>NC_081181.1:61834788-62176567 GCF_029867415.1 Vicia villosa | reverse complement strand
AGAAAGCACTTCTGAGATTCAAAACCTTCTGGCCAAGATAGTTTCTAAGCTAGGCTAGTCGTAGTCTTTTGGTCTTAGATGTTTTCTTTTGTTCTTGCATCTGTTTTCTTGCATCTGCTTGTATCTTCTGATATGTTTTGATGAATCAATGAAACATTATCTTCTATCATATTGTTTGTTTTTCATCTGAATCTTTTAAATGCTTTTTGATGTTAAGACAAAAAGGGGGAGAAAACGTGATAATTGATTTGATTTATTATATCAGTTGTTGGGAGTAAGTCTCAACATTCCTAACAATATTTGCAAGTTCTATGTCTTTGAGATTTTTGCAGGATTAAAGATATTCAGAAAAAACTCAACATGAGAAGTAAATACATGGGGAAATGCAATTCTATAAAGAAGCATGTTCTTGGAAATTGAAGCAAGCTTAGTGATGTAAAGCTTCAAGATCAGAAGCAAGAAGGAAGAATGTTCTGATATTCTCGTGGCAGAATATGCTCTAACACATTCTTATCCCTTATATGTTTTGATACACATTCTGTTTAAGAACTTACCAGAGTTTTTGCTCTGATACATGTTCCTTCTTAAAAGAATGTTCTGACTCATTCATGCTCTGACTTTTGTCGTCTAGTTTGTTCTGAAACATTTCAGGATGTAGAGATGCTCTGATGATGCTCTGGTACATTCAAGAATGTTCTGATACAATCAAGCATACAATGATTCAATAAGAAATTCGAAGCTCTGAAGCTGTCCTATGGAAGCAAGAAGCAGAAGCTCTGAATGTTCTGAAGTTCTAGGCAAATGTGAACGTCTCGACTGAAATGGAAAATACTCAGGGAAGTCCTTTATTTATAAATTCTTCCAGTATTTATTTCAGGGGGAGACTGTTAATCTCAGGGAGAGACATATTCACACACTATGTTTATATGCTTATGCTATAACTGTGTAATTGTCTTTGGTCATCAGATATTCTGATTGCAAATCCATATCAATTATATATGTTTTTGTCATCATCAAAAAGGGGGAGATTGTTAGAACCAGATTTATTCTGATCAATATTCTTAGTTTTGATGATAACAATGTATATGAATTTTGTATAAGACAATGTGGTACTCTAATCCTATGCATTTTCCATTTCAGGAAATATATAAAGAGTATGCACAAATTCAGCGTAAGAAGCACTGACTCAGAAGGTTCAGTATGCAACATCAGAACATGCTCTCGCAAGACATCAGAAGATGGTCAAGCAGAATCATAACATGGTCCATTGAAGCTTCAGAAGAACTTGAGATCAGAAGCAGAAGCGCTGAAGTTCTTATGGTATCACGCTAGAAGCACTTCAAAGTCAAAAGACAAGAAGATGCTCTGCACCAAGCTGTTTGACTCTGATTAATTCAAACATTGTATCTACAAAGATCAGACCAGAAGCAAGTATAAGATGGCAGGCTACGCTGACTGACAAAAGGAACGTTAGAAGCTATTAAAGGCAAAGTCAGTTAAAGCAGGAAAAGCAAGGCTCGAGGTAGTTGACAAAAGAGTGAAACATTAAATGCAATGCTGTACGGATCACGCAACGCATTAAATGCTCCCAACGGTCATCTTCTCAAAACGCCTATAAATAGAAGTTATGATGAGAAGCTGAATACAACACTTTCACGCAAAATACAGAAACACTGTCAAATTCAAAAATTCTCAAACTTCATCTTCAACCTCACTACATTGCTGTTGTAATATCTTAGTGAGATTAAGCTTAGAACTTAAGAGAAATATCACAGTTGTGATTATAGCTTATTAAGAAGCATTGTAATACTCTTGTAAGAATTTGTTTACATTCATTTGTAAAGGTACTAGAGAAGATCAAGTTGTGATCGGATTCTCTAGAAGTCTTAGAGGGTATCTAAGCATTGATTTCCTAGAGTGATCAAGTTGTGATCAGAATACTCTAGAAGACTTAGAGGGTATCTAAGTGGAAAACCATTGTAATCAAGATTGATTAGTGGATTAAATCCTCAGGTGAGGTAAATCACTCCAAGGGGGTGGATTGGAGTAGTTTAGTTAACAACGAACCAGATAAAAATCATTGTGCAAATTGTTTTTATCTTAAGAGTTTTAAAACTACACTTATTCAACCCTCCCCCACTTTCTAAGTGTTTTTCTATCCTTCACTACCGTCGGACTTTTACATTTTAATTTTAAATCATCAATATTCTCCTTTATCATTGAAATGTGTTGTAAGTCAATCCCTCAATTTGTCTTTGATTACAAAAATTGATTATTCATATATAATTTTGTGACATGAATATGATTAATATTGTATTGTATATGACTAACTTAGTTCAATATAACTTCATCATCTTCTAATTCACATTCTCTAGTTCCTATAATTTGTTTATAATTTTTTTGAAATAAATTAATCGAAAGTATAAGTAATTTTGTAAAGTGTTATATTTTGTCAGACAAATAATTTTTATTAGTTGTCAACTAACTATGTAACACCCCAAATCTACCCCACAATTAATAGGAAAATCAGAGTGCGAAATCTCAAAACAAATATCATGATTCGAGGCGTCACATTTATCAACCTAAACAAATTTCATGCAAGCTCACATATAAAGATACATAACACTTATAACGGAGGAAATCATAATCCAATAGTCATTTAAATCTAAACAACTTTTCTAACATCGCAACGGAATCCACATAACAACATAAATCCAAATTATAACATCTTTTCCAACATAACAACAACTATCCAACATGTCTCAAAGTAAAGAGAACGACAACAAAATCCAGCAAGATATAACAACATAATCAAAACAAGCAAACATCCCCCGAGTGCTACGTATCAGAGCATAGACACACTAACTCGAGCTATAAGGTAAATGGCTACTCTACGTCGTTACCTACACGTTACCACCAAAGGATCACATTCAAACAGAAGGGGTGAGATATCAAACAGTATAAAGGAAACTATGATAATATTCAAAGCAAGGAAAAGATCATACAAAGTTCGCCACTTCTCATCACATAACATCTTACAACAACTTTCTTCAATAAACAACTTTCCAAAACGGAAACCATGTTATTAATTAGTTACGAAAACGTATTCAAATTCACAATTATAATGTTATCACGTCACAACAAACATCTCATCAATACTTCACAACAAACATCTCATCATTTCAACAACTCAAACACAATTCAAATGTGACTCGACTTATGCAAATGCATGTGATACCATTTGGAGTAAAACTCCCGTCGTCTCAAAATTGCCATTGGGCACATCGTCGCTATTTGCCATTAAGGCCATCGTCGCTTTTTTCATTAAGGCCATCGTCTCTTTATGCAATGGATGTGACTCAATGAATATAACATCCACACAAACAAAACATTTACAACACGTCTCATCAACAATCAAATCTCATCAATTACATGTTGAAATTCAACGACAACAACAAAATCATCACCAATCATGGTAATGCATCACTTCACAATCACGTCGTTATGTTGTATCATCATACAATAATGTTCCACTTCACAACAACAATCACAATATCAAACGATACAATTCAAGGAAAGTTTCAAAAAGGTTTTCAAAATGGATTTCAAAAAGGTTTTCAAATCATATTCATTAGAAAGACATTGATTTAAGCTTCACGGAGGTTCAAACGACATTTAAAAAGGAGTTATGGATCAAAAGATACATCATTTTAAAGTTTCAAAAAGTTTTAGCGGACTCAAGCGCGCTTCTCTCAACTAAATCCTGAAACTTTCATTCTTCGCGTCTCCGCTTAGCGAGCTCGCACATTTTCAAATTTTCACTCAGCATCCGCTTAGCGAGCCAGGGTACACTTAGTGGACGCGCGATTATGCATAAAAATCACAGAATTAACATACCTGCGAAACCACACATCCACCAATCAAACATATCATCACTACGTCAACACAAACATCTCATTATTTCAACAACTCAAACACAATTCAAATGTGACTCGACTTATGCAAATGCATGTGGTACCATTTGGAGTAAAACTCCCATCGTCTCAAAATTGTCATTGGGCACATCGTCGCTATTTTCCATTAAGGCCATCGTCGCTTTTGCCATTAAGGCCACCGTCTCTTTATGCAATGGATGTGAATCAATGAATGTAACATCTGTCGCGGGTCAAAAAATCATCGCCACGAAATTGTAACACACAGAGTCGCCACCAAATTTTATTTATTCCAATGGGAATAGGAAAATATTGATAAAACCCACAAATGAAATGAAATGGACAAAGATGGTCTTCGCAACCAAATTTGGGTTCGGGAGTCGGTTAGGCAAAGGGAAGGTATTAACACCCCTTACCTCCATCGTACTCGATGGGACCCATTTAGTTATTCTTGTGATCGATTGTTAGCTTATTATCTACTTGCGTTCTATTTATTATGTGGACAAAAATGAAACGGGATTTGGATTTTTATTATCGTGCTCGCCAAGACATTTGAGTCTTGTGCCTACATATTCCCTCGTGCAATGGGAAAGTCAGAGCGTTCGTAGTTCGTGACTACCAAATTATATTTTTTATTTTAGTGTGCTCGCAAAGACATTTGAGTGTTGTGCCTACATATCTTCAATGGAAGAATCAGAGCGAATGTAGTTCGAACGAACTACGAGTTTATTGATTGATTTTGATGGGTCTAATCGCACTTGGGCGGGAAGACGAGTTTTTGAATGTGGTTCGCCCTTGGGCGAGATTTGCACTTGGGCAAAGAGGAGATGTGTTTTGAATTGAAATTGTTTTATGAGAAAAAAAGTGGAATTCAAGCATTCAAACAATGGCTTAACGGCCATCGCCTAAAATACTTGAAAGAGCATTTGCTAAATTGAGCTTGATGAAGTCTTTAATGGGATACAAGCATCCAAACAAAGGCTTAACGGCCATCGCCTAAATGCTTGAAAGAGCAACTTGTACAAGTACGTACAAACCCCTCTTGGGTGGTGAAAGAGATTGAAACGACTTGAGTTTTGAGAAGTCCTTAATGAGATACAAACATTCAAACAAAGGCTTAACGGCCATCGCCTAAATGTTTTAGAACAACTTGTACAAGTACGTACAAACCCTTCTAATTTCATCCATTGTAGACTCAACTCAATTCGATTGTAAAAAAACATTTTGATTGAAAAAGGAACTTGGTATTGACCAAGGTTTGTTATGACAATATTCGCACTTGGGCGAGGAAAGGGATTCACACTTGGGCGAGGAATGAATGATTTGATGAGTTGAAATTGTTTTTTAGAGTTTTTTGTAAAAGAAAGAGGCGAATCGAGTTTGAATGAGTCCTTAATGGAATCTAAGCATTCAAACAAAAGCTTAACGGCCATCGCCCAAATGCTTTAGAACAACTTGTACAAGTATGTACAAACCCTTCTTTTCATCCATTATTGACAAAACTCGATCCGATTATTAAAAGCAATTTTGAAGTTTTTGATTGTGATAAAAGAAGTTTGAAAAAGATACTTGGTGTTGACCAAAATTTATTGTGAAATTGTTTGAAGTGAGCTCGATGTTGGATCGAGAATTTTGTTTGAATGAAAATTGTTTATTTTTTTATTGAGATTTTGATGGAATAATTTAAAGCGTATGACAAAAAAAATGGTATATAGGAAACTTGAATGAGAGATGAGATATTATCTTGAAAATGAACCTCGATGGCCAAGGGTTTTAAATTGAGAAAAGATTTTATCTAGTGTGAAAGACAATTGCCAATCAAATAAAAGAGACCCTGGACTGGATCGGGTCAACCCATATCCGCCCCTATTCTTATGCAAATGGGTCGTTGTGAACAACAAACCCTATTTTCTTTTCAGGGTCTCTCATTCTCTCTATCGTTACTTCATTTATCTGGAAAAACAAATTGCAGCAAACAACCTCACCGATCTCTCTCACGATCTCGCATCTCTCACGATTACGAATCACAGCATAAAGCTTTCACGATTTTAAACCTCTCCTCTCTCTCGATGGCTCTCATTCTCGCAATTCATCTATGCGTTTTAAAACAAAAGAGATTCGGTCTTTCTGGTTATCTCTCGCTTCTCTCACAGTAACTCGAATCAGATCAAAGCAAACATTCACAAACCCTAACCCCAAAGAAGAACCCGATACCCCAGATTCTCATTGATTCAGATACGTTTACATATTATAGGGATTGATTACAAGCAACAAAATGCAAAGCAATAAAGAAAAGAGTTAAAAACTACACTGTGAATGAAGAAATCTCCAGGCATGCTTCTGGTTTTCTGACTCTTGCTCGTCTTCGTTCTTCTTCTGCTTGATGCTGTGAGTTGTATTTCGGTGGTGAGGTTGAATGTGATGGGTGATTCGGTTTTGTGAGGCTGCGGTTTGAATTTGTGATTTGGTGTTTGTGAGGGGTGTTATGCGGTTCAGCTTATTGCAGGTTAAGAGATTTTGAAAGTTTTGTGGAGATGATTCTTGGAGGTTGGTTGCAGGGCTGTGGTTTTGAACGAGAGGATTGGAATGGTGGTTCTGAGTTGCTGAGATTTTTGAAGAGAAATTGGGAGTGTATTTTAGCAGAGGTTCATTAGTTAATTGTTTTCTGCTCTCCCCTCTTTGCTCTGTTTCTATGGTAAAGAGCTGTTGATGAATTTGAATGGAGGGATGAGATTGATTCTTGTCCATTAAGTCTTCCTCTTGCTATTTTTTTATGAACTGTCTTTTACCTTCTTGATGCATGTATTGTTTGTGTCTATTTCAGTGCAAGGTTTGGATTGTTGTGTGCAGGTTGGTGGAGCAGATAGCAGCAGAGTGCAGGCTTGAGCAGGTTGTCTGGCGTGAGAAGTTTTGGTGAAGAGGGAAACAACATCTCTTTTTTTTTTTGTTTTATTTGTTGTAAAGAAAAAAAAGTAAATGGACTATTTTTTTGAAGAAATAACAACAACCTTTTTTATTCTCTTTATGTATGTAATGGGCCCAATATATTTTTAATGAATGGGCCTCTATATAAAAGAAATGATGTGTAAAAAAACTTACTAATGTTCTATTAAAAAAAAGTATGTATTAAACTTTAATTAATATGGTTTTTTCTTTTAATTCTAAACTTAAATTGGAGATAATAATTAAATAATAATTTAATCGTTAATTCTAGGGGTGGCAAAACGGGTCGGGGCCCGCCGGGCCGCCCGCGCACCCGCCAAAATTTGGCGGGTTGGGTTGGGATTTTAGGCTCGCCGCTCGCCAAATCCCGCCCCGCCAAAACCCGCCATACCCGCCCCGCCAAATCCCGCCGCTCGCCAAAACCCGATCCTCCTCCAAAACTCACTCTTTTTTTAGTTAATTCTAGTAATTGGAATTCTTGATGGTTTATTTTATACATGTATTTATAAATATATGTAATATTTTTTAGAGTAAATTTGTTAAAAAATTACTTTTATAAAAAATTGTTTTAAAAAATAAGTGAAAAGTTTAATTAAAAGGTAAAAAAAAAAGCATATTAATCTATTAAAAAAATATAAATAAAAATATGTGGGTAAGCCCGCCGCCCGCCAATCCGCCATCTTGGCGGGGCGAGCATGATTTTGATGCCCATTTTACTTGACGGGTATGCCCGCCCCGCTCGTTTTTTGGCGGGCATAAGGCGGGACGGGCGGCGGGCGGGGCGGGCGGCCCGTTTTGCCACCCCTAGTTAATTCAATCTAAAAATAGAGTTTTTAAAGAGAAAAATGCAAGAAAAATGCAATGGTGAAATTAATTTCAAGATGCAAAAAATGAACTCAATATGCAAACTACAATTATGAATGATTTTGATGCAAAAATAAAATAAAAATGATTATTAATTGAAATGATGAGAAATCAACTTCGAATTTCATACTAACTTGAAATGTGATATGTGAAGTCGAAATTTATTCTGGATGCAGATGAATCGATCGATGCTAATGCGAGTGAATCAGATGAAAAAAACTTAGGTCAAAATTTAGGGTGTGACAGATACCCCTATTTAATTATCTTTAGCCAGATAGCTCGAACGACTTTGATCTTCGGGATATCAAAGGCGAAAGGTAATTAAATACTAAGTGACCTAAATTTTGGCCCTCGATGCGATGAAATGTCATGGATGCATTACTTCTTGTTGAGGATATGAAGATGAAAAGTAAATTTTGTGGGGATTATGAAGTGATTGCGTCAAGCTGTTCCAATGGGAACAACTTGCCGGGGAAAGGCAATGGTGCCAAAAATCGTTCTCAACCAATGAGTTGATTTGATTAAAAACAAGGAAACAACCAACATCAACCAATGAGTTAATGAAGGTGAACAAAGAAATAATTATCAACTAATGAGTTGATTACAAAAGACCTGACTGATACCAACCAATGGGCTGATGAAAGTCGACACGTCGTCCACAACCAATGAGTTGAGTACGATTTAAAACAGATAGACGCCAACATCAACCAATGAGTTAATGTAGGTAAACAACAATTCGTTATCAACCAATGAGTTGACTTTAAAAGACATAATTGACATCAACCAATGAGCTGATGAAAGTCGACACGTCGTCCACAACCAATGAGTTGAGTACGATTTAAAACAGATAGACGCCAACATCAACCAATGAGCTAATGTAGGTAAACAACAATTCGTTATCAACCAATGAGTTGACTTTAAAAGACATAACTGACATCAACCAATCATCACCCATCATGGTAATACATCACTTAACAATCACGTCGCTATGTTGTATCATCATACAGCAATATTTCACTTCACAACAACAATCACAACATCAAACGATACAATTCAAGGAAAGTTTCAAAAAGGTTTTCAAAAAGGTTTTCAAATCATATTCATTAGAAAGACATTGATTTAGACTTCAATGCTCTCCCCACACCGGTCACCGGCGTGACTCTCAAAAACACATGATCACCCGCTTGAAATTCCAAATCTTTCTTTCTCTTGTCATGATAATTTTTCTGCCTACTCTGAGAAGTTTTTATCTTCTCACGAATCAACTTAACCTTCTCGGTAGTCTCTCAAACAATCTCAGGTCCAAACACTATTCTCACCAGATTCATGCCAACATAACAGAGTCCTACATATCCGACCATACAATGCTTCGAAAGGCGCCATTCAATACTAGAATGGTAACTATTATTGTAAGTGAACTCGATCAATGGAAGATAAGTATCCCACGTACCTCCCTGCTCACTCAAGAACACAAACTCTCAACAAATCCTCCAAAGGCTGAATCATCCTCTTCGTCTGTCCATCTGTTTGAGGATGATACAACCGCATGTAAGACATAAAAGGTGTAGTCTTTCATATTCTTTCTTATAATGTCTACCCTTGATAGAAAACATTTTTAATAATGGCTTCATCACATCAACTTATATGCATAACCTCACATAGTTACCTATTTCCCTTATGAGCGTATTTTTATCCACCTCGATTGTCTTCCTAATACGATCACCAATGAATAAGAGAAGTTTGTCATCATAGTATTCAATAGGTAATCCATAGATCATAACCTAAACTGTAAGATGTTCAATAGCATCACTAGATGGATAGAAATTGGCGCTCCATTCCCATACTAATAAATATTGATCACATATGAGCCATGGCCTATCCATTAACGCTACACGTTGATCATCTTCACTAGTGAAAATGACCAAGTAATAATGTTGTCCAAGGTCAACTATGTTCAGAGTGCAACACATCTCCCACATTTGCTATATCCTATTCTCCAGAGCCTTATATCTTATCCTTCTCCCCGACTTTTTTACAATCACACCACGTTTCCATGGCTTGGCGATTCTTTTTTCTTCCATTTATGAGAGTATGAATTCTTGGCATTCATACTCTCCGAATTTCTTTTCTTCAATTTTCAGACCTCCAAGAATCGCACATTCATGATTCAACTTTACCTCTTCAATTTTTCGTGCTTCTCACTTTCAAATATTCTTTTTCTTCTTCCAATAGGTTCTTTTCCTCAAACCCTAGCAGAGGACTGCTCATATTCCCAAGTTCCTTTTTTATTGAGATGTTTATTTTAACTATTCCCAAGTTCCTTTTTTTATTAAGATGTTTAATTTTATTATATGTTTAATTGATTATCTTGTTAAAGACATGTAAATGAAATCTTTCTACAAACAAAAAAAATATCGATCTTTACATGTTAATCAACTATTTTTAAATTTATCAAATACAATGCCCTCAAATTAAAATTTTATCCAATTATCTAAAATATAAAAAATTTATCCTTATAATACTCAACATCAATGTAAACAACTAATTTTCCATCTCACGACTCAGTATCAATCCAATACATATTTTATACAATTGAATTTATAAGATTATTATTTGAGTATAAAGGTAGTGCACTGACAGTGTAAACTAACTTTACACATACAACCAATCAAAATCCTTACACTTGCCATATCATATTATTTTTTTAATTAAAATTATATTTTAATTGAATACATATTTGTGATTGGTTGACTGTGTAAAAATATTTTACACTGTCAGTGCATATCTTTTTCTCTTATTATTTATTTAACAAATATTATTTATTTAACAAATAATTAACTCATTTTAAATTTAAATATAAATCTAAATATATTTTATATCGTATTTAAGCGGGTGGGGCCATTAGATCCACATCACACTACTTCCAAACTCAGTTAAGTGTAGTTATTAACTAATTCTTCTTTTCTTGCACTACCTCTAACAATTTCCTTCCTCTCAATAACCATGGCTACAACTCTTTCACTTTCCTTCTCCTTAGACCCTCAAAACCGCTTCAACATCCTCACCACAACCAAAACGACTCGTCGTTTCACATTCTCATCTCTTCCTCATCGAAAAACCCTAATCCCAACCCCTAATCCACACTTCAAACTCTCCTCTTCTTCCCATTCCCAATCCCAAACCCTAGCCGAACCCATCATTCAACCCGGTAAATTCCTCACAAACGAAGAACTCGACAAACTCCAATTCCTCTCCTCATTCCTCTACTCTCATCAACTCGAATCCGGCACGGTCTGGGTTCGAGTCATGAGAGACAACGAAGTGGATCCCATTGTGTGTTTACTCGCGGATTCGTTTGCTGAATCGATGATGTTTCCGAAAGGGTATATCAATGTGTTGAGGTTTTTGGTGAAACAGTATTTGGTTGAACGGAGGAGTTCGATGCCGCATATGGCGACGTTGGTTGGGTTTTATAGAGGGGTTGTTGATGGGGAAGATGAGGAAATGCAGTTGGCTGGGACTGTGGAGATTTCTTTTGATAAAAATGGGGCTAATACTACTGTTCCTTCGCCTACTCCTCCCAGGGATTCTCCTTACATTTGTAACATGGCTGTGGAAAAATCTCTCAGAAGGTAAAAAAAATGCACACTCTAGGGTCGATTTGTTTTTTTATTATGCAAGAGCTCTGTGACACTAACACCTTTGAAAATATGTGTCTGTGTCGGTTGTCCGATTTTGATTACGTTTGTTTAAACTATTACTAGTGTTAGCGTATTAGTGTCTGTGCTTCGTAGTGCAAAAGTATATTTTACAGTTAATTTGAAGAGTGAATAGGCAAATTGGTGCTTGAAATTGCTAGCATTGATTAAACTAATTCTGTAGTTGGTCAGACAAAGTAGTTCATTCTCTAAATGAACATGTAGCCTTCCCCCGGAATGGCACCCCAAATGAACATGTAACCTTCCATATGGATTGCATAATAGTATCGTGGAAACAAGTTAAATTCATGTGTTTTATGTCAACTTTTGGGTTATCGCCTTAGGATTCGAACTTTAGTGTGGAATCAAGGTGGAAGGCCACATATTCATTTGCAATGTCATAGTCATCTAAGAATATAAGTTAAGAGAGGGACCATTTTGAATGACTTGTTACAATTTAATCAATGTATTTCCCAATTTGCAACTTTTTGGACTTCGTTGACTGATACTCATAGTTTCGAGGATCAATTCGCATATTCATTCTAATTTGATTGGTGAAACATAGATTAAGAAGATGATGATAAAAATAATAGAAATGGCATCTGAGTTTCCTTAAGTTTGCATGTCCGTGGTAAAATTAGCTCTAGGGAGTAGGACCATGAACCATGACACTAATTTGACCAACAGAATACATATTCTGGGACTAATTTGATTGGCTAAATGTATATTCAGTGGCTGAAAGTTTAGTTTCCATTTTTCAAAGATTAAGGCCTCGTTTGGTCTGGTTTGGGTGATGAATAACTTATCTACTAGCTTAAGCATTTGTGAGTGTGTTTGTGAGATCTTATAAAAGTAGTTTATTACATTTTCCATTAATTGATTTCAGCTTATTTCATTAAGCTTTTACCAATAGTTTATGAAAACAATTTACAACTTATATGAAAACTGTTTAACCACATTTTCTCTTTGATATTATAAATAACTTATACATCAGCTGCACTTATTCAATAAGTGCTAAATTAAGTTGTTTATCCAAACACACCTGATTGTATGTAAATGTGAAGTCTAGAACTACTATATGCAGGTGAGCATTTAAAAACTAGTTTGATTTTATTGTTAGTTATTTAAGGTAGGATATTTCTTGGATGAGTTTTTAAGACAGTCTAGTCAGCATTCAATACTTTTTGTAATTCACCTTGCCTCAACTTTCATCACAGAAAGAAAGAGTATGAAGACAACTTCTCACTACCAATTTGCTATAATATCTGTGATAGCAATTGTAAATTTATAATGTTGTTTTGAGTATGATTCTAAATTTACATAATGCTATGCTCTTGTTTACCCTTTCTTATGATCTACTTTCCACGAGTCAATGTATGCTATGGAAAAACCTATAATAGTAACTTTGATCCAAGTTTAAGATTTAGCTAATCAAGATATATTCGCATCCCAAAATTCCAGTAGGTCACATTTTCAAACACTTGTTACGTTTTTTGATTAACCAAAAGAATAAAATGCTGAGTATCTGTTTCTTGCACCTGAATGTAATTGGATTCTAACTTTCTAAGAGTGTGTTTCTGGTTATTAATTCCCTTCAGGAGGGGCATTGGATGGCACCTTCTACAGGCAAGTGAGGAATTGATTTCTCAGATGAGTTCATTGGGAGAAGTTTACTTGCATTGCCGAATGATTGATGAAGCTCCATTTAACATGTATACAAAAGCTGATTACAAAATTGTAACGACAGATAGTATATTAGTTCTGCTGATGTTGCAGAGACGCAAGCACTTGATGTGCAAGAAACTTCCTCTCATAAGTATGCCTTCAGAAACAGATGTGTCATGGTCTGATGAGTAAAAGACAACATGTATGTGTTCAAGACTGCTTATATTTTGATGTAATTTTCCCATCATATTGTTGATAAAAGGCCACATTTATGTCAAGCTTGCACATGATCTAATACTCAATGTTTCCAATGATCAATTTTATATTATATTTGTGGGTTTTTTTGTTTGTTTTGATTTTGTTTCAGTAATGTTACCAAGGATGGTTGCAGTGGTTTTAGTTTGACTGGAGGATGAAGATTGGTTTCAAGCATCCTTATATACTCGCTTACCAGTAGGGAAGAGACCTGTTGTTTTGCAGGTAAATGACAAAAGAATATTTTCTAAGTTCCTTATTTACTTCCTGGCTTTGACAGATAACTGATGAAAAGATTGTAAAGCTGGTCCTTTGTCACTAATTACCAGGTTAGGTACATCGTATTTTCTTGAAGAACCTACTAACATTAGAGATGCATGGGAAATATATATAAAATTGGGTCTGGATTTCTTCAATTCAATCAAAACAGTGGTTTGTCTATGCATCAAAGGTTTATATATTGGTCCTAAAGTTTGAACATGGCACATTTGATCGTTTGAACTGAACCATACATGGCCGAAAGAAGTAGGACAAGGGTGGTTGACTCTTGTCACTGTCTCTTCGGTACTCCTTTCATGTAGTCGGTGATGGGGGTAGAAGTAGGATAAGGGTGATAATATGGTTGAAGATTAATAAAGAAAAGGCTCATTTAAGATTTGCCCACAATGGACTTAGTTCTTCATCTTGTAAGATCATCAAGTTTGTTATCTTTGTACATAATTGTGCAAAATACTAATATTAATTAGTCTGGTGTATATATATGGAAAAGTACCAAACATAGTTCACTCTGTTTATTTTCAACAAGAAATCACCATAATTTTGGTGTCTAAATCTTTGGTGTCATTAGATCAGTCTCAAACTATGCATAACCATTCCCAAGCCTTTTGAATTTGTATAGATAATCATTTGGATCTCTTTTACACAATCTGCCATTGAAGGCCGCTCATTACTTTCAGTTCGTACACATCTTGATGCCAGATTGGCAAACATGACTATAGACTGAATGGTGTAAGAATTTCTAGCCATCTCCGGATCTATCACCTTACGGAGCTTCTTGCGGTCATTCAATATGTGCCTCACCTGCATATAAATGTAAAATATATTAAAGTATTGCTGCTGCAAGGCTTAAATTGCGGAACTTGTGAATTTTCTACCCTCAAGAACAAGAATGGACTATGAAAGATACACCAGAAAATTACCAATTACCAGTAATGTCAAGTTATTTTTGTATAAATTTATGAAATGAAGAAAAACCAAATTGCAAATTTCAAGGTCATACATGGTCTTTATTATTTTAGAATCCCTAATGAGTGTGTGTTCACTTCCTACCTGTAGTACAAGATTTTGATCGTTAGGACCTTGGTTTAGGTCTACAGCTCGGCGTCCAGTCAAAAGCTCCAGAAGAACAACACCAAAAGCATAAACATCACTTTGGAGAGTGAGTTTCCCTGTCTGTTGTCAAATGAAATAAATTGGTGAAAATACAAATGTAGCAGTAAACAGATTCCAGATATATAAGAAAACAAAAAGTTAAAGATTACCGGATAGAATCTTGACATATTAACATTTGATTTGGGTTATAGATAAATAAAGTAAGTTTTAGCAACAACATTTGGTGGGACGTTTGTCTATTTATCCATTTTGATAGTCATGTTCCTTTCAGGTCATACATACACCAGTAAATAAAAGGAAACTGAAAGACTTAATTGGAATTGGATAAAATTTCAGTTTCAGACTTTTAATGCATATCAGATTTTGAAAGTTAAGCCAACTTTTACTGGATGAGTTGACGTTGGGTTACTAACATGATTTGCGATATTAATTAATTTTAGGGTGGCTTAGCCATTCACAACAGGTTACTAGTTGGTGTTGCATTGCTGTTGATCAATAAATGATTTAACTCACTAAGTACAATATGCATAACATTAAAATATTAGTTAGGTATATTGTGCATGTAATGCTATTCTCTGTTGCGGCAGTTGTGGATCTCTGGTGTTTGAAAATATGAAGCTGATTACACCATATGCTTGTGAAAATTATAGCATAAGAAATTTATATATACTGGATATTTGAAATCTCTTTTCTTATCTTTATGACTGAATAACATGAAAAAGGTAGAAGAAACTGTCTAAATATTGAACATTGTAAGGAAGTGAAGGTTTTTCTTATTCTTGGGGAGGGTGGGTGGATATAGACATAGATACGTACCGATGTATACTCAGGATCAAAGTAACCAAAGGTACCAAGCACTCTGGCAGTCACATGTGTCTCCTGTCCTTCTGGCATTAACTTGGCGAGCCCAAAATCAGATATCTACATAAAGACATAATTATAGTTCTTACATATTATTGTTAGAAATATTGTAATAAAGCCAATATTGCAATTTTATTTATACCTTAGCTTCATAGTTGGCATCTAAGAGAATGTTTGTCGATTTGAAATCTCTGTGAACAATAGGAATTCCAACATCAGCACTTGAATGGAGATAAGCAAGCCCTTTTGCAGCTCCTAGTGCCACCTGTAGTCTTTGAGGCCAATCAATGTTTCTTTCTCCAATTCCTGAAATTTTAGAGTAATAGAAGCTTGATGTAAGAAATTTCGATAGTTGTGTGGAGTTCTTGGGTAAAACTAACAAAGTAACAAACCATTCAAATGATCTTGCAGGTTCCCATTAAGCATATATTCATATACTAAGAATCTGTGCTTTCCATCAGCACAGTATCCTATCAAGGAAACAAGATTTGGGTGGCTCAGTCTGCTCAAAATATCAACTTCGACTCGGAATTCTCGTTCCCCCTCTGCTTCTTTTATTGCTGGAAGCTCCATTTTCTTGATTGCTACAACCTTCAAAGGCAGACATATTGTATCAGTATGTATTTTCATCAAGATAGCACATTTTGAACCATTTTTGTAAATCTTGAAAATCTTCTGTTTCGAAGCTAACAAAACCTTGAAAATCATGATGAATTCTTGTGGGCTATTCTATATAAACTTACGTGCAGAACACATTACCTCTCCTGACCGCAAAGTGCCTCGGTAGACTTTGCCAAATCCTCCTTTTCCAAGCAGATTTTCTTCACTGAATGAACATGTTGCCTCTTCCATTTCCTTGAGTGTGTAAACAGATGATCCATGTAACCTCTTCGTAGGACGCGGTGTTTTATCATCAAGTTGCCAAAGTTGCGCAGGTTTGTAAACCCCTGGATAATGTGTGTAAATGTTATATATTCTGTGCAATGATATAACACTAAAAACATGCTTTGAATTTAAAACATGAGAAAAAAGAAAAATTGAGAAAATACATGGATCGGTATGATCTTGAGATTTGCTTCTTCGGCGCTTGTTCCAAGCTGAGACCAAACCGAACGGCATGACTAGCTTCTCTATCTACTTTGTTCTCTTTAAGGATTGCAATGTTAGGTTTTAACTTCTAACATAGTAAACATACAATTGGATAGATATGTTTAACTTCACTACACACTCAGTAACTACCCTACATGTAGATGTTGCCTATGGAACCTCCAAGTAATCACTTTTTTGGTACTATGGGTGTGAAGTAAATAATTTCAGAGCTGTTACTCCCATATAAAAGTAATTTTGATAGCATGGGAAAATCCTCTATAAAGAATACATATGGAGCAAGTGAAGTTAGATCAGAAGAATACTTAACAAAACATCTTCCAACAACAAATGGAGAGAGACGGAGATATTGTACTTTAAGCTTAAGAGAAAGATTAGAAAAAGTAGGTATTGCTTCCTTTACTATGGTTGGGGGCCTGTATGTAGTTTGACAAGGAAATGGGAACTGCAGCATCATTCTCCATGTTAATCATCGTTTATACGTTTTACCGTTTACATATTGAAAATAAATGGTGGTTGGGATGGCATTTTCATTTGTTCTCTTCATTATAAATTTGTTGTGTTACCTTATTTCTAAATCTTTCTCTTGTATGGTGCAACCGTCATTGTTTATATTAAAGTCTCAAGTCTCTCATCATCAGCTTTTGACGATTATAATTTCATACATATTGCATACGCCAAATTGTTTGAAATTTTATTATGCTTAAAACTCACCAACAAAGTGATAATAACCACATTTAATAAAAATCTAGAGTTTTTTCCTCTGCCAACATTAGAATCTTGTTTTAGGATGTTTTTTTTATAATCACTTTTTTATTAATGAAATAAATTTAGAGACATACTTATTGAAGGTATTCTTATTCCTGGCCGAATAAATAAATAAATATTTTTTTTTTCAGGATGATAATTTCTTTTAGTGTTGTAAGAGGCTTTCCACATAACCTCTAGACAAATATATATATTTTTTTACATAGCATTATAATCTCATAATCGAAAGACATGTGACAAAGATGAAGATATTTAGCATGTGTTTGGTCGATACAAGACTTCTCTAAAATAATAGTATACCATTTTATTCAACGCCAGTGTTGTTTTCTTTTATAGACGAAAAAGAATATAAATGTAATATTAAAGACATCCTAAACACATTGACACCTCAAATAGACTACATAAGAAGAATCATAATAAAATATATTAATAAAAATAAAATAATAAAGATAATGAATTTTGGGGGGATTGGATCAAAGTTAAGGTATTAGAATCTCTCAGCATCAATAAAATTTTAAACGCACCTTTTACCTTTTTTACAAGTCTGGAAATGCATCTTCGAATTTGTGAAATTCGAAGATGTATTTTCGAACTCATCCCTAATAAGGGTGAATTAAATATTTAAATTCCCTCAATAAAAATCTTATTAAAAATTTCAATGTGTTAAGACTAGGATGATGGGTAATAGAGTGCATCATTCAAGCATAAATAGGCTGCAATGCCAAGAGTACCGTGAGCTGCTTCATCTCATTTACATTTTATCCAAAATATTATAGGAGGGTACCACAAGATCTCTTTGACTTTAGGAGTTTTAGGAGGAAGAATCTTCACATAAAAAAGCTTTAAGAATCACAAACTCTTCCGTGTTAGGAGCCACAAAATGATTGTATAATTTCCACCGAGATAGACATAGAATATAATAGAATTGATAATAAGTCTTCAATCTATTTTCTCATCTTGAAATTTAAATCTATTTCTACAAAGTCAAATAATATTAAATATATTAATAATGACTATATGTATGACAAACTTGCACTAGCTAGATCAAAGTTTGTCATAAGAGTTATGATATGCTGCACAAAACTACTATCAATAGGGATATCAATGATATTTTGCAATCAACTCTAAAGTTGTCGAGCAAAAGAACTCAAGTAAAAATTATGCAAAGATAATTCCATGATAGTACTACAAAGATCACTTTTGAAAACAATGACATAACCTCTGGAGCACAAATTGTTATCAATAGGTAAATTATTATGAATTGGTCTCTAAATAGTGATAGACTAAAATGTTGAAATATCTGTGCTAAATTATTTTGAGAGAACCATCTAGATTACATAAATTAGATATGATGTACATAATAGAAGCCGGAATGTACCATTCATTGAGTATGAAATCTATCAAGGACTATGATATAATTAGTAGAAAGCGTCCTTAATTAGGTATATGGATCCGCTGTTGTGGCCTGATGATTCTGCCCAATCGCAACCACTAATTTCAATCTAATACATACAATCAACCATATCAATTAATAATAATTGGTTAAGATTGGAGCAACACCAAACAAATGAGAGAGGGAGCATGAGAGGATCTCTGTTTTCCTTAATTAAATATCTAATAAAATTTATAGTACTCCCTTCACCAACAATTCATTTGGAGTCATTCTCTACATATGACATTTTGCTTTTAATTCCGAAATAGCGAAATGAACACGGTATTGAATAAAATATGCTGTTCTAATGATCTAACAAAGATAACTCATTGGTTTTGGGAAGAGTTCTCACTCAAACTTAAGCATTATTGCTTCATTGATGTCTATGAAAGACCTAATTTCCAAGCCTCTTTCAAGAGTAGGTGTAGAAGCCTGTTAAATCAGAGTGATAATTTTTCTCTCATATGAAATTCCTTATTTATTTATTTATTTATTTATTTATCAATGATGCATAAAAATGATAGGTGAGGCTATAATAGTCAACCTGTCAACAATAATTTTAAACTTGAAATTAAAAGAAAAAAATAAAAAATATCACAAATAAAAATAAAAAATGCCATCTGATTCCAAATAAGTCTTAACGAACATCACAAAATTATTTCATCACAAAAAAATCTTTTAAACTTCTAATTAAATACACTTTGCTAAATTTAGAGTAAAAAAAATAATAGAATCAACTTATCAATTTTTAAGAGTTTAGTTAGTGTCAAAGGAAATTAAGTTGAGATTTAGGTAATTACATGTATTAAGAAGAAATAAGAGAAGTGTTTGGGAAGGAGAAAAATAAATTAATTTTAAAAGAGTTTTATTTTTTTTAGATAGGTAATTTTTTTGGATTGGTGATTGAATTAGGTGTATGGAAGGGGATGAATGAGAATGATTTATTCTAATTTTTTTAATCATCATAATTTAATTTAAGTTTTTTTAAATAAATATAATTACTATTATTAAAATAAAAAATTATAAATAAGGTGGAATATCAATTATGCCACATAATATATGTCACCTAATCAATTCAGTTGCCACGTCATAAAAAATAACACTCAAAGTGAGGGACTAAAATTCAAAATAATTTAAAAAAGAACAAAAATTCCGGATTTAAAATAGAGGGTTCAAAATTCAAAAAAATGTAAAATAAAGGGACCAGAATTGATATATATATATATATATATATATATATATATATATATATATATATATATATATATATATATATATATATATATATATATATATATATATATATATATATATATATATATATATATATATTATATATATGGGATAGGATCAAATGACGCCAAGGTGTCAAAGTTTAATTTGACACCAAATCTCAACCGTTAAAATAATTGATCAAACGGTGGTAGTAAATGTAATAAAATAATGATAAAAAATATTTAGCATATTTTTCTCCTAAAAAATATATTTAATATCACCGTTTGATCAATTATTTTAACGGTTGAGATTTGGTGTCAAATTAAACTTTGACACCTTAGTGTCATTTGATCCTATCCCTATCCCTATCCCTATCCCTATATATATATATATATATATATATATATATATATATATATATATATATATATATATATATATATATATATATATATATATATATATATATATATATATATATATATATATATATATATAAAAGCATTTTTAAAATGACAGATGAGAGAAACAAATATCTCCCAATAATTAATAAAAAATTATTAATGTGGATATTAATTTCTCTCTCTTCATTAATCTAATGGTAGATATTTATTTTATTTTATGACAATAATTTATTTTTTTTATTATTTTTATAAAAATAATTTATATTTACACATAAGTTATTGACTACTATAAAGTTATTGTTTAAAAAAATATTTTAGAGTTTTAGTTAATTAAAATAAAATAATTAATGCAACTCTACAAGTTTTCTCATTGTAAAAGAATTTTTGTTCATTTTGAAATCTAGTATATGGGGATTTAGTTTTACGTGCTACAAATTTTTTGTCTTGGAGATTATAATTTCCATTATATGGAAGGTTGCTCTGATAAATTAGATATCCTTGTGATTGAAAACTCCTGATATATGGGTTTGTTAGGTATAATTCGAACTTTGGAAATGTTTTCTATTTTTACGTGTCATAAAACATTCTTCGTTGCAATTGGAGACTTCTAACATATGGGAGTTGCTTTGACGAAGCAAGTCGCTTGCGATTGAAGACTTTGAGCATTTAGGGGTTACGAGATTGTAATTTTGTGTTTTTAAATCAGATTTGTTATTTTTGTCAAAAACAAAAAAGATTTATTATAAGAATTGTGAGTATTCTCACATCTGAGGGTAGGTGATTCAAAAGGAAAAACTAATCGTTTTTATTAAATTTGTTAACCTTAATTAGCATTTCTCTAGTATACAATTATAGAACCAACCAATCAATCACGCTATGTACACCCCAGTTCTGTTACACACATTGCGATGAATTCACAAGTGCACTCACTTTATCCTCATACAAGGTTAATACAATCTTTGTGGATATGATAATTTTACTAGTCAACTCTTTGGTTTTTGTTGGCACAATTATCGCGGTTGCAATTTTCACTTAAACAAAATAACGTACAAGGTTAATACAATCTTCATGGATATGATAATTTTACTAGTCAACTCTTTGGTTTTTGTTGGCACAATTATCACGGTTGCAATTTTCACTCAAACAAAATAACGCTATTATCGGGAATTGTTGATCACTTCAACAAGACAAGGCAAATTGTATTTGAACTTTTAGTGCACTTTAGTTTTAGTTTTATTTTTATTTTTGGTTATTTAAAATTTTGTTTGAAAGATACTTTTTTAAAGGTATCCCTATGTTTAGTTTATGCTTAATGTAGAGTCAAAAGATTTGCAATTTAATCCAAAAATTGATAGAACCCCAAGAACAATCTGGTGGGCTGCTTGAATAGCCAAACAACAAGACAAAAAGATGGTTGAACCAGATAATCATACTTTAATAAATTTTAGATGACATATCGAAGATGAAAAAGTAACTTATGGGTTCTAATTGAGAAATTCATGTAACTTCAAAATAAAATATTCTGTTTTTTCAAGTCAAAGAGATGTTTCATTTGGTGAAAGTGCTTCCATATATGCACACCAAAATTTATCGAGATTAAAAAACTTGTGTTAATTTGTTGTGATTGTGTTCCTCTTTTCTCTCTATGCTTTGTTTTTTCCTACAACTAATATTAGAGCTTTTGGTTCAATCAGGGGATAAGTGTTCTTAGTATGTTCTACGATTGAAGTTTTGTCTGATCTTCCATATCAGAAAATAAGGGTTGGGGTTGGGGTTGGTTGAAAATATACATGTTGAAGAAGTTCGAAATTGCTTAGTTTAGTGATGGAAGAGAGAATCCAATACTATAGGAATCAAGTTTTTCTTTACAAGATACACCAGTCAAAAATCCTGAAACCTTGTATTTAACTTTATTTGTTCTCTCTTGTAATATAGTGTTGTGAGATGTACTTAAATATTTGTTTTGCAGGGTGTGGATGTACTGAAGGCCTGAGTTAGTTGAGGGTATATAATGTGTTGTAACAATTTTCACATAGTATTATTTTCTGGTTGTCTATTGACAACAATCGTGATTTTTTCTTCGATTTTGGACTCCCTATTCCTTCACAAAACTAAGCGATGTGATACTTCTTCAACATGTATATTTTCAACTAACCCCAACAATCTCCGCCTTAATTGAAAATAATATATTAGCTTCCATTGTCTTCACTGACAATCATACTCCACCCTAAAGAGTATCAACATGTATATTTTCAACCAATTTCAACATAATTATGGAACCTAATTGGGATATCTGAAAGCAACAACATAATACAATTGTTCTTAGGGGTGTGCAAAAAAACAGGTTATCCTTAACCAAATTGGTATCCAAATGATTCCACTTTTTAAAACCTAATCAAAATGATAAAATATAAAAACGGGTATCCATTTTGTTATCCAAATATAAACCGGTACCCATAATAATAATTTTGTTTAGTTATTGGGTACCCAAATTTTATTATGTATTAAATTTGTAAAACTTACCAAAAATGAAAGCTAGCGTTCGGATTCCTCGTCGACGGTGGTTCTTCTTGCTGTCTGATTTCTTCACCATTTCTATATTGCCCTTAATTCCTTTTTCTATCTCTATTTCTCTTTAATCATGCACTATATATATATATATATATATATATATATATATATATATATATATATATATATATATATATATATATATATATATATATATAATATACTTCTTCTCAACTCTTGAGATTAACATAATAACAGAGATTAAAATTATGTGATTTAAAAATATAGGAATTAGATTTATGAACAGTAAAATGATTAAAATTGTTATCATATTTACATTTGAAATTAATAAACTAGTTTTGAGGAAATCGATTTTAAACAATTTAAAAAAAATGGTTTTTTTAAAATTAAAAAATTGGTTTTGAGAAAAATCGATTTTAAACTTTTTTAAAAAAAAATTGGTTTTTATAAAAGACCAGTTTAAAATTGAACCGATTCACATGTAAATCGGTTTTGAAAAAATTAACCCGTTTTAAAAAAATGATTTTAAGATCCAAACCATATATATAATTTAATTTGGTTTGGTTATTGATCCATTAACACACCTGATTGTTCCTAATAAAATGACAGGAAGATCTCAAAATTGGCTTGAGGTGCTGTCCAACAAAACTATCACCACATGGGTGAATTTAGAAATGTTGTTTTTGGAAATATTTTATTATGTGATCAACTTTGTGGATTAGATGGCTAACATAGTCAAATTCAATCAAGGAGATACCGAATCTCTATATGAAACATGTGAAAGATATAAATTAATGATTAAACATTTCTTAGCATAACTTGATGATTTGGTCCATGTACAATACTTCGTGGATTTGTTTGTAAGTATAACTATCTACAACCTTCAGGTGTTCATGACAACACTATATGAAAAACGACATGCTCTAAAGTCGTCATATAACAAAAAAACATCGATCAAGATGTTCTTCTATCAAAAGGTTTATGTGAGATCAAAATGTAACATCAAATTCAATAAAGACAACATCTAAGGTCAAATATTGTTTGATGATCTCCTACTCAGTAACCTTGATGATTGCGTCTATGAAAGAACCTCATAAAGCATCATCATATGTTAAAATGAATCAAGTTTTATATATATATATATATATATATATATATATATATATATATATATATATATATATATATATATATATATATATATATATATATATATATATATATATATATATATATATATAAAAGGATCACATGGATATTTATTGCACCTTTTAAACTATGAGTACTATTATCACCTTCACATCACATGGATAGTAATGAATCCTTACTAGTATGACGGACAATGCTGTCATAACGAAATTAATTCAACGTCCTACGTTGACGTCGGTTATATATTGGGTGGTTATGAAAAAATCACAATAATCAGTCCATCTCAAGTTTATTTTTGCTCCACTCTCCTCTTTATTGAAGAGTAATTCAATATTTAGAAGTTGAACATCAGAAGTTCTGATGTGGGCTGATCTTCTGATGGTTACTCAGAAGATAGTGTTGACCAGAAGATGTTATCTTCTGGGTCCCATTAGTTTAGCTGTTTAGTAGTAAGGGTACTTTAGTATTTTGTAGTATTGTACTGTTTGTACCTTAAACTTGTTCACTAAGTTTAGTCTGTTAGGGCCTACGTGGCAAAAATTTTTCTTTTGTATAAATAGCCTTGTAGTAGCTATCATTTATTATCAACAACTTTATTCTCTCTCATTAATCTTTGCGTCGTTATTCTCTTTGTCATCATCTTTATTCTTTGTGAACCAACAATTGGTATCTAGAGTTCCGGTTCCAAACACAGGGAAACACGAGTGAACGTGAGTTTGTGAGACTGTGTGATTGATTTTTGTTTCTAGGAAACAAAGTTGTGTTGAATCACATTTATCTTGGTTGTTTGTGGGTTGGGAAACACTGTGTGAGTGTGAGTGAAATCTGATTTTTCTGCACAAGTTTAAAGATGAGTGGAAGCAACTTGAATACCAAACTTCCAGTTCTTGATGGTAAAAACTAGAATAGATGGATGATTCAAATGCGTGTATTATTTGGTGCTCAAGATGTTTTAGATCTTGTCACTAGAGGATATGTTCCGGTTGCAGCGGATGCAACGGAAGAACAAAGAGAAGCGCAGAGGGAAACAAACAAGAGAGATCAAAAGGCGTTGTTCTTCATCCATCAGTGTGTGGATGTGAATGTGTTTGAGAAGATTTCTGATGCTATGACGTCTAAGGAGGCGTGGGATATACTGGTCAGGTGTTACGGTGGTGACGTATCAGTAAAGAAGGTGAAACTTCAATCCCTGAGAAAGCAATATGAAAATCTCAACATGAAGAACAATGAGAAAGTTTCTGAGTATATCTCTAGAGTGATTGTGATCACTAATGAGATGAAGGCTTGTGGAGAAACTCTTTCTGAACAAGTAATCATAGAGAAGATATTGAGGTCTCTTACTCTTCAATTTGATTATATTGTTGTATCTATTAAACATTCTAAAGATTTGGAAACCATGAGAATAGAAGAGTTGCAAAGCAGTTTAGAAGCACAAGAGTTGTGTCTGACTGAGAGAACTTCTGAGAGAGAAGTTGAGCAAGCTCTAAAGGCTTCTTTTGTCAAGAAGGACCAGAAGCATAGACGTGGTGATAAATTCCAGAAGGAAGCCTAAACTTCTGATGAGAAGAGGTATCAGAAGGGAAATGATAAGAAGAAAGTTCAATATTACTGTTGCAAACAGTTTGGCCACTTTGCTAAAGATTGTTGGTCAAACAAAGAAGAAGCAAAAATAGCCAGAGGAGATTCTGACGATGAACCTGTGCTATTAATGGCTTATGAATCTGATGAGGAACCTGTGAGTTTGTCGTTTTCTGATTCTGAAGGGGAATAAGATAACTTTGAATATTCTGAAGGAGTATTTTTATATGATTCAGAATCAGAAGATGACTTTGAAGATTCTGGAGAAGAGTCAGAATCTGAGGTTTTTGAAAATAAGTCAGAGTTAGAAGATGACTCTGAAGCTGAAGACAAGTCAGAATCCGAAGGTGATTCTGAGTCTGAAGGAGAATCGGAAGATGAGTCAGAATCAGAAGAAGATTCTGCTTCTGAAGATGAGTCAGAACTTGAAAGTTCTGAAGAAGAGTTATAGTCAGAAGATGAAGAATTTTCTAGAGACTCTGAAGATGAGTCAGATGGTGAATCTGATTCTGATCCAGATTCTGATGATGACCCAGAATCTGGTGGTAGTCATGATTTTGGAAGGGAAAACTCTAAAGACGTAGTGTATGGAGGACAAGCTTCTGGAGATGATCATGAAGGTGGAGACTCTGGAGGTGGTGACTCTAGAGTATTTGACTCTAAAGTAGCTCAACGGCCACAAAAAGTCAGAACAATACCTAGAAGGTTTGCAGATTTTGACATGTTGCAAGACACAGAAGTTGAATCAGAAGGAGATGTCATTCAGTGTGCCATGTTAGTAGATTATGAACCAGTGAGTATTGAAGAAGCGCTCAAGAAGAAGGTCTGGCTGAATGCCATGAAAGAAGAACTTGAGGCTATAGAAAGAAACAAGAGTTGGAAGCTGACAGAACTTCCAAAGAAGAAGAAAGCCATCATCGTCAGATGGTTTTTCAAGGTAAAGCTGAAGCCAGATGGATTAGTTGGTAAACACAAAGTGAGGCTAGTGGCTAGAGGTTTTCTTCAGAAACCTGGACTAGATTACTTTGAGGTGTTTGCTCCTATAGCTAGACATGAAACAATCAGACTGGTGATTGCGTTAACTGCGGACAGAGGTTGGTCCTTAATGCATCTGGATGTAAAGTCTGCATTTCTGAACGGTCCATTACAAGAGGAGGTATATGTGTCACAATCCCCTGTCTTTGTGAAGAAGAATAAGGAAGGGATGGTGTACAAATTACATAAAGCTCTGTATGGATTAAAGCAAGCACCCAGAGCTTGGAATTTGAAATTGATTCATTTTTCAAGAAGCAAGGGTTTCAGAAGTGTGAGATGGAATATGGAGTTTATGTGCAACATTCTGGAAGCAATATGATTCTGTTGTGTCTGTATGTTGATGACATATTGCTTACGAGGAGTTGTCCAGAAGATCTGATGAAGTTCAAGAAGGTGGTGATGAATGAGTTTGAGATTACAGACCTTGGGAAAATGTCATATTTTCTAGGGATGAAGATTCTGTACTCAAAAGATGGTATCATTCTGCATCAGCTGAAGTATGAGTTAGAACTTCTGAAGAAATTCAAGCTGGGGAATTGCAAAGCTGCTGTTACACCATCAGAAACGAATCAGAAGTTGGACTCTGATTCTGAAGGTGAAGATGTTGATGCTACGGTATTCAAACAGCTGGTTGATTCTCTAAGGTATTTGTGTAATACCAGGCCTGATATATGCTATGCAGTTGGATTGGTTAGTAGGTTCATGAGTAAACCTAAGTGGTCCCATTACCAAGCTGCTGTCAGAGTCTTGAGATATGTCAAGGGAACTCTGAAGTATGGCATATTGTTTCCTTCTGGGAGAAAGGAAGAATCAGAGTTATTGAGTTATTCTGATTCTAATTGGTGTGGAGACAAAGTTGATAGAAGGAGTACTTCTGGATATTTGTTCATGTTTCTGGGAGGTCCTATTTCTTGGAGTTCCAAGAAGCAACCTGTTGTTGCTCTATCAACCTGTGAAGCTGAGTACATCGCAGGCGCTGTAGCTGCATGTCAAACTGTGTGGCTTCTGAACTTATTAGAAGATCTGAAGATTAAAGTGAAGAAGCCTCTGAAGCTGATGATTGATAACAAGTCTGCAATCAATCTTGCCAAGAATCCGGTGTTACATGGAAGAAGCAAGCATATTGAGACTAAGTATCATTTCTTGAGAAGCCAAGTCCAGAATGGAACATTAGAAGTTGTGCACTGTAGCACCCAGAAGCAGATGGCTGATGTTCTAACGAAGGCGATCAAGACAGATCAATTTCTGCTCTTAAGGGATGGAATTGGCGTTGTCAGCTTTGATTGAAGAATATGAATTAAGGGATGGTATTGAAGAGTAATTCAATATTCAGAAGTTGAACATCAGATGTTCTAATGTGGGCTGATCTTCTGATGGTTACTCAGAAGATAGTGTTGACCAGAAGATGTTATCTTCTGGGTCCCATTAGTTTAGCTGTTTAGTAGTAAGGGTACTTTAGTATTTTGTAGTATTGTACTGTTTGTACCTTAAACTTGTTCACTAAGTTTAGTCTGTTAGGGCCTACGTGGCAAGAATTTTTCTTTTGTATAAATAGCCTTGTAGTAGCTATCATTTATTATCAACAACTTTATTCTCTCTCATTAATCTTTGCGCCGTTATTCTATTTGTCATCAACTTTATTCTTTGTGCACCAACACTCTTTTAAATTAATTTTTTTTTAAGATAATAATTAGTTGTATTAATTTTAAATAAAATAAAATCTATTTATTAAAATAATTTTATTAACTATAACTGTCAGATGAGTTAAAATACATTGAATAAATTCATAATGAACATTGAATTAGTATTCTAAAACTATTGATGATTTGAGATAATGAAAAATGGTGAATAGAACACCTAACTTAAGCAACATATTGTATACTACATTGGTCCTTTAATAAAACACTTTTAAATAAATTGTAGAAATTAAGAAAATTTATTATAATGTTAAGTTTGTTGACAATTTATACAATTTTATAAATTTTTTTTTAAGAAATGAAATTATTTCATATTTGTTAAAAATATTTATTATAAATTAAAGAAAAGAATATAACAAAATTAAAAAATATATCGACAAAGTACAATTAATATACTTTAAAATTTCGAGAAAATTTTATCAAAAGGGACAGAAAAAATATAAAACAATTGTATAATTATTGATGAATGTAGTATAAGACTTTAAAAATAGTTGTTAGTAAAATTAAATGTTTTAATCTTTTAACAATTATGACAAATCCGCAGTGTAAATAATTTACATAATTGAAGTAAGAAATTAACTCATATTTTTTGAAGTCAAATAGTTTAGTATATGAAATTTCACTTTAAAGGTAAACGATTATGACAAACCCGCAATGTGTATATATATATATATATATATATATATATATATATATATATATATATATATATATATATATATATATATATATATATATATATATATATATATATATATATATATATATATATATATATATATATATATATATATGATCAAATAGGATATTGGATGTAATTTCACTTTTTAAAAGATGAAGTGGGATATTATGAGTTCAAATCCACACCTTTAGACCAACTCCAGCGGCAGTTTCTTTTGCTTTGTTCGCCAACTGTAGCACATGAAATTGAAATAAATTGCTACAACAATGCAATACTACGGTTACTTTGATTAAAAAAAATATTATATGGATTTCCTATTGGCCATTGTACAACTGCTCTTTCAATATATTGTTTTTTAATAATTGATTGCTGATAAATAGAACTAAATTAAAATTTTATTCTCATGATGTTGATGGCGACGATGAACACGTTTGCTGATGATATCGTGATGTTGATTTTGAACAGTTGATGGTTGTTGCTAAGGGTTACGGTCGAGAAATTGATGATGATGTTGGTGACGCTCAAAGTCACATCAAATCGGTGAGATCTTTCTTTGTTTTTCGTGTTTTGTGTTCTCTAATCTTTCTTGTTCTCTCAATATTTTCTGAAGGGTTTGTGTAAAAAATGAGGAAGATGATGATAAAATAGGGTTTCATGAATGTTTGTGTTGTATCCCATTTACTGAATATGAACTGAGTTCTTTTTCTTTCTTCTCATTGTTTTTGGAAAATTTATATACATGAGGATGATGATGATGGAATTTTAGGGTTTTGATTATGTATTCTGCTGCAGTGAAAAAATGTGAATCAAATTCTCTTTACTGTGAACCAAAGTTTATTTGTGATTTGTAGTAAAGATTAGGACCATGATTTGAATCATTCCCCTTAAAAATTCTAATTCCTTTACATAAACCCTAATGATGAATTATGAATCTTCTATTGTTGTTGTTTGGAACTTAATGAAATTTCATGTTTGTGTTTTTTTTTTTTGCAGAGTGACTGTGGATAATTCTTCAAGTAGAACAACCACTTTGATAAAGCTTTGAAATTTAAATGTTATAAGGTCTTAATCTTTCGTTAATTTCAGAAGGGTCAATTTGGTTTACCGATTAATAAGTTTCACACTGTTCAGTATTTTTTCTATATAATACTATGGAGTGTTTGTTTTATGAGAATTGAAAACCATTGGAATCTTATAGTTGAGAGTTTAATTTCACAGGCAGCTATGGTCAAAGAAACACCTCTCTTCCTCCCATACATCCCCCTAACGGCGCTGAGAAATTCACTATAAACATTTACTCACCTAGGTACTCTCTTTTTAATTCGCTATGTAGTTCCCAATTTCACTAATCTCATGTTTGTATTTGCATTAGATGTTATTCGAAGCTTTCTTATGGTTGCTTTATATTTGCAGCTTAGAAATGGAACACTCACTGGATTTCCCGTATTCAAAAGTGGCCCTTCAAAGTCTTCAAAGCGGTAATATCTCTTTCGTGCCTTTGAAATCGAACATACTATGAGTGATTGATTATTACACTATATTTGCAGCCTGCAAAAGGAATACTCATTAGATTCCACTTTACTCGAAAACGGCCCTTACAATATAGATAAATATTTTTTTAATTAAATTCTTACTGTACAGAAGGATGTGAAGCGTGTCGATAGAGCATACGCGCGCTCCACCTTTGTTGCGGCGGTCCCTAAATCATATGTTTCAATTGCGATTTACTCTAGGGCAGTTCCACAATAGTTTCATGTGTTTGTCTAGGTTCTTCGGTGCGTCTTTTTGGACAGGTATGCTTTGAATATTTATTAAGTTTGGTTTGTCCCTTTAGTTTTGAAAAATTCTATATCAATAGACAATACCCTTCACTGCAGAACTGCGGCAGTCTGACATAGCAGATCAAAGAAAGTTCTTATTTTTTGTGGCTTCATTGAAATTGATAATATATTTTGGGTTTGATTTACATGTTTTATATTTATTAGTGTATGAGGAATGTGGTGGATGTAATTGGTTTTGCAGTATGACTATCAATGGATGGAAAATGATGATTACCCTTGCCTTCTTTGGATGGAAAATGATGGTTGTGGAGGAAATTTAAGGTTCCGTGTTATCGTGAGGATGAGTGTTATCCCGAGGAGCATTATTTTTCTACTTTATTGTCGATGGTGGATCCTGATGGGGTTACTAGCTATACGCTTACTAATGTTAATTAGATTCGGACTGTGAATGGTCATCCTCATACTTATCAAGTGGATGAAGTTTCGCCCGAGCTTATTCTCTGGTTAAGGAAGTCGAATCATTCGGAGTCTTATTTGTTTGCAAGGAAATTTGTTCTTGAATGCTTGGAACCCTTGATGGCCATGGCAAAATCCGTGATTTTCAAGGACTAAATAATTTGGGAAATTTTGAGATCTTGATATGGTAGGTTGTTTGTTATTATAAATTTATTGATAGTGTTATTTTCAATTTTGTTGGTGATGAATTCAATTTGGAACTTTTGTTTGATGTTAATTTTTTTCAGGTTTTTTTTGTTTGTTAGAATCTGTGCCTGATGTTATATTTGTGATTGAAGTATTCCTTGATATGTTTAGGGTTTTGTTCAGTTACTTTTTGCTTATTAGAATCAAAGCCAAGTTGAGATTTTGACATATGAGGACAGAGAATTATGAGGACAGAGAATTTTGAAAGGACTTGGAGTTGCTTCTTAAAGTGTGTTGGATGGGTGTGTGTAGAGTGCACTTGTGATTACTTTTTAGAAATTAGGAATGGGATTCTGTTGCAGTTTATGGAGTATAATTGCTGTTTATGTTGTTTGTTCTTTATGGTGAGAAAATTGTTTGGAATTTTCTGCGCGCTGAATGTCAAAAGCATGGTGCTAAAAGCTTAGGTAGTTTATCTCTGTGTTAGTAAAAACTTGAGTTGATGCTAACTGGTGTGAGTGTGTGTGTATAGTGCATTTGTGATTACTTTTTAGAAATTAGGAATGTGATTCTGTTGCAGTTTATGGAGTATAATTGCTGTTTATGTTGTTCGCGCTTTGTGGCGAGAAAACTGATTAGGATTTCACTTCCCAAGTTGAAGATTTTATTCACCAGATGTGGTGTTTGTTATGATGATTTGTTGGCTGGCAGGAACTTAACTTGTATTAGGATGTAACCAGAATCATCATTACACAATCTCTCGAGTTCATCATTACACCGAGGCCGGGTTTTGTGATTTCATGACTTCGTTGTTCTCATTTGAAGGTTTGGAATTGTGAAAAGATTGTAATAATACTTGATCACTATATCTTCACAAGTGATGAACGTGCCAATCACAATGTAAACATACTCAGGGATTTTTGCCAGGAGCAAAATATTAAGTACTTTTAAGCATGGTACTTAAAACCGGACCGGACCGACCGGTTCAACCGGTTCAACCATGAACCAAATCCGTGTCCGGTTCAGCTAACTCTGAAAACCGCTGAGCAAAAGAACCGGAGAGAAATCGTGGAATCGGATGAAAACCCGGAAACCCGTTGAACCGGCGGTTTGATCGGTTTTGTAGGCTAGATCTTGAATTGCTTTTGCTTGAGAAAAAAGATGACAAAAATTGTTAAATTTGTCTTCTTTTTGTCTACTTTACTGCGAAACGATTGCAAAGAAAATTGCTCAATTATTGTAGAAGCTGGATTTCAAGGAAAGAGGAAAAGAAATATAGTTGTGTAGCATGTTGAGCTGCTGCGGCGGCGTATTGTTCAAAGAGAAAAGGTTTATTTGTACAAAAATATATTTAGGCTATTAGGTTATTATATTCAAAGGGTTTTCGTACTCAAATGATATATTGGGCCAAGCCCATATTTACAAAACAAAAAAAGAAATTGATTGTATTTCTGTTTATAAAAATTATATCAATGTGTGAATAAGTTTTTAAATTAATTCTTTTAGTTATAGTAATTTAAATTAACGTGAAAAAGTTAATTATTGATTCACTTTTTTTATAAACAGTATGAAAACAGTATGAAAACAACAATAAACTTTATATAGAAATAAAATGTAACGTGGATTCAAATATTTTAATAAACAATGTTATTTTTATAAACGAGAAATAATATATATACAAACTATTTTATAAACGGGAAATAATGTATTCTTAATACAAATAATTTTATATATTGTTAATACAAATATTTTTATAAATGAGAAAAAATCTACATTTCATACATACATTTTTATAAACAGAAAAAAATATATTGTTGATGCAAATATTTTTATAAAAAACGATTTTTTATATACGGGGAAAATTATTATACCAATACTCAGACGTAAATAATCGCAAAACTTAAATAATATTTACATACAAGAAAATATAATGTTAATCCAAATATTTTTTATCTTTAAGTCAATAATATTTATGATTCAAATACAAATAAAAATATGTCTTTCTTTTAAAAATAATGAATTCTTTTGGTTAAGTAATTTTATTTTTCTTTTTTTTCATTTTTATCGGGTACCAGACATTTTTCTATATATTCAATTATTATTTTTTCACGGGTACCAGACATTTTTCTATACATTCAATTATTATTTCTTCACGGGTACCAGATATTTTTCTATACATTCAATTATTATTTTTTAACGGGTACCAGACATTTTTCTATTAAAAAATATACATTTAAAACAAATGCGCGTCCCATACCAGAACCCGTGCGAACGCACGGGTTTGTTACTAGTTATGAGTTCAAATCCACACCTTTAGACCAACTCCAGCGACAGTTTCTTTTGCTCTGTTCGCCAGCTGTAGCACATGAAATTGAAATATATTGCTATTGGAGTTCGACAGCATGTCGAACGTAACAATGCAATACTACGGTTACTTTGATTAAAAAAAAATATTATATGGATTTCCTATTGGCCATTGTACAACTGCTCTTTCAATATATTTATTTTTTTTAATAATTGATTGCTGATAAATAGAACTAAATTAAAATTTTATACTCATATTTTCTCTCCTAATCTTATTCCTTCCTCACAATTCTATCATTTTATTTTAAATATTTTAAATTTTTTCCTCACAATTTTATTTATTTTATATTAATTTAATTAATATAATTTAAATTATTGTTTTAAATTTTATTTATTTAATATAAATAAAATACTAATATATAAAATAAAGTTGTGGGACCCAATATGAGTTCTTTAGAGTTGCACCATTGAAGTGAAAAATAGATGAGTTGCTTCCGGATGATGTGGCTCAATGAGTCCCACAAAAAACCCAAAATGAATAAAACCATTGGAGATGCACTTATATCTAATATTTCTGTGTAGGACAACTTATAATGAGATATAAATTCTTCATTAATTATCATTGTGACTTACATGTAGTTTATATAGTAGAAGCATTGCTGCATAATAGTTATGGTAAGTTTGTTATATATAATTATAGCTCCTAACAAACTTGATAACCACCTCTAACTATATTAACTAACCAAGTGAGACTTGTGGAACAAGTTAGATTTTTCTAACTTGTTCTTGGTATAGTATCCCCTCACAAGTCGAAGGATATATGTTAATCATCCCACATTGGATAGTAGTGTATTTAATGGTTATGGTAGAAGTGGTTTGGTAAAGAAGTCGACTAATTGGTCATTGGAAGATACATGATCTTGAGCACTTTAGCTTGAAGTTTTTCACGTACAATGTGACAATCAATTTTTAGATGTTTAGTACCTTCATGGAAAACCGAATTAGCTGCTATATACATGACACTTAAGTTGTCACAATAGAGAGTTGGAAGTTTATGACTTTGAACTTGAAGTTTATGAGTTTATATACTTGGTAGGGTTTTGAGGATGTGATGCCTTGTGGTAATGTCATATATACATCTTTATGCAGGTTTCCATGCGAAAATTCATTGTTGACATCTAATTGGTGAATGAACCAATTGCTTATTGTAACACCTCAAATCCATCCGATAAATTATACAGAAAAATCAAAGTATAAATTCCAAACACGTTCATTTGAGGTATCATATATTCGTCATTTCAAAAACATTTACGACTTATTTTCCTTCATATAGATACATAGCACGAAAATTTAAAACGGACAATTAAATCATTATTCAAAAATCACTTTGTTTCAAATTAAATGTTTAACTCGCAACGGAATCATCAAACTTCCTAAATATTCAAATCAAGTCGTAGCATCTTTGCACTGTAATTTTAAGTTACAATTTAAACCAAAACCATATAAAAATTCAGCAAAAGAAATAATAATTAAAACAATTGTTTTATCCCTCCGAGTGCTACGTATCAGAGCGACAACCGACTCAACTCACGGCGGCTAAATCTTCACTCACTAGCATCACCTGCACGTTACCAATATAAAGGAAACAACAAACACAAGCAAAGGGTGAGATATCAAACAATATAAATAAAGTCATGATAAAAAGTATATTACAGTTCAAGTCATAATATATATCTCAAGTTTCAATTCTAATCAACCAATTCAAAATCAAAGTCACATAATCACGCACAACATTGCAATAAAAAAATGAATGAGACACGACTAATGCATCATGCATGTGGTACCCAGGGCTTCAGCCCCCATTGCCAATTGCCAATGAATAGAGGCATAAAAAACAGGCATAAGCCTTCGCCGCTGTTTTGCCAATCCAGGCCGTCGCTACAACATGCAATTCATGAGACACTATGACATGCAACAAACCACAATCAATCACAAAACAACGTCGCATAAGGCATTCACCTACATCGCCAAAATATATCAATCATTATTGATAATTTCTCGTCACTTTAATTTCCTGCAACATCATAAAGTTCGCAATATTTCAAAATATGCAACAAGTCAAAACATCACCAAAACATCGCTAATTTATGATTACCGAATCAATTCCGGACTCGCCTAAAGTATACTACTCGGTTAATTAATTTCCGATTCTGTTATTAATTTTCACTCGGTCGAATTATACCCGAAGTTGGTTTTGCTACTGCTAAAAAGAAACCACTACTGTTACTATTATCTCTGATATAAGCATATATTAATTAACTCTATTAAATATAGTTTTACACTAACTTAGTTAAAAGATATAACTAATTATTAATATACTACTTATTATCACTACTAGGATTTTCATTATAAATATCATATAGTATATCTATTAGTATACTACCTACTATTATTGAAATATTCATATTTACGCTACATAGTAGTAACATCCATACTACTTGTTTTCTACCAGTATAATAATTCATGTGTAAGCCAAAATTTATTATCTCAATGACAAAACAAAAGTAACATGTGATGTTGGGACCCTCGTCCCCTAGGTGTATCACCGTTCCACATAAAAGAAAAAAAAACTTCCTAAGAGCAAAAGGGCGCCCGTCCCAACATGAGGGACGCCCGTCCCCAATGATTCACATAGGGACGCCCGTCTCTTGTCCAAGGCCTCTTGTATCCATCCCCTTCATAGTGGTTCTCCACTGTGTTGCACAAGGGACGTCCGTCCCAGCCCCACGTGGCCCCCGTCCCTACGGTTTCCTCTTCTTCCAATTTCCAGTTTTACGTTTGAATCCCAGTTTCATCCAAACAACATTCATCACCATCATATAATTAATTTCAGAACATCTTCGTTCACAGATTAAATTCTACAAAATCATCACAGAGTTGTAATTAGAATTCACAACACCAAACAACAATTTCACAACATGGTTTCAACACAGTATCACACAAAGCATATACATATAACAGAAAATTCAATCGACACATAAAGACTATAAAATTCCCCAAACCCACATACAATCCATCATATTCCTATTTATAGAGAAATAACCTCACCCTTTCCTTTGGATCGAAGGTTGCTCTAAATCGTCCAGATCGAAAATCCCCAAAATCTCTTCCTCACGTGTGCACTGCTACTCTCCTATTTTCTTCCTCTTCTGCTACTTGTTCTTCTAATTGGGGTTGTGACTCAATGCTTCCAAACCTAGTATAATACCTCTCTAATATTCAATTTGGGCCACCTCTCTCATAACACACGTAAATAACACCCAGCCCAACTACTTATTTTATTAAAACTCCCAATTTACTCGTTAACTCTTATTTTACGGTCTAATTTAATTTGCTCTGAAAATTCCCAAACTAATACACGACACTCTAATAATATTTCTAATACTAAAAATATTAAAAGTCTCGATTAATTGTCGATCCGCTATCCCGAACTAATACCGACTAAATCGTTCCAAAATATGAAAATTTCACTAAACACTCCAAATGTCTAAATTAAGCGAATAATCGAATTTCCGGGCGTTACATTTATGGATGTCAATGCAATGACCAATCTGATTGTGGTCATTTTAGCTACAAGAGAATATGTATTGAAATAATCCAACCCCTGAATTTGATTGTATCCTTTGGCAATAAATTAGGTTTTGAATCTTTATACTAATCCATCTTTATGAGATTTGACTTTGTATATCCACTACATCTAATTGGTTTGGTGCTTGGTAGTGCATCAACAATTTTCCAAGTGCCTGTTCTTTCAAGAGCTAACAGTTCAACTTGTATAACTTGATTCAAACATTCAAATTTTCTAGATTCACTATATGACTTTGGATCATGGAGAGTGTTAATGGACATGATGAGACAATGAAATTTGAGAGACAATGAAGAATGTGATAAATAATTGGAAATAAGATATTATGTACTTGATGATGATTGATGTGTTTGATTAGTGAATGAGTTGCACAAGTAGTCTTTGAGATATTTTATTTATTAGCTTATTTGTGTGTATTGTTAATTATTTGTTTATTCAATTATTATGTGGAATTACTAATTAATTGAAATATCTAATTATATGCATATTTATGTTTTATGATATAATTAGGATATTAGTAGTATACTATGTATTGGGCCTAATTAATAATTGGATGGGTGGGTAATAACATAACTAAGCCCATTAAGAGAAAGATAGTAAGAAGAGGAAAACCAGGGTTTTAGAGATAACACAATTTGGGGAAAAGAAGAGAAAGAAGAGAAGAGAGGAGAAAGAACAAGAGAAGAGGAATTGTAGATTTCTTGAAGAGGGTAGATTTAAGAGTTAGAGGTAAGGGTTTGAATACAAGTTCTTGTAGAATCTATGATTGGGTAATGTTTGTGTTGTGTGAATCTCTTCATTCTTTGCTATTTCATGAGAAATGTATGAACCCTAATTTCTATGCTATTTATATGGATTTACATGATTAAACATGATTTTGATGATATATGTTGTTCAATAATGATGAATACTGGTTGTATTTGATGTTTATTGATGTTTGGAAGTGATTTGGAGTGGTGGGTGTGTGATTTCGCAGTTCTGTATGTTGCTGAGTTTTTCTGCATAATCGCACGGCCGCTAAGCGGGGACTCTGGCCACTAAGCGGAGCTGCGAAGACTGAAAATTACTGTAAATCCCGCTAGATGGCCGCTGAGCGGACCCTACTGTAGGCAGAATTTTCCAAACTTTAAAATGTCATAACTTTTGATCCGTAACTCCGTTTTATGCGCCGTTCGAAGCGTTAGGAAACTAATGAGTTTGTCTATATGATAGAATAGAGTGGATTGACACTTACTTGATTAATTATGATGATAATTGGGAATAACATTTACCTATATGTGTATGTTATAGATGAATTATGCATGATCAATGTTCATGGATGTATTATGTGAGATGATAACCGTGAATTATGTGATTGGTTGCTAAAGGCTAGTTGATGCGGAATGGTTTAAATTTGATGTTAATATATGGATAACATGTGATTACTTATGTGTGTATTATGAATTAAGACTTGTGGTTAATATTCATATATGTGTTAAGTGATGTGATATCCATGATATGTTGGAATGAATATAAATATACATTTATATGTACTATTTGAATGTATCTTGTTGATAATGATCATTTAAAGGTGTATGTATCGAGATGTGGATTGAATAAATGATAATGCTATACTTGAATACATGTGATTGATTGTTGTGTGTTAGTTGATGCATTGTTTGGAAGAGAAGTCATGTTGTGTAATGTTGTGCAAAGTTGTAAAGATGTGATTGTGTAGTTTAAGAGATAGAGAGATCGTCTTAAATGCATGAGTCTTGTTTTGTTGCACACGTACACAAGCATGAGTCTTTGAAAGTGGCAATGTTGGGTAATCTCGCGAAGGTTATTTACTTGTTCCAAACCTAACGAGTATGGGGTTTGAAAGCTTAACGAGTATGGGGCTTTGAGGTGGTTATCTTGTTCGTAGAGAGTGGCAATCGGCATGACCGAAAATGATAATGGAGGGATCCACATGCATATCGCATTGAGTCACACTCGAGTCGCACGTGTCGGTGTGAAATGTTATTGTTGGTGTGATTTATGTGATATGAATTGTGTGGAATGATGTAGATGGATATGCATATATGTGTATTTGGTGATTCATTTGATATGAATTGTTGTTGTGTTATGAATGTGATATATGTGATTTGGAACACATGTGATATAGATGTGAATTTATATGTATTAATGATATATGTATATATATATATATATATATATATATATATATATATATATATATATATATATATATATATATATATATATATATATATGGATATGTGAATCATGTTTGATCACTTAGAATTGAGTGAGCTATGTTGTATGACATCAACATGTGAATCTTGATTAATTGCATATGATGCATGTTTATGGGGAGAGAGATGAATTCTTAAAATGTATTCTTATTGTATTTTACATTTCCTATTATTATATTTTCTATTTAGAATTTGAATTCTCACCCTTCTGTTTGAATGTTACCCTTGGTTGGTAACGTGCAGGTTCAGAAGAGTAGTTGCTTGATTCGTGGCTTAGCCGAAGAGCTCCGAGGTTTCGTTTTGATTAGGTAGAGAGTCATATGCCCTGATCATGTAACACTTGGGGGTTTTCTTAGACTTATGTTCACGTTTGAATATTGCTATTTTCTATGTTTTATTGAATATTGGATGTATGTGATAACTTTTGGATATGTTGATTAAAGGCCGTTGTAGCCTAGAATTATAATGTTCAAGTAACAAAGATATTGATGTTATTTGAATTTGGTAGATGAATATAGTATGGGATATATTCATTGTAATCTTTAATAGCAATTCGAATTGTTTTCCGCAAGCGTTTATGCATAATGTATGAGAACATGAGATTACAATTGTGTTACAATATGATCTTTGCGTATTATGGATGTTGTATGTATGTTGTTTTGGGATTTTTCGTTTTGGTGAAAATCAACATGTGGCGCCCTTTTTCCTTTATACATGCTTACTCTGTTTGATTGTATGATATATTTGGGGTTAGGAAAGGGGTGTTACAGTGATGATGTGTTGGGAATAGGTGAAGGTGTGTTAGTGATAAGTAGGAGATCTGTTGTGGCTACATGTTTGATGGAGGATGATTATTAAAGCTGGCCTGATTTGTGATTTTGGTAAACCTGCCAATTTGTGGTAGGTGATTGGTTATTTGTAGCATAAGGAATTATAAGTTCATGAAAATATAAGTGTCTTGAAATAAATATTTATTTTGTGTAAAGATCAAGAAGAACACTTTGTTTAAAACCTATCTTATATCTCATGAAAACAAATTTTCTAAATCTAGGGTCTCATTTTGATTTGTGGGATTTGATTGTAGTTGCATAAGCAAGACAATCACATACTTTGAAATGCTGAATGTCATGAATTTTGTCATATAGAATATGATAAGGTGACTTGTTTTGAAGTAATGGTGAGGTAATTCTATTCATAAGGAAGACTGCATGTTGAGGGGCATAAGTTGATGAGGTAATTCTGTTTGGGAAGTTTGGATTGGTAAATAAGGGCTCTTCCTAAGTTAAGTATATGGTGATGTTTTCTCTCTACTCTTCTATTTTGTTACGGTGTTTCAACATATGATATTTGATGTTGTATTGATGGCACTCGATCATTACATAATATGTGCGAGCACTTTCTAGCAAAGTAGTGGTATTATGAGCAAAAGCCAAGCCAAAAAATTGAATAAATGAATAAAATCTCCATAGAGGAAGAAAATATGTATTTAGTGAAAATCGGGAGAAAAGCAAGAAATTTTTTTGCCACTATTTTTATCGCAGTCGTGATGACGTCGCATCAGAATCGCGTTAAGGTCACACCACGATTGTAATACCCTTCTAAACCCCGCCGCAATTATATAAAAATTCAGAGTAAAACATAAAAACAAAGGTGCCACAATTCAATTTAAACCAATTTATCATAAGTCATTTGTCATGCTACACTTAGGAACAAATCATAACTTTATCATAATCATGTTTCTACACAGCGGAACATTCTTCAAGGATAAGCATAACATCATCTATACAAAATCCCACAAAATGAATCCAAAATAAATAAATAGAGTTATAATCAAAGCTCTATACTAGCGTTTCCCAGTGTTATAATATCAGAGCATGACACCTGACGCTAAACTAACACACTGACTCATGAGCTAATCCTCACAAAGTTGAAAGTCGCTATCCTCAATCTGAAAATGACAACATGTAAGGGTGAGTTTCATTCACGATTAATAAATATTATAGCATCATAAACAATAACACCTCATAGTTATATTATCCACCCAATTTCATCATATTCAGATTATCAGGAAATATCCATCATTTACACAAACATCAACAGAATACACCGTTCAAACATACAATCATACTCATCATTCAAGTCACACGAATCATGCATATGTATAAACTGACACTATGCATGTGGTACCAATCCTCATCAATGGGAATAACCCACCGACCGATCCAACATCATCAAGATACGGCCTTGCTAGCACAAATTCCACACAATGGAAATTATGCCCTTCACTGAATCCACAACGTCATCTGGATTCAGCCCTCAACACATGATTATGAATGAATGCAAACATATATGAAACATACTTACACCACCGTCAAGTCTATGACTAACATCATCCAATACTCAACCATCATCATCATCACCAAAGTATGTTTATATACATTAGCATCATTCAAATACAATCAATCATCATCATCATCAATAAGAACATACATGTATCCGCATCAATCCTCATCACCATTACCCATAAAGAACATACATGTATTCATATCTTCCAAAACAAATCAATCATCATTATGAAGGATAGAAAAACACTTAGAAAGGGGGGGTTTGAATAAGTGTAGTCTTAAAAACTTGAACGATAAAAACAAATTGCACAGTTATTTTTATCCTGGTTCGTTGTTAACTAAACTACTCCAGTCCACCCCCACGGAGTGATTTACCTCACCTGAGGATTTAATCCACTAATCGCAACAGATTACAATGGTTTTCCACTTAGTCCGCGACTAAGTTTTCTAGAGTATCCTGATCACAGCCTGATCACTCCAGGAACAAATGCTTAGACACAAGCTAAGACTTTCTTAGAGTATCCTGACCACCACGTGATCACTCTAATTACAACTGCTTAGACACAAGCTAAGACTTCCTAGAGTATCCTGATCAACACTTGATCACTCTAGTTACTTACAAATTAATGTAATCAAATAAGAGTTTTACAATGCTTCTGAAAAGCTATAATCACAACAGTGATATTTCTCTTAACGTTTAAGCTTAATCTCACTAATATATTACAACAGCAATGTAGTGAGCTTTGATGAAGATGAAGTTTCTGAGCTTTGAATTTGAACAGCGTTTCAGCAAGTTTTTTTTGAATAAGTTTATTCAAGATTGGTAACCTTGCTTCTCATCAGAACTTCATTTATTTAGGCGTTTGAGAAGATGACCGTTGGGAGCATTTAATGCTTTGCATATTCCGTACAGCATTGCATTTAATGTTTCACGCTTTTGTCAACTACCTCGAGCCTTGTTCACGCTGTGTCTACTGACGTTGCCTTTAATAGCTTCCAACGTTCCTTTTGTCAGTCAGCGTAGCCTGCCACCTGTACTTTCTTCTGATCTGATGTTTGTGTATATAATATTTGAATATCATCAGAGTCAAACAGCTTGGTGCATAGCATCTTCTTGTCTTCTGACCTTGAAGTTCTTCTGAGCGTGATACCATGAGAACTTCAGTGCTTCTGCTTCTGGTCTCAAGTTCTTCTGATGCTTCCATAGACCCATGTTCTGATTCTGCCTTGACCATCTTCTGATGTCTTGCCATACCATGTTCTGATGTTGCATGCTGAACCTTCTGAGACAAAGTTTCTGAGCGCTGATTTGTGCATACTCTTTATATATTTCCTGAAAGGGAAATTGCAGTGTATTAGAGTACCACATTATCTCACACAAAATTCATATCCTTGTTATCATCAAAACTAAGAATATTGATCAGAACAAATCTTGTTCTAACAATCTCCCCCTTTTTGATGATGACAAAAACATATATAAATGATATGAATTTGCGATCAGAAAGAGCAGACGGCTAAAGACAAATTACACAGCTATAGCATAAGCATGTGAATATGTCTCCCCCTGAGATTGACAATCTCCCCCTGAGATGAATAATCTCCCCCTGAAATTAATACTAGAAGAATTTTATAAATAAAAGACTTCCCTGATTATTTCGGTAGAGACGTTCACAGTGCTTGATCTTCAGAACATTCATGACTTCTGATTTCTGCTTCCATAGGACAGCTTCAGGACATTGAATTTCTTTTAAATCCTCAGAACATTCACAGCTTCTGACTTTTGCTTCCATCGGACAGCTTCAGAACTTGAATTTCTTTGATCTTCAGAACATTCACAGCTTCTGATTCCTGCTTCCATCAGACAACTTCAGAACTTGAATTTCTTTGATCTTCAGAACATTCACAGCTTCTGATTCCTGCTTCCATTTGGACAGCTTTAGAGCTTGAATTTCTTCTTTTATCACTTCATGCTAGATTGTATCAGAACATTGTTGAATGTACCAGAGCATCATCAGAGCATCTCTACATCCTGAAATGTTACAGAACAAAACTAAACGACAAAAGTCAGCATGAATGAATCAGAACATAAAATATGTTTCAGAACACATAATATGTATCAGAGCCATATAAGCCATATAGAATGTATCAGAACAAATAGACATTCAAAGTCAGATCATATTCTATCATCAGAATTTCTGAACATTCTTCCTTCTTGCTTCTGATTCTGAAGCTTCATAGCACTCAGCTTGCTTCAAGAATCCAAGAGCTTGATTCATCTTGTTGCTTCTCATGTTGATCTTTAAAGAGAATCTTCAATTCCTGCAACAACACAACTTAAAGCATAGAACTTTGCAAGTTCTGTTAGTAAAGCAACTGATTAAATCAAATCATTTATCACATATTTCTCCCCCTTTTTGTCATATCATCAAAAACATAAAAGATTCAAACAGAAACACATGGAAGTAAAAGGATGATTTTCATTGAAGTTCAAACAGACAAGTACAGAAGTACATGAAGAGAAGGAAGACAAGATGCATAAAACAGATGCAGCAAAAGCAAAAACAAAACAACAAAGACTCAATCTAAGACGACCCTAGCCTTGACAAGATCTTGGCCAGCATCTCTTGAACCCCATTGTTGTGCTCATTCTGCTTCTCTATGAAAGCTCTAAACTCAGCATTGACTGAGCTTTGCTCATCCTGGTTCTTCTGAAGAACTTCCAGAGTCCTTGCAAGACGGGAAGGTTCATCAGAAGAAGCTTCACAGCTTCTATCCACAGGGATGAGAAAGGGGGGGGGGGTCATAGGTGATCCTTACTCTTTTTGGTTTAATTTCTGGTTCATCAGTTGCCTTTCTCTTTTGTTTACGATCAGTTTCTTGATTTGCAGAACTTGACGAGGGATTCATGATGAAGTTGCAGATAGTGAAAACTGCTAGGGTTTACGATATGAATGCAAAGAGAGAGAGAGAGCGAAAAAGAAACTGAATGCAAGAGAGAGAAATATAAGAGGGAAAAGAAACGTTTGAAGAGTATTAAAAGAAAACGAAATAAAAGGAAATGATGGATAGCATTTAATGTTACATGACGTGAGGAGAGATAATAATGACAAAAGAAGTGATTAGCACAGTTACCTAAGTAGGCGTCCCCTCAACTGCACGCACGTTTGTCCAGAAATAGTGAACACGTGTTTACCATCTGGATAGCCAGTTACAGCTGTTTTACTTTTAAAGAGATTTTGAGTCAACTTAGACAATGAAACGTTAGTAATAACAGAATCACTACTTCTAATTGATTACAATCAGAACTTCTTATAAAAGACTAATCCAATCTTATTTCAGAAGATACTCATACATAAGATCTTCTCATCTTCTCATTCTGGGCATAAATCCATACTGATATTCTTCAGAATGAACTTAAACCTATCTTCAGCAAGGGGTTTTGTAAAGATGTCAGCCCATTGATGGTCTGTATCCACAAAGTTTAAAGATATAACACCCTTCTGAACATAGTCCCTTATGAAATGATGTTTAATCTCAATATGTTTAGCTTTTGAATGTAAGATAGGATTCTTAGATAAACATATAGCAGAAGTATTATCACAGAAAATAGGAATGTTACTCTCATATATCTGATAATCTTCTAGCTGACTTCTCATCCAGAGCATTTGTGTGCCACAACCAGCAGCAGCAACATATTCTGCTTCTGTTGTTGAGAGGGCAATAGTAGCTTGCTTCTTGCTGTACCATGAGATCAGGTGACTTCCAAGAAATTGACAACTTCCTGAAGTACTCTTCCTTTCTATTCTATCTCCAGCATAGTCAGCATCACAGAATCCTACTAAGTTGTAATCTTTGGATCTTCTGTAAACTAAACCAACATTAGTAGTACCTTTCAGATACCTCAGAATTCTCTTAACTGCAGTTAAATGAGATTCTCTCGGATCTGATTGGAATCTAGCACACAAACAAACACTGAAGAGAATGTCAGATCTAGAAGCAGTTAGGTATAGAAGAGATCCAATCATACCTCTGTACAACTTCTGATCTACCTTTTTACTTACCTCATCCTTACCTAGGACACAAGTTGGATGCATAGGAGTTTTGGCTTCTTTGCTTTCAGAAAGATTAAACTTCTTCAAAAGTTCTTTCACATACTTCGTTTGATGAACATAGGTTCCATCAGAAGTTTGGTTGATTTGAATCCCAAGGAAATACTTGAGTTCTCCCATCATGCTCATTTCAAATTCAGCCTGCATAGACTCAGCAAACTCCTTTCCAAGTGTAGCATTAAATGTTCCAAAGATAATATCATCAACATATATTTGACAAATTAAAATATCCTTTTTAAATGTTTTACAAAAGAGAGTAGTGTCCACTTTTCCTCTAGTGAAACCATTTTCCAGAAGGAAAGAACTCAAACGTTCATACCAAGCTCTAGGAGCTTGTTTCAATCCATATAATGATTTCTTTAATTTAAAAACATGATTTGGAGACATGGAGTCTTCAAAACCAGGAGGTTGATGGACATAAACTTCTTCATCTATGTAACCATTTAAGAAGGCACTCTTAACATCCATCTGATAAAGAGTGATGTTGTGTTGAGTGGCAAAAGAAATTAATAGACGAATAGATTCTAACCTGGCCACTGGTGCAAAGGTTTCTGTATAATCAATCCCTTCTTGCTGACTATAACCCTGAGCCACCAGTCTGGCTTTGTTTCTTACCACTTCACCTTTCTCACTCAGCTTGTTTCTGAATACCCACTTAGTGCCGATGATGTTAAATCCTTTTGGTCTAGGAACCAAGTCCCATACATCATTCCTTGTAAACTGATTTAGTTCTTCTTGCATGGCAATTATCCAGTCTGGATCTTCTAGAGCTTGATCAACAGAAGTTGGCTCGATCAAAGAAACAAGACCTAATTGACATTCTGCATTGTTCTTAAGGAATGCCCTTGTTCTGATGGGATCATCTTTCTTCCCAAGGATCACATCTTCTGAGTGAGCTGATGCAAGTCTAGGTGATCTTCTGACTGTTGGCTCTTCAGAAATCCTGAGATTCTCTAAAGATGCAGCAACTTGATCTTCTGATCCATTGCTTCTGAGACTGCCAGCTTTTGCAGCTTTGCTTCTTGGTTCTACTGCTTCTGATATATCAATATCAAAATCTGCAAAATTCTCAAACTGCTTTGATTTTTCAAGACTAAGCTTATCATCAAACCTGATATTGATTGATTCTTCTACAATCAATGTTTCAGTATTGTACACTCTGTAGCCTTTAGAGCGTTCAGAATATCCAAGAAGGAAACACTTTTGTGCCTTAGAATCAAACTTACCAAGATAATCTTTAGTGTTCAGAATAAAACATACACATCCAAAAGGATGGAAATATGAAATGTTGGGTTTTCTGTTCTTCCACAATTCATAAGGAGTCTTATTTAGAATAGGTCTTATAGAGATTCTATTCTGAATATAACATGCAGTGTTTATTGCTTCTGCCTAGAAATGCTTAGCCATATTGGTTTCATTGATCATGGTTCTGGCCATTTCTTGTAGAGTCCTATTCTTTCGCTCTACAACTCCATTTTGTTGTGGAGTTCTAGGACAAGAGAAATCATGGGCAATACCATTTTCTTTGAAGAACTCCTCAAAGAATTTGTTCTCAAATTCACCACCATGATCACTTCTAACCTTTAGGATTTTACACTCTTTCTCAGATTGGATCTGAGTGCAGAATTCAAAGAACACTGAATGAGACTCATCCTTGTGTTTCAAGAACTTTACCCATGTCCAGCGGCTATAATCATCAACGATGACTAATCCATATTTCTTCCCTCTGACAGATGCTGTTTTGACTGGGCCAAACAGATCAATGTGCAAGAGTTCTAACGACCTTGAGGTAGAAACAACATTCTTAGACTTGAATGCAGGTCTGGAGAACTTACCCTTCTGACATGCTTCACAAAGAGCATCTGATTTGAATTTCAGATTTGGGAGTCCTCTGACCAGATTTAGTTTATTAATCTGAGAAATCTTTCTCAAACTAGCATGTTCTAATCTTCTATGCCAGACCCATTGCTCTTCAGAAACAGACATAAGACAAGTCACCTTCTGCTTTTCAAGATCAGAAAGATCAATCTTATAAATGTTGTTCTTCCTCTTGCCTGTAAATAGGATTGAGCCATCCTTCTGACTTACAGCCTTGCAAGACTTTTGATTGAAGATTATATCATAACCATTGTCACTTAATTGACTTATGGACAATAAGTTATGCGTTAATCCTTCTACAAGAAGTACATTAGATATGGAAGGAGAGTTACCAAGACTTATGGTTCCAGAGCCAATGATTTTGCCCTTCTGATCTCCTCCAAACTTGACTTCTCCACCTGGTTTAAGCACCAGGTCTTGGAATGTAGACCTTCTTCCCGTCATGTGTCGCGAGCACCCAGAGTCCAGGTACCATGACATTTTGCTTTTTGTCCTCTTTGCTGCCAAGGATATCTGCAACAGAAATTATCTTCTCCTTAGGTACCCACAATTTTTTGGGTCCTTTCTTGTTAGTTCTCCTCAAGTTCTGATTGAACTTGGGTTTAGCAAAATATTTAACAGGAGGAACAACATGATATTCTTTAGGTTTGTCAGCATGATATTTCTTAGGATGTGTCACATGCTTCTTGGTGTGAACAGTGTTAAACTTCTGTGCATGTGAAGTGAGCCTAATATCATGTGCATGGCCATATTTGAACTGATCATACAATGGCTTGTATGTGATCTTCAGATCATCAATAGGTTCAAATTTATGTGAGGTATCACCCTCATAGCCAAAACCAAACCTTCTGTTTCCAGAAACACCATATATCATAGAAGCAAGATGACTTCTGCCAATACTTCTAGATAAGCACTTTCTGAAGCTCGAGTCATATTCTTTCAGAATATGATTCATGCTAGGAATGGATTTTTCTGTTTCAGAAGGAGATTCAGTATCTTTGGATAGATTTAAAACTTTTTCCTTCAGTTCAGAGTTTTCCACTTCCAGCTTCTTAGTTTCAAATTCAAACTGCTTCTTCAGCTTTTTGTATTTGATACTAAGATGAGCCTTGAGTTCCAGAAGTTCTATTAAACTGGAAACTAACTCTTCTCTAGATAGTTCAGAAAATACCTCTTCAGAATCTGATTCTGATGTAGATTCTGATCCATCATCTTCTGTAGCCATCAGCGTGAAATTGGCCTGCTCTCCTTTAGAGTCTGATTCTGATTCTGATTCAGAATCATCCCATGTTGCCATAAGACCTTTCTTCTTATGAAACTTCTTCTTGGGATTCTCCTTCTGAAGTTTTGGACACTTGTTCTTGTAATGTCCAGGCTCATTGCACTCATAGCAGACAACCTTCTTCTTGTCAGATCTTCTGTCACCAGAAGATTCTCCACGTTCAAATCTCTTTGAACTTCTGAAGCTTCTGAACTTCCTTTGCTTGCTCTTCCAGAGTTGGTTTACCCTTCTGGAGATCATGGACAGTTCATCTTCTTCTTCAGATTCTGATTCTTCAGGATCTTCTTCTCTAGCCTGAAAAGCGTTAGTGCATTTTTTAACATTAGATTTTAATGCAATAGACTTACCTTTCTTCTGAGGCTCGTTTGCGTCCAGCTCTATTTCATGGCTTCTCAAGGCACTGATAAGCTCTTCCAAAGAAACTTCATTCAGATTCTTGGCAATCTTGAATGCAGTCACCATTGGACCCCATCTTCTTGGTAAGCTTCTGATAATCTTCTTTACATGATCAGCCTTGGTGTAGCCTTTATCCAGAACTCTCAATCCAGCAGTTAGAGTTTGAAACCTTGAGAACATCTTCTCAATATCTTCATCATCCTCCATCTTGAAGGCTTCATATTTCTGGATTAGAGCAAGAGCTTTAGTCTCCTTGACTTGAGCATTTCCCTCATGGGTCATTTTCAATGACTCATATATATCATGGGCAGTTTCCCTGTTAGATATCTTCTCATACTCAGCATGAGAGATAGCATTCAGCAAAACAGTCCTGCATTTGTGATGATTTTTGAATTCTTTCTTTTTATCATCAGTCATTTCACTTCTTGTGAGCCTTACACCAGTAGCTTTAACAGGATGTTTGTAACCATCCAACAGAAGATCCCATAGATCAGCATCCAGACCAAGAAAGTAACTTTCCAGTTTATCTTTCCAATATTCAAAGTTTTCACCATCGAATACTGGTGGTCTAGTGTAACCATTGTTACCGTTGTATTGCTCAGCAGAGCCAGATGTAGATGCAGTTGGATTTGTTTGAACTTCACCAGCCATCTTTTACTGAAGCGTTTTTCTCTTCCTGAATCTTTTCTAAACACGGTTAAGTGCTTGCACCTTAGAACCGGCGCTCTGATGCCAATTGAAGGATAGAAAACACTTAGAAAGGGGGGTTTGAATAAGTGTAGTCTTAAAAACTTGAACGATAAAAACAAATTGCACAGTTATTTTTATCCTGGTTCGTTGTTAACTAAACTACTCCAATCCACCCCCACGGAGTGATTTACCTCACCTGAGGATTTAATCCACTAATCGCAACAGATTACAATGGTTTTCCACTTAGTCCGCGACTAAGTCTTCTAGAGTATCCTGATCACAACCTGATCACTCCAGGAACAAATGCTTAGACACAAGCTAAGACTTTCTTAGAGTATCCTGACCACCACGTGATCACTCTAATTACAACTGCTTAGACACAAGCTAAGACTTCCTAGAGTATCCTGATCAACACATGATCACTCTAGTTACTTAAAAATTAATGTAATCAAATAAGAGTTTTACAATGCTTCTGAAAAGCTATAATCACAACAGTGATATTTCTCTTAACGTTTAAGCTTAATCTCACTAATATATTACAACAGCAATGTAGTGAGATTTGATGAAGATGAAGTTTTTGAGCTTTGAATTTGAACAACGTTTCAGCAAGTTTTTTTTGAATATGTTTATTCAAGATTGGTAACCTTGCTTCTCATCAGAACTTCATTTATATAGGCGTTTGAGAAGATGACCGTTGGGAGCATTTAATGCTTTGCATATTCCGTACAGCATTGCATTTAATGTTTCACGCTTTTGTCAACTACCTCGAGCCTTGTTCACGCTGTGTCTACTGACGTTGCCTTTAATAGCTTCCAACGTTCCTTTTGTCAGTCAGCGTAGCCTGCCACTTGTACTTTCTTCTGATCTGATGTTTGTGTATATAATATTTGAATATCATCAGAGTCAAACAGCTTGGTGCATAGCATCTTCTTGTCTTCTGACCTTGAAGTGCTTCTGAGCGTGATACCATGAGAACTTCAGTGCTTCTGCTTCTGATCTCAAGTTCTTCTGATGCTTCCATAGACCCATGTTCTGATTCTGCCTTGACCATCTTCTGATGTCTTGCCAGACCATGTTCTGATGTTGCATGCTGAACCTTCTGAGACAAAGCTTCTGAGCGCTGATTTGTGCATACTCTTTATATATTTCCTGAAAGGGAAATTGCAGTGTATTAGAGTACCACTTTATCTCACACAAAATTCATATCCTTGTTATCATCAAAACTAAGAATATTGATCAGAACAAATCTTGTTCTAACACATTATACAATCCTCAACAATCATCACATAATCATGTTTCCAAGCACATCTTATATTGTCACATTTCATCATATATGTCAACAATACATCATCCATCAAACTAACAAAATATTCACATCATACTCATATCCTCGTATAGAGTATCTCATAAACTTCACCATCCAATCAAACAAATCATCATACGACTCATATTGTAAACATAGCATGTATCGTCATATTTCATCGTATATATATCCACAACACATCATTCATCAAAACGAGCAAATCATGGTTTAAAAATAAATTCAAGATAATTCTCATTTCCTCATTATAACAGAGTATATTTCAAAAGCTTCATCCTGCTCGAAACGACACTTAAAAAGGAGTTACGGATCAAAAGTTATGACATTTCAAAGTTTGGAAAATATTGCATACAGTAGAGTCCGCTCAGCGGACCACCAGCGGGACTAGGCAGAAGCGAACTACGTTGGGACCTCCGCTTAGCGAACCTACCTCCGCTTAGGGGACGTGCAATTTTGCAGATTCTCAAGTCTGCGACAGACCCTGCAATCTCACACATCCTAAGTCCAAAATCGATTCTAAACATCATATACAGACAAATAATCATCAATTACATCGTCATACATCATCATACATCAAAACAACACATTATTAACCAACAATTTATGCAATTTCATCAAAATAGATAATTATCAACAAACATCCCCAAACCTAAACTCTATCATACGACTCAATCGACATGAAATAATATACCTATATCAGTCCTATTATTCATAACCCGACAATAGATGTTAATCGGAAGAGTCCCCCCTTACCTTAGCTAAGAATATGGACTTTTCCCCTTCTTCTCCATCAAACCCGTAAGCCCTTTTTCCTCAAATTCAGCAAGAATCTCCAATCTTCAAACTCGCTTATCTCCCTCATCAAAAACCTCCCTGACACAAATTAATATATCAAATCGAAGGAAATTTTGTGTAGAATCCGAATCTTCAAGAAATACATGATTTGGAGCTACGAGCAGAAATTTATGACATGATTTGTGAATGATGCACCATGAATACGAAAATAGGTCTTTGTCCATGAGCTCTCTCCTTCTTCCTCTTAGGTTTTCCTCTTCTAATTTTCAATTTCCTTATTTTTCTTATTTTATGAAAATAGATTATAATTTTAGAAAAGGGCTTACTAACATAGCACCCCCTCTTTATTAACACCACACTTGGCCCAATAGCCCATCTCATAATTCTCCAAATAATTCAACAAAATACTAAATAATTCTAAATAATAATTTAATTTCCTATTAAATTAAAATTAGAAAATATGGGGTGTTACAACGATCGGTATGGATGCAAACGCGGTCGCGATAAAGCACTTGTCTGACACGTTCCAATTGTTATAAAAAGGTCTTTCTGCTTTTTTTTAGGGGTTCCAAATTTGAGATAGAAAGTGACGGCCAGGAGCTTTGGAGCATGAATCTGGAGAGCATTGGAGAGCTTATTTTCCGATGATTTCCATGAATACTTCTTATCAACTGATGGTAATAGTTAATTTCACTGTGAGTAACTAAATTATTTTAGATTAGGTATTTTGAGATGAACTTAATTGTGCTATGTTAGATCATATGACTATTTGAAATTATTTGAAGATTTTTATGTTATAATTATCAGGGTTAAAAATATATTTTTGATCCTTATGAATATCTCAAATTTTATTTGTAGTCCCTATTAAAAAAATGACATATTTTGGTCCCTACAAATTTTTATGCATGGAGTTTTAGTCTCTGGTATTTTCTAAAATTTTGAAAATTGTTTAATTATCCTTTAATTTTTAAATTTTCGAATAATTTTTTTCATACATGTTTAGAATATTGTAAAATGTTTACTTACCAAATTTTAGAATTTTTTAAAATGGGAAGAATTAAATTAAATTTTTAAATTTCAAAACATAATAATAAAAGTAATGAAAATTTTGACTTAGAAATCAAAGTTTGAGTTTTTTTTCAAAGAACTTTTATAACGTTCTAAACATGTATGCAAAATAATCATTAAAAAAAATACACAATGGTTTAACCGCAATGACTAAAACTACGTGCATAATAATTTTGTAGGGACCAACATATGTCATTTTTTATAGGGACCGAACGTAAAATTATGTAATTTTATGGGGAAAAAAACATATATAACCCTAATTATTATTTAATTTTTCTTGTGTTCATGGCTTTTTGTGTGTTAACGAGCGCGTGAATTGATCTGAGATGGGTAGGGATTATTGACCATAAGTCTACCGATTGAACTAGAACAATTATTCAACTTAGTAATTAACGAGGAATAGGTAATAATTAAAAGTTGTGACTTTTGAATTAATGAACTTAGAACCATCTGATTTAACTCTAAATTGGCCTAAGGAATTAGAGAGTTATTGTGTAAATTAATGAGTTGTATACCTAGGAATTGAGTATAGTGGTGTTATTAATTCAGCGTAATCTTATATCATAATTATAATTCATATAATATAAAATTAATCAACAAGTATAATAAGAGGATTTGAAATTGAGATCTAATCACTTTTTATTATCGAACTTTACTCTATTAAATTTCTCATATTGTTTTCGTACCAAAACATTATTGAATCCCCCTAATTGTTTATTTTATATTGCATTATTATTACCTTGTTAAATTTGCAATCCTTGTAGAGACGAATTATTTTATCACATTGAAGAGATTAATACACTTGCTAGTTTTGTCATCAAGTTTTTGGCGCCATAGCCTGAGATTGTTGATAATTTCTAAAAGACAATATTTGTTCGACATTTTGAAATTTGAAATTTAATTTTTATTTTATTTAATTTTTTAGTTTTTAATTTTAATTTTAATTTATTCATTTTTATTTTGTTTGGTGTGGTGCTACTAAGATATTGTTTGTTTGTTTATGCGAGGTTCACATTCGAAATTGATTACGATAGACCCATAAATTGAAAAAACCGCGAGAAACTCGTAAAGCGAAACGAGAAGCACTGCAGTTTGATTTGAATCATGTGTAACGGGTGACTCAAATTATAAGTTAGAACACATAAATCAAGATGCCCAGTAATTTGATAAGAATCATGTGTAACGTGTGACTCAAATCTGGATTATTGTGAAAATTGGATTTGGCCTCTAGATGGTTTGATTCTAATCATGGTTTGAGCCAGTCTCAAATCATAGCTCTCCATGAAAGGTAGGATTTGGCTCTGCCCATTTTGACTGGAATTATGAGTTGAATTGACTCGAATCACAACATTTTGTGACTCGAATCAGAGCTTCAAATACTCAATTTTCTACCTTAGATTTAAATAGTTGTTTCTTTGATCCTAAAATAACAAGAGTGTGAAACATTATAATGAAACCCATCGAGACAAAATATCAGTTTGCCTTCTCTTCTCTAGTGTGTATATTCTAAGCGGCTATGGATCTTTCTCTTGTTATCTAGAACAATTTCTTGAGAATTAATTCATGTCAGATTCACTTCTTTATGTTACACACTGCTCTTGTGTCCTTTGGCATTGTTCACCATCTTCAATCTTATTCATTTTCCATTTCCGTGGACGTTCATCTCTAAAGATTGAGTGGTCAAGGGAGACTTATGGTACATTAGGGTATCTAATGTTTTTATGTGAAATTTGTTGTTTGTAACAGGTGGATGAATCATTTCTTGAATGCACTTTGGTTCTTATTTGTATCTATCAAAAAGCGAGTTTCATTATACTCCTTGGAAGATTTTGGAGAAGTCAAGTACAAATTGTTCGTAAGGTGGAGTTGGAACTTGTCCAACTTTGGTGAGATTATGGAAAGACTATTCGCAGACTAAGTTGGGTGTTGTCCAATCAACTCTTAACTAATGGCAATCACTCATACAAGAAATCAGTGAGATCATGTGGATTGTCACACACTAATACTTGGATCAAGATCTTTGGGGATCTTGTTTTTGTTAGCAGTCTTAGTATCTGCATCTTAAAGTGTTCGCGGTGCGGTTTGAGCGGTTTTGACTTAAAAAGTCATCCAAACTACAAGAGCAAAAAATGTGCAGTTCGGTTGGCTTTTAGAAATAAAACCGAACTAAACCAAACCAAACTAATGTGGTTTGGGTTGGTTCGGTTTTTTACAAAAAAAAATTATTGAGTCATACATGCACATATAGATGACAACATAACTTTGTATTTAGTTATTTATGAGTTATCAAATAACAATAAATTTCATCATATTTGGACTACAACTTTCCATGTAATATACAAAAATAAAATTAGACAAAAGTGGAATAAAAAACATAAACTAGTAGCATAAAACAATATAAAAAACATTATAATGAAATAGAAAAAAGACGGAGATGAAATATTAGAGAAGATACAAAAGAAAGAGCATAAGAGATGAGAGATTAGAGAAGAAGAGGTGCATTAAAAACGGAATTAGAAGAGAGAACATTAGAGTAAAAGTAATAAGATGAAAAAGAGAGAACATAAGAGATGAGAGACTAGAGAAGAAGATGCGAGATGTACTTGGAAAAGAAGATGAGAAGAATGTGCGATACCGCTAAGAGAGATTAGAGAAGACTTAAACTGAAACCTTAAGAGTGGGGAAGAAAAAAGCAGTCATAATTGTAAGGCTAAGGAATAATAGGTTTGAGTTTGGGTTGGATGTGGGTTAAGTGAAGTTTGGTTGTAACATGATCCAGTTTGGTTCGATATGTAAAATACATACTGCAAACCGAACCGAACCGCGCGATTTTGTTAAAGAATGACCTAAATACATCCGAATCATTTGCTGTTTTATGCGGTTTCGGTTTGGTTTGGTTTGATTTTGCGGTTTTCTATTGGACCGATTCGGTTTTGAATACCTCTATCTGCATCTACAGAAGGAATTATCGCGTGATATTTCATTGTAATCAAAATGTTTGAATTAAAATTATCAAAATAATGGAAGATCGTGATTATTTCCCGATGATTCTTTAACACCATTGAAGAGTGGAGTAGGCAAAGCAAAGACGAACACCAAACCACTATATATCTAGGTATATCTTTTCTCTCTTCCCTAACCTCCTTTAATTTTCCGGCATTCATTAATATTGCTATTGTGTTATATATCTAGGTATGTCATTTATGTTAGTCTGTGCTTATAGAGATATAATGGGTAAACTTAGGTCTATGATGCATCAATTTTATTAGATCATCATAAATTCAATTATGCCTTGAATGAGTATCTACCTAAAGTGTTTAAATCGCTTTGTTTAAAGCGATTTTGATTATCTTGTAATTGACTGCATTATAAAGAATCAAGTTCTTAGTAATATCTTGTAATAATTTAGTTGGTATAATTCATTGAGATGCTTCCAAGTTATCTTAGTGTTGTCTTTTGCTTTTGGGTATCTTAAAATTTCTTATTTTGTTTATATGTCCTAAAATATTTTTGAAACTATCTTTTTAAGGATAGGTACGGTCTATTCAATCCCGTTCTAGACCTTTTGTGTCGATATTTTCACCCAAGAGTAATTTTTAAGTGGATTGATTTTTCTCTATAAAATAAAACAATTATGAAGAAGGTTAGAAAAAATTACAAGTTCTATAGACCAAAATGAATTTAAATAAAAAAAATAAAGCATGAACACGAAGGTACTATATGAGCTACTGGGTCCAAATTTCTATTGATGGGAAATTGTTATAACTTCACCTGAAAAGTTAGATGAAGCTACTAAAAGTGTAGCTGAACTATCAACTACTGTATTTATGATCTTTGTCCTAAGTCACATATGTATTGTGCAGTTACTTGTTTGTTGTTTCTATAAATAGTACACTTGGTTGGATCATTGTTTCACATTCTCATAGCATATCAATATTCTACAGCATAATCCAGTTTAACTTTCTTGTTGAATCATGGCTCTTCGTGGGAAGCTAGAGGTTGACATTGAACTCAAGTCTAATGCAGACAAGTACTGGCAAACCATAAGGGATTCCACAACTATATTCCCTAAGGCCTTCCCACATGACTACAAAAGCATTGATGTCCTTGAAGGTGATGGCAAAGCTCCTGGTTCTGTCCGCCACTTCCATTACGCCGAAGGTAAAACTTACATTCGTGTTTGTATATATGCTTTCACGATTATCGTTATATTAATATTTATGTTGTAATCTTTGGTGGTTTATGTTTTAGGATCGCTACTTGCGAAGTCGTCAAAAGAGAGGATTGAGGCTGCTGATGATGAGAAGAAGACAGCAACCTATTCAATTATTGAAGGAGATCTTCTCCAGTACTACACAAAATTCTTGGGACACATAGCTGTTATACCGATTGGAGAAGGATGTGAGCTGAAATGGACTGCTGAATATGTCAAAACTAAGAATGATATTCCAGATCCAACTATTGTCAAAGATTTTGCTGTCAAGAACTTCCTTGAGGTGGATGACTATATTCAACAACTTGCTTAGAAGTTCAATGCATTTCATGAAGGATATGCTAGCATAATTAAAAAAAATAAGGGAACCATTTCCTATTTAATGTGTTGTATCTGGATAGTAATGACCCTGTCTTTCTTTGCTGTTTGCTTAAGAAATTATTGAACTATGTCATTTTCAATTGTTTTGATATAAATGTCAATTTATATTTGAGCATGGGTTTGAGATTGGAAATTTGTGTGTTGATTATTTCATTTTCTTTTTTGAACACATTTTTCTACATACATACATGTTTGTTCATATTGTGTAATAACCATACCAACCTAAAGTACATCAATAATGTGAGCTATCAAAGTCACTTTGGGTCCCTACTCCCTACAGCATTGCCGATGGTGAAGTCTTTAAAGAATCATTGAATTCAAGCCGGTATTAAAGTTTTATATTTCTGCAATAACCGAATTATGTTGTTATATGCTGTGAAACTAAAGATCAAACCTATCTAGAAATATAATGTATGAGATAAATAATAAAAACAAAACAGTCAAAAAAGATTTACTAATTTTTGGTTTGATAAAGAAAAGGTGATCATGGTTTTGGGTAATATTCTACTAACAGATTTGCGATTTGTACACCACCGTACTACACCGTATTTTTACACTGTACGGACGGCACTATTCATCGTTTGTACATGAATAGTAAATTATTATTTTAATATTTTTTTTAAAATTTTAAATTTTTACGTTTTTTTTAAATATTATTTTTTTTTAATAATTTTTTTTTACGTTTTTAAAAAAAATATTTGATAATACCTGCAGATTTACTTCCGGATTTACCTGCATTTGAAATTACCTACGGGTTTACCTAAACTCATAGGTAAATTCGCAAGTAAATCTGCATGTATTGTCAAATTCGTAGGTAAATCCGCAAGTAAATCTGCAGGTACTGTCAAATCCGTAGGTAAATCCGCAATTAAATCCACAGGTATTGTCAAATCCGGAAGTAAATCCGCAAGTATTGTCAAATATTTTTTTAAAAAACGTAAAAAAAAATATTAAAAAAAAATGAAAAATTTTTTTTAAAAAACAAAATATATATTAATTTAATATTTTACTATTCATGTACGGACGGTGAATAGTCTCGTCCGTACATGAATAGTACGTCCGTACCGTACGGACATACAGTGTAGTGTAAAAAATTGGTGTAGGAATAGCATTTTTCTTCTACTAATTGGAATATTCTTTCCCCACCCCCCAACTAACAAAAATAAATTTTAGAGCATAAAAATAATAAGGATGATAGAAAGAGAAACCAATTAAGTCCATTAAAATCAACAAATCAAAATTTAATGGTCGTGATTCATTGTTCTCATTTCTCATAATAACCAAGTGTTCTCACTTGAGTCGTCCCCTATATATATATTAGATAAAAATCTTTTTAATAATACAAATGAATAACACTCTTCACCTATAAACAATAAAAGTGGGAAACACACTCCACTCAACCAACAACTTCACAAAATATAAATACATCAAAATAACTACTCAACAGAAATATAAATAAAATTAACTAAATCACAGGAACTACGTATTAAATTTGTTGATGGAACTGACACTACTAGAAATAAGCGGATTACCTGCGGAATTTTCTGCGGAATATTTTCCGCAGGTATACCTATGGATTTTCCTGCCACTTTATTAAATAAAATAAATTCTGCTGCGGATAAGGATTTTGCAGAAAATTCCGCAGGAATACCTGCGGATATTGCTGCGGAATATATATTCCCTCCAAAATATTTAACTACAAGAGAGAATCCGCAGGAACGTTTCCTGCGGATTTTTCTGCGAAAATATATTTTATAAAATTAAACCACAATACGAAATCCGCAGATAATTCCGCAGGAATATTTCCTGCGAATTTTGCTGCAAATTAGACATATTCATATTTTTTTCTAAGCATAATTTAATTTTTGTTTAAATTTAACAAAAAAAATTAATCATTATTTTTCTATTTTATCAATTATTTTTATGTTTTTTATTTAGTTTAATTTTAATTTTTAATCCTTATTTTATCTATATTATTAATTATTTTTATGATGTATTTTAATTAATTTTTTTATTTTAATCTTAGTTTTTAATAAAATAAATTGTATGAAATTTTGATATATATATATATATATATATATATATATATATATATATATATATATATATATATATATATATATATATATATATATTTATTTAATTTTTCAATTTATATTTTTATAGTAGCTATAAAAGTTTTAAAAAATAAAATTATAAAAAAAATCTGATAAAGATTAAAGTTATAAAAAAGTTAAAATTGGTTTGGCCAGGTATCGAACCACAGTTTTGATCCAAATAACTCAAAGTATCTACCACTAAGATACTAAATTTAATTTCAATTTTATTGAAAAAGACTTTATCTATAGTTTAGCAATGTTATATTTTAAACAAACCACTAAGCCGATAGTGTTAAACCCTGTTCCTACAACTTCTATAGTATCATCAACGCCTTCAAACAAAATTGGAAAACCTAAAAAGCCTGATACTTGTTAAACCCACCTTTATTGTCTTTGAACTTTGTTGTGACTTCAATACCAAGAACAAAGTATAATGCAAGGGAAGAATAAAGGACAAGGAAGAAGAGGAACACAATAATTGGTTATAACTGTTATTCTTTCACTTTCTCTTAAAACAAGATTACAAGTTTACAAGAATAACAAATAACCTCTCTCACCCTAAATTAGGATTTTTTACAGCTTAGCAATGATGAGAGACTAGTATGGTATTTATAATGAAACCTAACATACTAACTAATGGGCTTTTGCCACAAGGCCCATTACACAAGCCAACTTAATAAACAAGCTAACTTAACAAATTAGGGTTTAAACACTAAAACCTAATTTAACATGCTAACAACCCTAGCATCTTCGACATCTGCATGCTAGACCCACCTTCGACTACAACATGCACACTTCGACACCAGCATGTGAACAACCTTCGACTTCATGCTTAACTTTGTCGAACTGTCGAATCAAGAAGCTACCCTTCGGCCATAATAGAGTTCGATCCAATATCTCACAAATCTCCACCTTGGATCCAACTCTACAACGTCAAGGGAACAAACTAGTTTTCTTCATGCAGCTTTATCAACTGCATACAATGGAAAAACTTGCAACTCGACAATGTCTTGGTGATCATATCAGCAGCATTGTCTTCAGTCGAAACTTTCAGCACTTGGACTTCTCCACGCTCGATTACTCCTCTGACGAAATGCAGCCTCACATCAATGTGCTTAGTTCGCTCATGATACGCTGAATTCTTCGACAGGTGTATTGCACTTTGACTATCACATTTAACAGTGATACCTCGACCTTGAAGTTTCAGCTCCTTTGCAAAACCTTCAAGCCACAATGCTTCTTTCACAGCTTCAGTGAGAGCAATATACTCCGCTTCAGTGGTTGATAGAGCAACAACCTTCTGAAGAGTTGCTTTCCAACTAATTGCTGTGCCAAACATAGTGAAAACATATCCAGAAATAGATTTTCTGGAATCCATACAACCTGCATAATCAGAGTCGACATATCCTTCGATTACTGCTTTACTATCTTCACCTAAGGCTCCACCATAAATTAGGACTCTATTCAGAGACCCATTTATGTACCTTAAAATCCACTTCAATGCTTGCCAGTGAGCCTTTCCAGGATTCGCCATGTACCTGCTTACAAGACTTACTGCGTATGCTATGTCGGGTCTAGTACAGACCATAACATACATCAAAGAACCGACTATATTAGCATATGGAATGCTATTCATATAGGCTCTTTCGACATCAGTACTGGGACACTGATCAATACTCAGCTTGAATTGAGGGTTTGTTGGAGTCACAACTGGCTTCGAATTCGACATACCAAACTTTTCAAGAATCTTCCGTAGATATGCCTCTTGAGATAGGCATAACTTCGACTTCTTTCTATCTCTTCGAATGTCAATTCCAAGAATCCTGGAAGCAGCTCCCAGATCCTTCATATCGAACTCCTTATTGAGTTCAGCCTTCACCCTCATCACATCTTCGACACTGTTGCTTGCTATGAGAATATCATCCACATAAAGCAACAAAATAACAAATGAATTACCAGGTCGAAATCTGAAGTAAACACAGTGGTCAAACTGACTTCTAATGAAACTTATGTGTGCCATGAACTTGTCGAATCTCCTATTCCACTGTCGAGGAGATTGTTTCAGCCCATATAAAGATCTTTTAAGCTTGCAGACATAATCTTCCTTTCCCTTTTCAAAATACCCTTCAGGTTGCCTCATCAGGATCGTTTCATCTAAATCACCATACAAGAACGCAGTCTTCACATCCATCTGTTCCAATTCAAGGTCGAACTGTGCCACCATGGCAAGCAACATTCGAATGGACCTATGCTTCATAACAGGAGAGAACACATCATTGAAGTCGACACCTTCTTTCTGAGTGAAACCCCTTGCGACCAACCTTGCCTTGTATCTTTTCGACGTCACTCCTTCAATTCCTTCCTTAACTTTGAAAATCCATTTACAGCTGACTAACCTTGCCCCAGCAGGTTTCTTGATCAGTTCCCAATTGTGATTATCATGAAGAGATTTCATCTCATCATCCATGGCCTTCAGCCATTCAGTCTTATTTCGACTCCTCATAACTTCCTTATAATCTCTAGGTTCATCATCAAGAACCTCACTGGCAGAGATTAATGCATAAGCTATAAGATCTGCATACCCAAGTCTCTGAGGTGGTTTGATGACTCTTCTCGACCTATCTCTCGACAATAGGTAGTCATCGTCAGTTTCCTCAACTTCCTCAGCATCTTCTGTTTCTTCTTCAACTTCATCAGGGATATGCAATTCAGCATCAACATGCTCCACCTCAACAGGAATCTCTACCTGTTCCAGCTCTTCTGCACTTCGACCATCATCACTTTTCTTGAAAGCCATTTCAGCTTCATTGAAAACTACATCTCGACTGGTGATACACCTCATGTGACCTGGCTCTAGGCACCATAGCCTATAAGCTTTGACTCCTTCAGGGTATCCCATGAACATGCATTTCAGAGCTCTAGGTTCGACCTTGTCTTGCCTAATGTGAGCATAGGCTACGCAGCCAAATACTCTTAGTTTGTCGAGATCTGGTGGATGTCCCGACCAAACTTCTTTAGGTGTCTTCATATCTAACGCTGTCGAATGACATCTGCTTATCAGATATGTTGCTGCCGAAACAGCCTCAGCCCAGAACACCTTCTTTAACCCCGCACTAGTCAACATGCATCTGACTCTCTCCAAAATAGTCCGATTAAACCTTTCAGCCAAACCATTTTGTTGTGGAGTACCTGCAGTAGTTCTATGTCTTGCAATACCAGAGGTCGCACAAAAACTGTCGAATGCCTCATTGCAAAATTCAAGGCCATTGTCGGTTCTCAACCTCTTGACCTTTCTGCCAGTCTGATTTTCTACCAGAGTCTTCCAACTTTTGAAATTCTCAAAAGTTTCATCCTTAGTCTTCTGGATGAATACCCATAATTTTCTGGAATAATCATCTACTATGGATAGAAAATACCTTGCTCCTGAATGTGATGGATACCTTGCAGGCCCCCAAAGATCAGCATGGATGTAATCAAGGGATCCATGTGTTCTTTGTTTGCCTTTGTTGAACTTCACTCTGCAAGATTTTCCAAGTACACAGGGTTCACAAAACTTCAGCTTTTCGACTTTGTCTCCACCAAGCAGATTTTGTTTCCCTAATTCGACCAGACCCCTTTCACTGACATGTCCCAATCTCATGTGCCAGATTTCTGCCTTCGACAATGGTTTCGTGGATACAACGTTTGTCGAACTACTTACAACTTCAGCCTCAAGGGTATATAAGCCTTGTTTCATCACGCCTCTCAAGACTTCCTTCGACCCCTTCATGACTCTTAGGACATTTTTCTCTTCTTGGAAAATATATCCTTTCTTGTCGAATTCACCAAGAGAAAGTATATTTCTCTTCAAATCAGGAACATATCTGACTTCAGTCAACAACCTTATTGACTCACATGGAGCTTGAATCTCACAGATCTAACACCTGCAATCTTGCAAGCCTTGTTGTTTCCCAGCAATACTGATCCACCATCTTGATCACTTAATTCCTCGAACAAGTCTTTGTTTGGAGTCATGTGCCAAGTGCAACCTGAATCCAAAATCCACTCTCTTCTCGAGTCACTGCTTGAAACCACAAGAACATCAGATGATTCAAAATCATCTTGAACAATGGCTGCATTGCCATTATCCTTACCTCCATGATCTTTCAGGCGTTTAGGACACACCTTTCTTGTGTGACCCTCCTTCTTACAATGATAGCATTGAATGCCAGATGCTTCGCCACTGTAAGACTTCGACTGGCTTTTGCCCTTCTTGTCGAACTTACCATTCTTTCGCAAGAATTTTCCTTTAACGGCCAAACCTTCACCAATAGTCGAAGGTTTATGCTCCTTTCGTTCATTCAAGTCCTTAGAATACAAGGCTGATTGAACTTCTTCAAATGTCAGGGACTCCCTTCCATACAAGAGAGTTTCTTTGAAGTGAGCATGTGATCGAGGCAAAGCGCACAATAGTAATAGCGCTTGATCTTCATCATCAATCTTTACATCGATATTTTCAAGATCAAGAATCAGCTTATTGAACATATCCAACTGCTCAGCCAACACTTTGTCTTCAACCATCTTGAATGAATACAAAGCCTGCTTCAGGTAGAGTCGATTTACCAGCGATTTGGTCATATACAAACTTTCAAGTTTTTCCCATAACCCTGATGCCATCGTCTCCTATGATACCTGTCGTAGAACCTTATCACCAAGGCTCAACAAAATTGCGCTGTGTGCCTTCTCGATCATAGTCGTCTTCTCCACTGCCGTTAATGCAGCATTCATGGCTGCCTCTCCCTTCAACGCTTCCAAACAACCCTGCTGAACCAGTAGGACTTTCATCTTCAAGCGCCACAGACCGAAATCATTCACTCCGGTGAACTTTTCAATCTCATACTTTGTTGACGGCATCTTCTCCACGCTCACCGCACCAATTTGTTGTGACTTCAATACCAAGAACAAAGTATAATGCAAAGGAAGAATAAAGGACAAGGAAGAAGAGGAACACAATAATTGGTTATAACTGCTATTCTCTCACTTTCTCTTAAAACAAGATTACAAGTTTACAAGAATAACAAATAACCTCTCTCACCCTAAATTAGGATTTTTTACAGCTTAGCAATGATGAGAGACTAGTATGGTATTTATAATAAAACCTAACATACTAACTAATGGGCTTTTGCCACAAGGCCCATTACACAAGCCAACTTAATAAACAAGCTAACTTAACAAATTAGGGTTTAAACACTAAAACCTAATTTAACATGCTAACAACCCTAGCATCTTCGACATCTGCATGCTAGACCCACCTTCGACTACAGCATGCACACTTCGACACCAGCATGTGAACAACCTTCGACTTCATGCTTAACTCTGTCAAACTGTCGAATCAAGAAGCTACCCTTCGGCCATACTAGAGTTCGATCCAATATCTCACAAACTTACATTTGGTATCTCTGTTGTACCTGATCAATCCACCCTTCCTGATCATTCAAAGTAATGGTGATATTGGTTTTAATATAATTCAACATTAGTTTAACTGTAGGGAGGTTGTTAAAATAATGGTGATATTGATTTTAATATAATTCAACATTAGTTTAACAATTAGTTAACCTGAATTGGACTTTCATAGAAGTATTCTTAATTTCAAACTATATATATATATATATATATATATATAGCTTTCTGTACTCTGTAAAATTCAGAACATAATGAATAAAGCTGGTTGTACTCTATTTTTTACTTGAGTTTACTTCTTTTTGTACTTTATCTTAGAAATTCAACAACCACCAGGGTTGTAATTGAATTAAAATGTCAAATGAAAGAGTTATTTTGGAAAGCTTATACCAGATTCTGCTCTTACTTATCCTAAATCATTGCAATATATTTTGAAAGGTTTAATTGCTTTACTTGGTATAACATGGTTTTTTTAATACAGAAAAAGTTTTCATGGCCACCGGAACACAAGGTTACGGTGCGACGTAACTTTGAAAGAAGAGGTGCAGCAAAGATGTCTCAGCTACTACAAGATGTTCGCAAAGACTTAAAGTATAGACCGGGTTGGATTGGAGCTGATGTGTGACAGCAATTATTGGAACATTGGAATTCGTTAAAGTTTAAAAAAGCATCTGAGACGAATAAAAGAAACCGGTCTTCTATGGATGGCGCATCTCTTCACACTGGAGGGTCTATTCCTCATCGTTTGCATTGTAAAAGAATGGTATATATTATATGTTTTTCATTATGTTTTGAAGTTCAGTATCCAATCTTGAAGTAATCCACTCAAAGAATTATAAGTTAGAAACTTGAATCAATAAATCAAAGTTAAATAAAAGAAAACATAGAAAATCCTCAAGATATCACATTACTAGATAAATAAAGATATGTTACAGCTTTGAAGCATACCTATAGGCTATAGTTATCCAATAAATATGTTTATAGAACCAGGGCTAAGTATAAGTTTGTTCATGTTGTGAAATCTTCTCCAAATGGTCCCTAGGAAGATTGCATTGATAAGTATAATATGGAAATGCTCACATAGCTTGGTATATTTGTGTTATAGTCTTGTAGACATCTTCATACTCTTTGTCCAGTAGCTCAACTCGTGTTTCGTGACTGTGACTTTTGGTTATGAATGTTAAAAAATTGAAAGAGATAAGTCTTTAAAAGAAAATCAATAATTTTAAAAACATTAATCTCTAATACTTTGGAGAAAATGGTATAGGTAGATTGCTTTTAGAATAGGCCCCATAAATATGTGTCTACTGGACCTGTCACTAAACTCAAACACCAAGAGGTTTACAGTAGGGGCCGGGCCGACAAACACTCTAAAACTAAAATCAAACTCATGCTGTTTTCAATATCTGACAACAGTAACTTTCATCTTAATATGGGACCTCAAGGTCAAATGGTACTCCATCATCATCATCAAGATCAACCCACTCCCTGCTATATATGTGGGTCCTCTATTCTTTACTTCTCTTCTTTTACATATTTAAAATGTATAGTGTATGTAGCTATAGGCTATTATTTCTTTGGTTCACCATATAGCATCACTATTTTAGAGTGGTGTTATTTTAATTTACTTCAATTCATTGATTAAACACTAGTGATCCAACTATTCCAGGAGAGGACGAAGCTGATAGTCAACCAACTAATGAAATGCCACCTGATTTGGATATATGGGTAGAGTCGGTTGGAAAGAAGAAAGAGAATAGGGTATTTGGTCTTGGAACCCCATCTAAGACTTTGGTTTCTGTATCAAAGAAACCCTCAAGTCTTTCAAGTGACTCTCAAGAGGTTGGTGTTTAGAGAAGTCAAGTCCATGCCTTAAATGCATTGTTGCAATGACAAGAACAAGAGAAGATGGTGATGAGGCAACAATTGCATCGACAAGAAGAAAATATGGCCGAAGCGAATAATAAAATTTCATTTTTAATGAATCATTTAGGATTTGTTGGGTCTTCTTTTCATCCACCACAACCCACTAATGAAAGTGATCACACAAATGAAAATTTCGTCGATGAAACAGATGAAGAAGACCTTAGTAATGAATTTTGATTTGTACTTTTTTTCATTTTGACTTAGTTTTTGGATAGTATTATCTTTTTAACTTGTCAAACAAATGATTAGTAATAACTTGATTTTTTGAATCATTTTTAGTAATGACTATGTAAGTACTTCTTACCAATTATGTTATATGAATTCAAGTTTAATTTAAATTGAAAATTATAATTTTATTTTATATTATAGTTATTTAAATTTATATAATGGTTCAAAAGTTTATTAAAATAAAAAATTATTTAATTTCAGAAAGAAATTTCCTGCGGATTTACCTGTGGATAGACATTTCCTGCAAATTTACCTGCGGAATAAGCTGCGGATTTACCTGCGGATTTATCTGCGAATTGTTTCCTGCGGATTTAGCTGCGGAAATACCTGCGAAATTACCTGCGAAAAATATTACCCACGAAGGTTTTAGCTGGGGACATAAATCCGCAGGGTGTTTCCTGCGGAAATTTAACAAAAATCCGCAGGTAATTCCACAGGTAATTCCGCAGGAAATACGTGTATTTCTAGTAGTGTGATAAAATTTGTTACATTTCCAGACACATTTATAGACAACAAAAATGATTTTTACGGTTATTAAAAAATTCAATCAAGTGTATACACAGGAACTACGTAGTTACTTTTTTAGATTTAAGTGAAAATATTAATCAAATTTACTATAATGTCCTCTTTATTAAATTTAATGGAATGTTGGAAAACGACATAGAGGAGTATATTAAGAATTATAACATTAAATAATTTAGTAGTAATTGATTTTTGCTTATAATAGTAACCAAGAATTAAAATATTTTTTCGGAATATATACACATTTACCTATCACTCGGAGCCAATTTTCTTTTTTTAATTTCACAATAGTTGTCGTGTCTTTTTCTCTTCTTTATTTTAGTTTTTCTCTAAAATACTTGTTTGGTTGATCTTGTGTTGTGTTGATCTAGGGATTAAAAAAAATCCCTTTTAATCACTTGTCAAATGGGTTCAACCAAAATAAAACAATACGTATATAAAAAAACTCTTCTGTTTTCTTTTAATATTGTCTTAAATAAACGACAAGTCTCACTTTAAGAGTGAGTCTCTCATGTACATTGTGCACAACATAACAACTCTTGATTGAGGTTCACCATTTGAATTAACAAGAGAATCTAGTGATTATGTGGTTGGAAGCAGTGTTTTAAAAACCGGACCGGGAATCGGCCAGGTAACCGGTCTGGTTCAATAGCTGGATCGGGAATGTCTTTGAACTGATGTGAACCGGTCAAAACCGGTTTAAACCGGCGGTTTAAATGCATTTCTTAATTTTTTTTATTTTAAAAAATTAAAACAATGTCTTTTTGACTATTTTAATGAAAAATTAAATTAAAAAAAAAAAAGTAAAACAAAAAATAAAAAAATTGTTTCAGATGCGGTTGATTTTGTTACCGGTAATTTTGATATTGAAGAAGGAGATCCCAATATTGAAACAATTTTTTTATTGAAATTAAATTTAATAGACAATGAAATTATTTTGTTATAAATTATTCAATTAGATTATATTGCGATTAAACTTTCGCTTGCAATTATATTTTATAATCATGTTCTATTTTATTGTGTGTGATACCTATGTGTAAAATTTGAATTTAAACTATAAACTTGTGAATTTATTTATAGTATGATATTTTCACAAAAATTAAGTGCTGGTTATATTTTGTAGACACTGAATCATCCGGTTCGACGGATTTTATACCTATATAATTTTGTTATAACGACCGGTCTATTCAACCGAGTTATCTGGTTTAACCCGGTTTAGTCATGCGGTCCGACCAGTGACTCGGTGGTTCGACCAATAAACCAGTGACCCAGTACTCTCACTGGTTTGATGTCCGGTCCGGTTTTTAAAACACTGGTTGGAAGAATGTTTTGCCATCGAAACAAGGAATATTTCCATGCATTATATTAAGCTTGCATGGTTTTAAATTATATTAAAACTAATTGAACTATTCCACAATAAAAATAAGAATTGCTAGATTAATATTGATTTTTTCTTTACCCACCTTCCTATGGGGTCACCCCCAGCGAAATCTCCAACTTACCCCTGCTTCGGAGATTCATCTCCGAAGTAATTTTTTTTTTAGATTTTTTTATACTTCGGAAATGCATCTCCGAAAACACCAAAAAATTGGTGTTTTCGGAGATGCATTTCCGAAATGCATCAAAATTCAGTTATTTTTTACAATCAGGTAAGAAAACCATTACAGGACAAAAATTGTAATCGCATTGATAGTAAATTAGGAAGTCTCTTAAATGATAGTAAATGTAGAACGAGTTGTAACAAACCTGATTTGAAATTTCGAAGTGCCTTTTCTTTCTCCCCCACCACTCTCAGACGGTTACCTTCTAATAAATATGGTAACACTTTCCTACTTAAAAGCCTGCTCTCTCACCCATTTTTCTTTCAATCACATCCAAAATCATTTTCGATCTTTACTCTTTTCCTCTACTCACACATTTTCTCTCTCTTGTAACCGCTTTCATCACAATGTCTCACCGCGGTCGAGGAAACCATACCGAAAATTTCCGGAGTCAACCATCTCCTGCACATTCTCAACAATCATCTGTCAATGCTGCAGGATCAGGCCGTGGTTGTGGTGGTCGTGGCTCTCGCAGTGGACGTACCGCCGGTTCTTCCTCCTCCGGACATCCACCTCCTCCGTTATATGCTTCGCCATCGGTCACCCCTACTCCTACTCCTACATATGTTGCAGCTCCGGTTGTTCGTCCACCTGTTGCAGCGCCGTTTGTTCCATCTGTTGCAGCGCCGGTTGTTACTCCGTCTGTTGCTGCGCCGGTTGCATCCTTGAGTTTGGCTCTGATTTCCATCGAGAGCCTGACTTCCGAAGTTAAACAGAAGGCTACTCTAGAGTCGGCTCCGTCGTCTCAGAAGGCGGTTAGGTTCCCTAACCGACCTGGTTACGGTCAATACGGAAGGAAAATTCAAGTTCGTGCTAATCTTTTCAGTTGCGAGTGGCTGATAAGGATCTACACCACTATGATATAAGTATAGTTTGCTCATAAGTTTTTTGAACTTTAAGTGTATAGTTTTGTTGTTGTTTATTATGTTGGTAAGTTACAATGTGGTATGGATTTCTAGAGGTATTTTACAAGATATTTAAACTATGTATAGTTTTTGTTGCTCACAAGATATTTTACAACATGTTTAAATGATAACAGCTGTGTTAACAAAAGGGCAACAATTTCTACACCTCTTGGTAAAAACATTGGATGAATAATCAAAACAAACCCTAAATTAGGTGTATTTTCCCATTAGGGTTTCATGATCATGAGAGTAATGTGAGGGTTTCATGATCATGAGAGTAATGTGAGTGGAATGTAAGAACAAAAAAATAGTAAAAATAAAGAAAGTGTAATTACCGGGAATATGAAAAGGAGAAGGTAGGTGAACAAGGGTTGGGTTTGGTTCAGCGAATCGTTCTTGTTTGTTATTTTTCTTCTGTCCAGACCTTATTTCGGAAGTGCATTTCCGAATTCCTCCAAGGGGGGTGAATTCGGAGATGCACTTCCGAATACACCAATTTTCTGAAAAACAACTTTATTTCGGAGAAGCATCTCCGAAACCAATATTTTTTATTAAAATATTCACCTTTTCGGAGATGCATTTCCGAAAACACTTTTTTTTCCAATAAAAGTACGTTTTCGGAAATGAACTTCCGAAACAAGGGGTATTTTTGTAAATTCGCCATAGGTGACCAAGAAGGTTAGGAGGTGGGTTAAGAATTTTCCTTAATATTAACGTTGAAAAAGTTTGATTCTTGCTGTTGTGTTATTTATATTCGTAAGTATACACAATTCAATAATAACAAGTGATGTAAAAATAAGAGTATTGATCTCATAAATATTGTATTAACTTAAATTGATTCTTAAGGTAAAATTTTGTGAATAGTCATGAGCAAATGATAATTATAATGATTCAGTGTCACAAATTCAGGTTGAGCAGTAATGAATAAGATTAAAGAAGTTAAATCAATAGTAAGAGGCATGTTGGGCAATGATCCATTAAACAAGTTTCATCTTTTTGTGTGTGAATGATGAGATCTCTCGTGACAAATGAGATCAGAAAATGATTTAGTGGTGTGTGTCTACAACATCAAAGCATATGCACCAAGTTAAGGAACAAATATCAAGTAAAGAGTGGTTTATGGATTCAGGTTGCACTTGGCACATGACTTCAAATAAAGACTTGTTCGAGGAACTATGTGATCAAAATGGTGAATCTGTATTGTTGGGAAATAACAAAGCTTGCAAGATTACATGTGTTGAATATGTGAGATTCAAGCTCCATGACGAGTCAATAAGGTTGTTGACTGAAGTTAGGTATATTCCTTATTTGAAGAGAAATTTGATTTCTCTTGGTAAATTTGACAAGAAAGGATATGTTTTCCAAGGAGATAAAAGTATCCTAAGATTCATGAATAGGTCGAAGGAAGTCTTGAGAGGCGTTAGGAAACAAGACTTATATACCATTGAGGCTGAAGTTGTAAGTGGTTATGCAGATGTTGCATCCATGAAACCTTTGTCGAAGACAGAAATATGGCACATGAGATTGAGCTATGTCAGCGAAAGGGGTTTGGTCGAATTGGGGAAACAAAATTTTCTTGGTGGAGACAAAATCGAAAAGCTGAAGTTTTGTGAACCCTATGTATTAGGAAAATCTTGCAGAGTGAAGTTTAATAAAAGAAAATAAAGAGCACATGGATCCCTTGATTACATCCATGGTGATCTTTAGGGACCTTTAAGGTGTCCATCACATTCAAAAGCAAATTATTTTGTATCCATTGTTGATGATTATTCTAGAAAGTTATGGGTATTCATATAGAAGAGTAAGGATGAAACTTTTGAGAATTTCAAAAGTTGGAAGACTCTAGTCGAAAATCAAACTGGCAGAAAGGTCAAGAGGTTGAGAACTGACAATGACCTTGAATTTTTCAATGAGGCATTTGTGTGTGCAACCTCTGGTATTGCAAGACACAAAACTATCGCAGACACTCCCCAACAAAATGGTTTGGATGAAACATTTAATCGAACCATTTTAGAAATAGTTAGATGTATGTTGTCTAGTGTTAGGTTAATGAAGATGTTTTGGGCAGAGGTTGTTTCGACAATGACATTCTGATAACCAGATGTCATTCGACTGCGTTAGATATGAAGACACCTAAAGAAGTTTGGTCGGGACATCCATCATATCTCGGCAAATATAGAGTATTTGGATGTGTAGCCTATGCTCATATTAGGCAAGACAAGGTCAAACCTAGAGCTCTGAGATTCATGTTCATGGGATACCCTAAAGGAGTAAAAGCTTATAGGCTATGGTGCATAGATTTAGGTCAAATGAGGTTTATCACTAGTCGAGATGTAGTTTTCAACAAAGATGAAATGGCTTTCAAGAAAATTGATGACGTTGGTCGAAGCGCAGAAATATCTGAAGAGCTGGAAGATGGAGAGATTCTTGTTGAGGTGGAGCCTGTCGATGTTGAATTTCATATCCCATATGAAGTCAGATGCACACGAATGCCGTCAAATTTATTGAGAAAAACGATGCCATGAACAAACTATAATAGGTTTCTTTTCTTGGCAAGAAACCCACATGGGTAGGAAAGAGGGAAGAAAGAAGAACACAAAGAAATTTGTTATAAACTATTAGTCTTTACTTTCTCTTTGAAACAAGATTACAAGTGATACAAAATAACAAATAACCTCTCTCACCGTAATTAGGATTTGCAATATGCAATGATGAGAGACTAGAATGCTATTTATAATAAAATTAACTCACTAAACTAATGAGCTTTTACACATAGACCCATTACACAATCTAACTTAGGGAATAAGCTAACTTAAACAATTTAGCTTAACAAACAGGCCCAATTCGACATGCTAACAATTCTAGCATTTCAACTATTGCGTACTTGAGCATACTACGACTACAACATTGCAGGCCTTTGACTATAGCATGTGATCACACTTTGGCCGCATGCTAAGATCTTGTCGAATTGTCGAACCAAGAAGCTAATCTTCAACCATAATAGAGTTTGATCCAATATCTCACAAATATTATCACAAATTTCTACCTTGGAATAAACTCTATAACTCTAAGGGAACAAACTAGCTTTCTTCCTACAACTTTATCAGCTACTATTAACCAACCCTGATGAACTAGTAGGGCTTTCATCTTCAAGTTCCACATACCGAAATCATTCACTTCGGTGAACTTTAAATTTTCAATCTCATACTTTGTTGACGAAATTCTTCATGCTCACTGCATCAATTTGTTGTGAAAAATAATGTCAGTAACACAATATAATAGGTTTCTTTTCTAGGCAAAAAACCCACATGGATAGGAAAGAGGGAAGCAAAAAGAACACAATGAAATTGGTTATAAACTATTATTCTTTACTTTCTCTTTGAAATAAGATTATAGGTGTTACTTAATAACAAATAATCTCTCTCACCGTGATTAGGATTTGCCGTATGCAATGATGAGAGACTAGTATGCTATTTATAATAAAACTAACACACTAAACTAATGACATTTTACACACAAACCCATCACACAAGCTAACTTAGGGAACAAGCTAACTTAAACAATTGAGCTTACACTACAAAAAAACTGCTATGCAGTGACGTGGATCCCACGTCGCAACATGCAACCTCACGTCACAACCAAAAACTAGCGACGTGTCCACCTGCGTCGCAGGAGCACGTGTGGCAACTCATTAGCGACGTGGATACCACGTCAGAAGGTAGCGACGTGACTCCAACGTCACAATAAAGTTACATGGGAAACATCTCCCTGCACGCATAGCAGGTGTGGCAGGTGTGGGGAAGTGTGATTTTGACTTTTATAGCGACGTGGATTTCACGTCGCTACTTTGAATGCTATTTTTTTTTTTAAAAATTTAATCACGCAGGATGAATTGTATTTTTATATAATAAACTAATTAATTTATATAATAAAATTTATATATAATAAAATATATATAATAAAATTTATATATAATAAAATTTATATAATAAAATCTATAAAATAAAATTTATATAATAAAATTTTATAAAATAAATTCATATAATAAATTTTATATAATAAATTCAATTAAATAAAACTAAAAATTTAAAACTAATATTTTAATGAATTAAAATGTAGAATAAGTTATATAAATATAAATTTTAAACAAATAAAATACAAAATGTTTTTAAGAGGCATCATCATTCGGAAAATAATTATCCGGATTAAAATCATCATCCACTCCGTCATCCTCCGGCTCTTGAGGAGGAACATTAATGTAATTTTCACCTCCTTGCATAAATCGTCTCATCTGCTCCTCCATCTCAGCTTGCCTCTTCAGAATGCCCTCAATCTGACGCGCATGCTGCTCCTTCATATCAGATTGCTTCTTCCGCATCATCACCATCTGGGCCTCATTTTCGCGTCTCACCAATTGCCTTATTAATTCAGTTTGTTCCCGTGTCAGATTTGGTTGACGCGATCCACCCTCTCCATCCTGAACTCTTTGATACAAATTGCGATCACCAGCTCTATAGCTGGACGCCAAATTTCCACCCCCAAAAAAGCAACCATTAGGACCTTTTTCTTTAATAACCTCACACCAAATATAGCGATCAACATCAGCGTTAAGCGGCTCCCCCTCTGCTGGCATGTATTGAGGATTATTTTCCAAAAAAATGGCAAGCAATCTATCATATTCTTCCTACACACATATTCAATAAAAAAAATTTAAGTTAAATATTTACATGAATATTTAATTATACTAAATAAATATGTACATACTATAAATTAAAATATATTAAAAAGTTGCCACGTGATTTTTATGCCACAACTTATAATTTGCCACGTGATTTTCACGTGGCAATTTTTCAATTGCCACATGAAATTCACGTCACAATTTTTTATTAATTTAAAAGAAAATAAACAACGTAAATTTCACTTACAAGATACATCCTCGTGCGCTCGTCGACAAAACCTCCTGATCTCCTTGTCCGAGTCCTCGAAAGCAGCTCAGACATCAATGGTTTTCTCTCCAACTCCTTAGGCTAAATAATATAATTAAAAATAATTAGTAAAATATATTATGAATAAAGATGTAACTTAAAATTTTTAAAATTTTTACCAATCGTCGTGCATGCTCCGCGGTACTAATACTTCCAACAGTATTGACACAACCCCCCTTTTCAGATGCCCTCATCTTCTTAAAAGTTTCTGATTTAGCCCAAAATTCTGGAGTCCTCCAATATATAACAAGCTCCTGAAAAACCTCCTCGCCTATCCAGCTAGGACGGATGCCGTGAAGCTCATAATTCTCCCTTACTCGCCGCAGCATATCAGACGTTCCTTTAGAGCATATGGTATTGAAAACTTTCTGAACCATTTTTTCATTCAACGGATCCCACACACATTTCTCCTGCAATATTGTATGACATTATTATAAAATGTTACGTAATTATAATGAGAATTTCATTTAAATAACCATAACTAAAATAATAAATTAAATGCACAACTTAAATAAATAACAATAAATAACAATACCTTAAACATTTTAAACCATTAAGCTTTATTTTTGACCTCGCCATAGCTCTTAAAAGATGATTTATACATCTTCTGAATTATATAATTAACAATCCTAGCAGCAGTCCGACTCGGCGCAAAACTAAAACAAAAAAATGAAAATGTTAGATATAAATTTATACAAAAAATGAAAATGTATACATACTATAAAAGTTTTTAAATAGGAAACTTACTTGCTTCCTTCGGGCCAAATCCAAAATCTACCGTCAACGACATGAATCTCATCGGGATCATCCCTCCCACGAAGATCAGCTCCATCTATCTCATCAACTGCCTCATCAACCTCACGTGCTGGTACCTGTGTGGGATGTGGGGTGCGTGAGCCTCCAGCCTGTGTGGGGCGTGGACGGGGAGATCGTCCAGCCTGTGTCGAACGTGGAGATCGTCCAGCCTGTGTCGGACGTCGACTAGGAGATCGTCCAGCATGTGTCGGACGTGGACTAGGAGATCGTCCAGCCTGTGTCGGACGTGAACGGCTGGATCCTCCCGTCTGCTGGAAGGGTGAAGTCATCTGGATGGGATATGAAAAACCAGATCCTCTAGTCTGCTGGAAGGATGAAGGCAGACCAGTATGGGCGAATGGAAAGCTGGGCGGGGGCACACCAGTATGTGTGAATGGAAAGCTAGGTCCTCCTGCCTGCTGGAAGGACGAGGGCACACCAGGATGCTGGAAGGATGGCGGCATCTGAGTCGATGGGAAAGGCAAACTGGATCCTAAGTACTGGAAAGATGCAGGTACCCAGACGGGAATGTGTGGGAGGAGAGTAATGGGGTAAAAGCCTAAGTACTGGCTAAAGACATAGGATCAACATGACTCTGGGGAGGGGGAAACACGGCCGAGTGAGGCGCGTCACATACTACTATCCTCGGACGTTGGGACTTCTTCTTACCACTATCTTTACTCTTAGGTGGCATTTTACCTATTTTATTATTCATTAACGCATAAATAGATATTCATTAACACATAAATAGATATTCATTAACACATAAATATATATTAAATAGATATTACATTCAATGTTTAGTTATTCTTCATCTTCCCTATCCATAACATTCTCTTCATCGTTCTCTTCGTCATTCTCTTCATTATTGTCATCGGAAGCAAACTCTTCATCATTCTCTTCGTCATTCTCTTCATTATTGTCATCGGATTCAAACTCTTCATCATTCTCTTCATCCACATTATTTTCAACCAACAATATAGATGCATCAACTTGATGTCCCTCAACAGTTGTATCAGACAAACTTGTAATGTCTTCAGCTGCAACCACTTCATTAATTTGATCAACATCATCAACTTGATAGGCAACATCTTCTACTTGATCGCCATTTTCAATATGACCTTGCGGTTTTGTTTTTATTACAACACACCATCCTCTTTTACGTGTTATAAATGAAGGATAAGGTACATAATAAACTTGCCTAACAATATTTGACATTATGAAAAGGTCATACTCTTTGTATTTCTGGTTCATTTGAATCTCAACAGTACCGTATGACTTGTCTATTTTTGTGCCTCTACTTGGATCATACCATTCACAATAAAACAAGACAACGTTATTTTCTGAATCCAAGTAATTGTATACCAACTCGTAGATATGTTTAATAACTCCATAAAAGTCGTCTTCACCGCCATCTGTAACTCCTTTTACAAATACACCACTGTTTATGGTTTTTTTCCCTTCGGTCCATGCCTCAGTGTGAAACTTATATCCGTTCACGAAGTATGTGTGCCAATCATTTGCGCTTTGGATAGGGCCTTCTGCCAAGTTTCTCAAATGGAGTATTTCTGGAGTTGGCGGAAACACGCTAGACAATCTTTGCTTGAACCATAAGGGAAATTGAGCATGAATGACGCCAGATGTTGACTGTACACCGGTACTATGAAAATAGGCATTTTTAAATTCCCTATAAAATATACACCATAAGTTTAATAAGGTTGGTATATAGACATTGTCAACAAAGGTAAAAAAAATTTGGGTAAACTTACTCAAGATATTGTTTAACTTCAACGCAGTTGATCAAGACATGGACATGTGCGGATTGCATTTCTTTCTGGGTTAACCAACGCACACTCTTCTTTCTAGAAGGTCGACATGGAAGACCAAATACTGATAAGGTGAATTGACTCCTCTGGTTGACATTTACCGGATTCCGTATGGTTCTAGGAGTTAACATCAAGTGATTAAAATAATGACTGCAAAAATGTGATGTTTCTCGATGCAAGTAATATGCACATATAGAACCTTCAACTCTTGCTTTATTCTTCACTGATCGCTTTGAATCACCCATGAACCTTTCAAACGGATACATCCACCTATATTGAACTGGTCCACCAAGAAAAGCTTCATATGCAAGATGCACAGGTAAATGTTCCATGGAGTCAAAGAAACCAGGCAGAAATACTTGTTCCAACTTACAAAGAATGATTGCAATGTTTTGGTCCAACTTCATGATGTCTTCCACTTTTAAAGCTGACGCACAAATATCTCTAAAAAACTGACTAATATCAGTTAGTGGATCAAGAACATGTTTGGGTAGCGAGCCAAATCCAATTGGTAGCAATTTTTCCATAAAAATGTGACAATTGTGACTTTTCATTCCATGCAACTTCCCAGTGTTAGGGTCAGCACACCTTGATAAATTCGATGAATACCCATCGGGCATTCTCAAATCTTTTAGCCATCGAGAAACAGCTTTAGCTTCTTGGGAAGTCAGAGTGAAACAAGCCTTGGATTTTAATAACTTTCCATTCGGTAGAGGCTTCAACTCCAACTCTCTTCTGTTACACCATTGTTCCATGTCTTGTCTGGCCTTCTCATTATCTTTTGTTTTGCCTTTCACATCCATCACTATGTTAAATACATTATCAAAAAAAAATTTCTCAATATGCATAACATCTAGATTATGGCGCAACAAGTTATCTTTCCAATACGGGAGGTCCCAAAATATACTTCTTTTTGTCCAATTGTGCGTGACTCCGTATCCTTCAATTCGACATGCTTTGCCAGTATTTGTAAATTTTGGTAGCTCACTAACTTGTTCCCATATAGCCCATGGTGGTAATTGAAGCATAGGCAAATCTTTCACTCGTACATCTTTTTTAAAGTTTGTCATGTTTCTTCTATAGGAGTGATTTCGTAGTAGGAATCTGCGGTGACAGTCAAACCACGAGCTTTTCCCACCTTTATCCAACGTGAACCCTTTGTTGTTTCCCATATAATGCGGACAACCCATTTTACCATGCGTACCCCAACCAGACAACATGCCATATGCTGGAAAGTCATTGATGGTCCACATCAAGGAAGCTCGCATTGTAAAGTTTTTTTACGTGATACATCATAAGTCCATTCTCCAATCCACAATCTCTTCAAATCATCAATTAAAGGTTGTAAATACACATCAATTCCTGCTTTTGGACTCGAAGGTCCTGGAATGACGCACGTCAAAAACATGTATGGTTTTGTCATGCACATCTCAGGAGGGAGGTTGTAAGGGGTTACAATAACTCGCCAAGAAGAATACATACTTCCCGACGCTTGAACATAAGGAGTAAAACCATCTGAGCATAATCCAAGCCTAACATTTCTAGGTTCTGCGGCAAAATCAGGATTTATTCTATCAAAATGCTTCCATGCCTCGCCATCAGATGAATGCCGCATAGTGCCTGGACTTGTTTTATTTGTGTGATTCCATGTCATTTGACTTGCACTGTGCATTGAAGCAAACATTCTTTTTAACCTTGGTATTATCGGAAGATAAAATATGGACTTTACTGCTACACGGTCTTGATTAGTGTTAACGGCTCTACTGCGAACTTTATATCTTGGACTCATACAAAACTTACATTCCTCCAACAATCCATCTTGAGTACCAAAATCATTGTCGTAAAACAACATACAACCATTAATGCAACAATCAATCTTTCTTACTCTTAAGCCCAACTTCGACACCAACTTTTTTTCTTCATAAAATGTTGTAGGCAAGTTGTCTTTCATTGCAGTTGAGTCCAACATCATTTTTACAAAGAATTCCAAACACTGATTAGGAACATTCCAATTTGACTTGGCGGCCAACAATCTCACACACATTGATAACTTTGAGTCAGATGATCCATCAAACAACGGCGTATTCATCTCATTCAACAACTGATAAAAATTTTGTGCTTCCTCATTCGGCAACTCTTCCCCACCAAAATCTTCAGGTTCATCATAGGTCACGTTCACACCAAAAGCATCCTCAACCATTTCTCCAATCATTGTAAATTTTTCCCCACCAAAATCTTCCCCACCAATAATTTGCAATGAAACCCCTTCTATGCAAATGAGATGTTATTTCCTGTGGGTCACTAATTATTGATCTACATTCACATTTAAGACAAGAACACCTAACTCCTCCTTCGCTTCGACATAACTCCTGAGCAAACGCCCAACTGATAAACCCTTCAACTCCTACTATAAATTGGGTTTAAGTCCCGTTCTTCCTGGAAATGTTCTATCGTACATCCAACTACGATAATACCGATAATATTCCATACTGCACATTTATACAATCATTGTCATTTTGAGTTAGTAATATTAATCAACTTAATATTATTCTTAGACGTATACTAGTTAATATTTACTATTCTTAAAAATATTATTTAATAACAATACTACTAATATTTTTAACTACACATGTTATATTGAACATATGTTAACCATAAAGTTACTATTTTTTTAACTACCCATTTTAAACTACACATATTAGAAATATTATTTAATTAAAAATATTATTTTTGATTCAACTATTAAACATGTACCATATAAATATATATTACATATTAAAAAGTACTACTCATATAACACCATAGTTCATAAAGATAATAAATATATTTTTTTTATTAAATATATAATATATTCTATATACAAAATGTAAATTTATAATATTTTATTTTTAATTTTTAAATATTAATAATATTTTGTAAACATTACTTCTACATTCATTAAGATTAATATGTATATTCTTTTTAATAATAATTTTTATTTTTAAAAACAGTAATATATATTATAAAACATATTCTATTAGTTTTGAATATTTTATATAAAATTTTAGTATAAAAATATTAACTTATCTATAAAAATATTTTATATAAAATTTTAGTTTTGAATTAGAGTCACTAAATTTTTTTCCTTTATATAAATATTTACTTGAGTATATATTGGTAGTAACTTCATTTAAAAAATTATATTATCTTATTAAAATGCGTTTGAATTTTTTTAAAAAACATATTTGTTTAGTATACTAAATAAATTCTTCATTAAGGTAAGTTAGTTTTTGGCACACATACTTCAACAAAACAAATTTCAGTATACTAAAAAAAATATTTGTTTAGTATACTAAATAAATATTTTATACTAAATAAATTTTATACTAAATAAAAATCAGAAGAAAAAAAACAATAACACAATAACAACCACAAAAAATCATAACAACTAAATAAAAAACACAAATAATATATATATATATATATATATATATATATATATATATATATATATATATATATATATATATATATATATATATATATATATATATATATATATATATATATAAATTAAACAAAAAAAACACAATAACAACAAAATAAATTTATTTAGGTATATATTCTGTTTTTTGTATATAAATTAAACTTAAGGATATAAATTAAACAATTCTTCACACCAAATATTCTGTTTTTTCCAGTCAACAAAATAAATTTAAACTTATGGATATAAACTTAAGGATATATATTAAACTTAAGTATATATATTATGTTTTTTCCAGTCAACAAAATAAATTTATTTAAGTATAAAAATAAAATTAAAAAAATTACTAAAATACCTCTTCTTCAAATCTCCTTCAATCTTGTAGTACCTCTTCTTCACAATTCTTCAATTTACAATCTTCAATTCTTCAAAAAAAAAAAACCCTAAATTAAATTCAGAAATTTAAAAGTTCTTAAAAAATAAAATTATACAAACAAAAAATAAAATTAGTTACCTTTGATTTGATATTTGAGAGAGTGTTGAGACAACAATGGGGAAGAACAAGGGAGGGGGAGTTGTAGCAATGGAGGAAGAAAGGGGAGGGTGGAGAAGATGAACGCAAGTGTTTTGGAGAAAATAATTTTGTTTTGTTTCTGAAACGCAAGTGAACGCAAGTGTTTTGGTTTTGTGCTAAAATATATAAGGACATCAGCGACGTGGTCCTCACGTCGCTACTTTGCCACATGGGACGCACGTCGCTACACTCAAACGGTCACAATAATAAATTCAGACTCTGCCACATCTGCAAAATTGGCAGAGTTATTCTCCCAAGTAAACTGTTGCGACGTGGGAGTAACGTCACAACTCAAATTAAAAAAATTTCAAATCTCCCTTCGTCTACAACATTAAAGTTTCTATTTTTTTTTTACTTTTCAGTAGCGACGTGACTCACACGTCGCAACTATTTTAAAAGAAAAACAACCTCTGACTTCTCTGATTATAACGTTGGTTTGATTTTTTTATTATAAAAGTTTGTTGCGACGTGGGAAACACGTCGCAACTACTCACATGAAATACACGCCGCTAATATATGTCGCTGGAGAACAACTTTCTTGTAGTGTTAACAAACAGGCCCAATTTAACATGCTATCAATCATAGTATTTCGACTACTACATACTTGAGCATACTTCGACTACAGCATTGCAGGTCTTCGACTACATCATGTGATCAAACTTCGACGACAGGCTAAGATCTTGTCAAATTGTCGAGCCAAGAAGCTATCCTTCAAACATACTAGAGTTCGATCAAATATCTCATAAATCTTCTCACATATACGATAGGGACACAACAACTAAAGCTTTTGCTTTCAAGCAAAGGGGGTGTGTTCGATCCTTAAAGCTGTATTTTTACCTTTTATTTTTGGCTAAATTGCTATTTTAGAGAACCTTTTTTGAGGACGAAGAAGACGAACAAACAAGCTGAGAGCGAAAGAATATGAAGAAGACGATATGAGAACACAATTTAAGAAAGAAAGCATCGTAAAAAATGCAATAAGTAATTGATGTTTCTTATGCCAAGTCAATAAATGTATGACACATATTTAAAACATAGTACACAATATTTTTTAAATAAAAAAAAAATATAAGGGACCAAAACTGTTTTAAAAATAAATAGGATGACTGATTTTATGAGTTGGTCAAAATAAAGTTGACAAAACTGTAATTTAGCCTTTATTTTATAAAAATTGTCAAAAACTAGTCACTCAACCTTTAGGTTATCATACCTTAACATCCAAATTTGTTAACATTCAAATGTTTTTTTTATCAACTAGTAACTCTTTTAATTTTATTTTATTTTCAATACAAATTATAGATAATATTTAGAGTATAATGGAGATATATGCACCGTCTATGTATTAAATTTTACATGGTCTTTCAATAAAAAAATCACCAATCAATGATCATTTAAGTTGTTAAAATTATCAGAATGGTTTGGCTGAATGCACGTCGTTGATTGGATGATGTGATGGTATAAAATTATTTTTCACATTTAGTACATCTCCTATTTTCTCTATAATATATTCGTCATAATTAAATTTTTAAATGTTTATTATACAATTGATTTATTTATTATTACATTTTAATGATCAAATATAACATCTAAATAAACCAAAAGTAAAAATTTCAATTCAAAACAAAGCATTGTTATTTATCATTTTATTTAAGATTGATTTTTAAAATTAGAATAGAGCCTCTAAATTGTTTAAGATAATATTGCTTAAAAATCCCAATTCAATACAAAGCATTGTTATATACCATGCTCAGTGATGGATTATTCAACAAATTATGTGATTGTAGTATAGCAACATGTTTAGTTGGAGTTGATGCCACTATTGCTGAAGCTGAAGTTCACAAAGGAGTTTGTGGAGCAAACTTGGCCGAACCTTATACGTAGACCATTGTGAAATGACATAACTTCTTTTGGCCAATGCTGGGTAAAAAAAGACAATTTCTTTATAACCTCTCATCCTTTTTGGTCACCGCGACGAAATTCCCAAAATGTTTCTATATTTTGGAAATGCATCTCCGAAGTTACCTTTTTATGAAAAAAAGGTGGTTTCAGATATGCACTTCCGATAACACTTTTTTTGTAAAAAAAAAGGTGATTTCGGAAATGTACATCCGAAATAAAGTTAATTTCAAGAAAAAAGGTGACTTCGGAGATGCAACTCCGAATTCACCCCCTTGGAAGAATTCGGATATGTACTTTCGAAATCTTGTCTCATACAGAAATCATGAAACAAACGAACAACGCTTCAATTTATTATAAAACATCAAAATTACAAACATCACATAACATAAAATTAAAGTTACATATTGTTAAACAGAGGTAGTTAAGGATGAGTCAACATTTTGATAACGTCGACTCCCGATCTTTGAAGTTTCGCATCCAACTCGATCGGACCTTTCGAAGAAAATCGTTCAAAAGTTGTCCACAAAACCGCTAAATCTTCGTCGTTCTTGACTTCAAATGGGGTGAACTGAACGTCTCCCTTGTCGTTTAGCGAAGGCGAGCGGTACTCAAGCTTGACAACCTTCCGATTTTCCGGGTATTGCAAGAGAGAGTTGAGCGATGTTATCAATTCCGCGAACGGTCGCGCGAGAAGTGAAATTGGAACGGCATCGGGTAGCCACTGTTGAAGTAGACAAACGCAAGGTGGGGGTAGGTTTGTGTCATTGGTATTTTGTGACTTCATGTTGATGAAAAGGATTGGTGTATTATTTATAGACTTATTGAAGTAATAATGACCTAACAAACCTTATCTTGCTTTCAGTGGATGTTTCAGAAATGTACATCCGAAAACAGCCCAAAGACAGTCAAATTTCGGAAATATACATCTGAATTAAGCAGAAACAGAATTGAAATTTGATTTTTGCTCTGTGCAGTCTGTTTTGACAATCAACTACAAATTCAACCAAGTATAAGCATAACATAAACAATGACAACATTAAATATAGGTATATTATATATGTATTGATTCGGTTTGATTTTACATTCTAAACGACAATACATACAAAAAATGACACACACCCAGTCATTACAAACAAAAAGGATCCGGTAAAAACTAAAATACGCCGAACCAATCCTTACCGCTTAGTTCTAAAATCGGTAAGTTTTTTTACCGCTCTCTATTTTCCTCACGCTATTGCTTCATCATTTCTTCAAACTCCTGCAGATTTTCAATAAAAGGATCCGGCCAAGAATCCGCGTCTTTTGTATGATGTGTCGTCCACTGACAAGAAGTAGCCGGTATAGGACACATCGGTTTCAAAAAAAAACTTACACAAAGTGGCGCGATCTTAGATACCCAATACAGATGATGTGGCTAGACACGTCCAAAGGCGGCCGACTATAAGTGGAAAAAATGTCTCCGAAAATCCAAATCTCGTCAAATCGACACACACCCGATCGTACGCACTTGCTATAAGGCCCATATCGGGGAATGACATCCACTTCGAAACCGGTCTGTGACCGCTTAGTGATGGAACAAGGAAATCATGAATTTTTTCAAAGTTTTCTTGATTCTCTTAAAGTCAGCCGTAGATGTCCCTATGCAAAGTCAACTTCGAAATAAGTGCGCGTCGAATAAGAGTGTGATTTTCTTCTCCTCTTCCAAGCAAATTGGAAACGGCTCGATACCCACAATTACCGTCGGTGCCAACATTAAGTATGTTATCAATATATTTGTGCATAAAAAGCGGCATCTCATCTCACTACGCCAAACAAGGAAAAAGACAGCGCACCTTAGACAACACTTCTTACCAAAAGCGCTGGTAAAAGTCTTTTTACAAAACAAGGAATTTTTTACATATATCTTAAACAGCGCTTTCTAAAAAAGCGCTGCCTAAAGGGGTGAAGTGGTTTCAGAAAGCGCTGCCTAAGGTTGGTTTTAGAAAGCGCTTTGAGAAAGCGCTGCTAGAAGATGGGCTTTCAAAGCGCTTTCTAGAAGCGCTGGCTAAGGTTGGGCTTACACAGCGCTCTTTAGAAGCGCTATCTAAGGTTGGGCTTACACAGCGCTCTTTAGAAGCGCTATCTAAGGTTGGGCTTACAATCCTTTAATTAAAAAAATAAAACACGAACACAGCCTTTTCTCTGAAACTCTTCTCCCTGTTTTCCTTCTATTCTCCAGCGATTCTCCAGCCAAACGAAAAAACCATAATCGAACCCGATACGACCTCACGGCCGCGAATTCCTCTTTCTTCTCTCACGCAAATCGCGAAGTCTCACGAAAGCACTGCTGAATCGCTTCTAAATCGCTTCTTCTCTCATGAAAGCACTGCTGAATCGCTTATGAAATCGCTTCTAATCGCTTTGGGGTTATATCTTCTTCGACATTAGAGGTATGTTTCTACTTGTGTTCTTCTAAGTTGGTTTTGCTTTATGTGGGGTTTTGGGTTTGAATATCTTTGTTCTTCATATGAAATCAAAAGGGATTATATGTAGTTTCTTACCTTCTCAGCCCTGTTTAATCGTTCTTCATTATCGTTGTTGCTTGCACATTTTTATTTGAAATCAGAAGGGATTATATCAGGATACATGTTCATTGTAGGTTTCATTTGTTGCTTGCAAATTTTTATTTGTTGACTCAGTCGAGCATTTTTGCTTAGCATTCTGATGTCAGTTTTATCTGCAATTATGGATGACCTTTGTGTGAATCTTGACTTGTATTCTCGATGATGAGTAAAGTTTCAAAAGTTGTGTACTTTGCATTGGAATATAATGCAGATACCTGCTCTAGTGATTTCATAGTTAGGAAGATTTGCTAGTGTATGATCTGTAGCAGCATTTCGTCATTCTGGTTAATTATAGTAATTCACGAAAAGTCTGCTGGTTGTGTGGTGGAGTGCATTTTATTTGGAATTTTGGATAGAGGTAAAAACGGGATAGGATTAGAAGTCAAATCACTAGAGTTAGAGGAAAACCTAGAGAAACTGTTAAGAAAGATATCGAGATTAATGAGTTAGGTATATGGTTTTTGATAGAACATTATGGTATCATTTGATCCATATAGCCGATCTCAACAAGTCTATTAGCTTCACTTTGAACCCAATCAAGGAATTGTTCACGACAAGCGAAGCTCATATCATTTTTAAATTATTGTCGAACATCCACCGCAACGGTAATGGTTTTAACATCGTTAACCGGCTCTTTATCAACTTGACCTCTTTCAGAACTTCTAAGTCATCGGCGACAATGTTGTCCGGATGCACCATACCTAACATATGCAAAAATACAAAAAAGCTGTTAAAACTATTTTTTTCCTTTCTGCCAGACCTTATTTCGGAAGTACATTTCCAAAATTTGTTAGGTGGTTTATTTCGAAAGTGTACTTCCGAACTGACGCAGTTTTCTTCATCCTAAATCAGCAACAATGTAGTGGAATAAGAGATTAAATGAATGATGTTTATCTCAAATTGTAGCTTTGTATGCTCCCTTTAGTATGATCAACCGCTTGAAACTTGATTTGGAGACGAAAAATTGATTGAAAATGATGGAGGTTCTGGAGAGGGTTTATGTTTTGGTTTGGATGAATATGATGAAATAGTGAAGGAGGAAAAATGTATATGAACAGCTTTTTTCGGAGATGCATCTCCGGAAAAATACTTGACAGTTAAAATCCAACGTTTAATTTAAAATTTAAGTGCTTTCGGAGGTGCATCTCCGAAGACACCACAAAATGGGTGTTTTCGTAGATTCATCTCCGAATTCTGGGAAAATCTGAAGAAAAAAAATACTTCGGAGATGCATCTCCGAAGCAGGGGTATTTTAGGTTTTTTAGTAGGGGTTCTCCTCCTTAAGGGGTCTACAAAGAAATTGTCTAAAAATATCTCAATTTTACTAATCGGTGGGAAAAATTTCAAATTCCAACATATCGCTCTTAATGAAGTTGATTCAATTGTTAAGTTTTGACCATTTCGAGGATCACCGTTATATAGATGGTGCTTGTGTAATTGAGTTGGGTTACCCATTGTACTCTGTTAATAGAATTTTACTTAAAAAAAAGGCAAATCCACCTATTTTCCTCCTATGGCCATAAATATTGTTAGTGGCAGTAGTGTAATCTTCAAAATTAGATTGAAAATGTCCCTTTAAAAGGCATACTAGTGTCTTACTCGTGCGTTCGCACGGGTACCCGTCGTTTTCGCGCATTGTGATTGAGAAAAATAAAAGATATTAGTAAAAGATTAAGTTTTGGGTAAAATTGAAAAAGTTATAAAATTAGTAATATTTTATTTAACAAATTATAATGAAGGAAAAGTTTTAAAATCGCAAATTCACGAATTATAATGAAGAAATATTCAATCAAATTATATAATTCAATTAGTGATAACTATTAGCCCAATCTCAAACTATCAGCTAAGGAGAATCGATTATTTTTTGCTAGCTAAGGAGAAAATTAATTATTTTGGCTCAATTATAACTACAAACTATCATCCCAATCTCAAACAATCAGCTCTATCTTGTAGGCCAATGAGAAACCATTACAAACTCCATTTATAATAATGATTCATTCAAAATGCATAATTAATAGAAAAATACTTTGACCAGTTACTTCATGTTCCCGTTAATATTCATTATTTTGATAAGTAACTTCGTATTCCCGTTAATATTTTAAATTTCTTCCCGTTAATTTTCAAAATTTTGATCAGTAACTTCATGTTCTTGTTAATATTCATTATTTTGATCAGTAACTCCTTGTTCCCGTTAATATTCATTATTTTGATCAATAAGTTCGTGTTCCCGTTAATATTCCAAATTCGTTTCCGTTAATATTCAAAAAAATTATCAGTTACTTAATGTTCCTGTTAATATTCAATATTTTGTCAATAACTCTGTGTTTCCGTCAACATTTATTATTTTGATTAGTAACTTTGTGTTCCCGTTAATATTCAAAATTTGTTCCTGTTAATTTTTAAAATTTGGATAGTAACTTAATGTTTTCGATAATATTCAAAATTTTGATCATTAACTTTGTGCTCCCATTAATATTTAATATTTTAATCAATAACTCCGTGCTCCCGTTAATATTCAATATTTTGATCAGTAACTCCGTGTTCCCACTAATATTCAATATTTTGATCAATAAACTTCATTTCCCATTAATATTCAATATTTTGACCAGTAACTTCATGTTCCCCTTAATATTTAATATTTTGATCAGTAACTTCGTGTTCTCGTTGATATTCAATATTTTGTTCGGTAACTTCATGTTCCCGTTAAAATTCAATATTTTGATCAATAACTTCAAGTTCCCATTAATATTCATTATTTTGATCACTAACTTCGTGTTTCTGTTAATGTTTCAAATTTGTTCCTGTTAATATTCAATAGTTTGATTAATAACGCCATGTTTCCGTTATTATTCAATATTTTTAGCAGTAACTCCATGTTCCCGTTAATATTATATACTTTACTCTGTAATTTAATACTCACGTTAATATTCAATATTTTGATTACTAACTTCATGTTCTCGTTAATATTCAATATTTTGATTAATAACTTCATGCTCCCGTTAATATTCAATATAGTTTGATCAATAACTTTGTTTTCCCGTTAATATTCAATAGTATGATCAATAACTTCGTGTTCTCGTTAATATTCAATATTTTGATCAGTACCTTTATGCTCTCGTTAACATGCCATTTTTTATCAGTAACTTCATGTTTCCGTTAATATTCAATACATTTAATATTTTGATCAGTAATTTAATATTATCTTTAATATTCAATATTTTTATTAGTAACTTCATGTACCCATTAATATTAAAAAAAATTCTATTAATATTCAATAATTTGATTAATAACTACATGTTCCCGTTAATATTCAATTTTTTTGTCAGTAACTTCATGTTTCTATTAATATTCAATATTTTGATGATATTTTTGAAACAAAAATAAATTAATTTTAACATTGTTTAAAAATATTTGATGATAATTAAATTTTTTTATAATAACAAAAATCTTAAATAGACAAATTATAATGAAGAAATATTCTATCAAATTATATAATACAATTAATAATAAATATTGAATATAATTGATTAAACTCAATTTACAAATCAAATATATTATTCCATATATAAAATATTTGAATCATTAGTTAATTATTCCTATATATAAATATTTTTGTTTTGGAATTATTTATAAAACTATTTAGGCTTATTTGCAACTTTAATCCTCCTTTTTTTGTCTTTTTCTTGATTTTGATCCCTCTATTTTAAAAATCACTATTTTAGTCCATTTTTTAAGTTTTTTGTGCAATTTTTGTCCCTCTATTTTGTTTTTTTCTGCAAAATTAGTCCCTATTCCTGTCTCTTTTTCATTAGAAAACTCAAAAAGGGGACCAAAATCTTGGTTTTAAAAATGGGGGACTAAAATCGAGAAAAAGACAAAATAGGGGGACCAAAGTTGCAATTAAGCCAACTATTTAAATCAATTGTAAACTTATTCTCGTTATTACATTTAATTAAATGTGTTAATATCAGTACCATATGTGCGTACCATATAATTACCCGTGTGTATCCGTAATATATTATTTTGTATTTGGATAGAATTGACCCATTAAAGTTTTAATGGTAATATTTCAATTATATTATATTATATATAGATAAATATATATATTGATTATTGATAAACTTGTTCAATTAAATTTTAAATTTTATAAATGACAAACAAATTGTATGATTAATAAAAAATATCATGCAATTTTGATATTATTTATTCATATATTACTTATGTTTCATTCTATTACTACTTATTCACACATTACTTATATTTCATTCTATTACTATTTATTCATACAATACTTATGTTTCATTCGATTACTTATGCTTATTAACACCCATAGTTATTTTTAAATATTTTTTTTTTAAAAAAAGTCAATAGATCTAATATATTTATTTTATTTAATAATCTCTAAAAAATTTCATTTATATATATATATATATATATATATATATATATATATATATATATATATATATATATATATATATATATATATATATATATATAACATTAAATAATTTAGTAGTATTAGTAAGAAATCTTATTAAAGTGAAAATAGAAAATAGTAGTTAGTTTTTCTATACAGAGAATGATGATGGCACATGTTGTATTTTAGATATTTTGAAAATATACTTTATTTTTTTAATAATATCTATGAATTTTTTATCAAAAAACTCCATACAATATATAAAAGCAATGATATGCCTAAAACATTTTTTAAAATATGTATCTAATAATATTTATCCTTTTGTTAAATGAGAGGTTAAAAATCTTCTAACCATATGAAATTTGGTTTCAAAATTATGTTGATAAATTCATTATTTTGGAAAGTTTCTATTAAATAATTTTGAAGGAAATCAAGTGAGATAAATTATATTTATTAATTTTTAATGATAATATGATTCACTCAATTTTTGGTGATACAACATCAATATAATTGGAGTACTAAATATATTTGTAACGTATTTATTTTATACCAATTAAGATATTGGTAAGTAATTGATATGATTTTAATGTATTGATTCTATATCAATTAAATTATTCCCAACGTACTGATTTTAAGGTATGAGTCGTTAAAAAGGTTTTTATATCTTACAAAGTTAGATAATTTTAGGTAAATCATACAAAAGTACAATATTTACTCAAAATTATATTATTTTTAGGTAAATCATACCATATTATAAAAACAATATAATTTTGTAAGATATAAAAGTACAATATTTTCTCAAATCTAATAATTTAAATATACATATGGTAAGTACTAAAAGAATAAGAAATCAAAAGTTGCAATCACATGCATTAAATCATAAATTAAAAGTTGCAATCAATTGATCAATGATTACTAAAGATAATTATGATATTTAACTTTTTTATAAGTAAATGATTTATGTCTTTTCATTCTAAACTCTTTATTTACCTAAAAAAATATACTGTTTTTTTCTTTATTCTTTGATTCTATTTTCTTATACGTTTCAAAATTATGTATATGTTTTGAATTTGTAATATTTTATTATATTCTATATTTATTTTTTTTGTTCGACCTTAGAATAAATAAATATCAATAATATTTTATAAAACTAACTTTATAAATTATATATATATATATATATATATATATATATATATATATATATATATATATATATATATATTGATAAACTTAATTTTTTTAATTTGACCTAACTAAAATATTCTTTAGTTATATGAATTAATATACAATATTATGTTATTTATATATTATAATATCTATAATTTTTATAGCTACTAAGATTTAATATAAATATCACTCAAAGATAAAATCAATTAATCAATGAAATTTATTTATTAAAATTTACAATAATATACCAATTATTTCCATATCAAGAAAATAGGTGTGCTGCTTCATTATTTCAACAAACCATTCTTTAAAATCACGTTCAAATCAACCATAATGTTTGGATTATTATGGATAAGAAGTTAAAAATTGTAATCACATTAAATCAAAAGTTGCAATTAGATTAAATCAAAAATTAAAGTTGCAATCAAGTAAAATGATTATCATATTTAATTTTTTTATAGGTAAATGATCTGTGTCTTTTCATTTCAAAACTCTTTATTTACCTAAACAAATATAATGTTTTTTTCTTTACTCTTTGATTCAATTTTCTTATAAATTTCAAAATTATGTATACATTTTTAATTTGTAATATTTTATCTTTATTTTTTGTTTTGTTCGACCTTATAATAAATAAATATCAATAATATATTATAAAACAAACTTTGTATATATTGATAACCTTAATTTCTTAATTTGACCTAACTAAAATATTCTTTAGTTCTATGAATTAATATAAAATATTATCTTATTTACATATTATAATATCTACAATTTCTATAATTACTAAGATTTAATATAAATATCACTCAAACATAAAATCAATCGATTAAGATTTATTTATTAATATTTGCACTTAAAATATAAAAAATTAAAGTTCATTCTATGAATTAATATAAAATATCATGTTATTTACATAGTATAATATCTACATTTTTGACAAAACTTGCGCAAGCATAACCCAGTAATTTCAAGCAGATTCTCCATTGTATATTGACACCAGCCAACTTGATTTCTACTTCTACAACTCAAACTTTGGGGACAGTCAAAGAAGAATATTTATTTCAAACGAATCGTATAGACGATGTTTTCTACTGTCTGCACCAGAAAAAAATCCAAAACACATATTAGGACAATATTTAAATTGTTACTAAAAAAATAGAAAATAGGGATTGGAAACTGTAACACCCATAATTTCAGTTTATTAATTTAATCTGGATTTAAATTAAATAATTGGAATTTTAGAATTTAAATTGGATTTAATTGAAAAATGATGGAGTAAGAGCTATTGGGCTTATGGTGTGATGATAGTAAAAGAGGGGTGCTAATTAGTTAGGCCTTCTACTAAGTTGTGGTTAATTTATTTTATTTTATTTTTCATAAAATAAGAAAAAGGAACCATTTAGGGAGAAAGGAAGAACACGTGAAAAGAGCAAGAGAAGAGGAAGAGGCAAGAACGTGAAACCGGAAGGAGAGCATTCAAGAAATTCATCGAGGTAAGGGGGACTCTTTCTTTTAGTATCTCTTATGTGGTCTTAGGTGATAGGTAGATTGATGTATGGTTTGGTTCAATTAGATATTGGGATTGTTAGGTTAGGGTGTTATAATTGGATTGAATTGATGATAATTGTGTGAACTATTTGGTTAATAATGAGTTTGGATGATGTTTTATGGTGTATAATTGAATGTATGATGATTATATGCCTGTATGTGATGTTTGGAATCGTTTTTGGGTGGAAAGGATGTGAAATCGCAGGGTCTGTCGCAGACTTGGGGTTCGCTGAAATCGCAGGTCCGCTGAGCGGAGGGGGGTCCGCTGAGCGGAGGTCCCAACGTAGTTCGCTTCTGTTTGACGTCGCTTGAGGTCCGCTGAGCGGGGGTCTGAAGGATTTCGCTTCTGCCTTGCTCCGCTGAGCGAACCTTGCTGTGTGTGAATTTTCCCAAACTTCAAAATAACGTATCTTTTGATCCGTGAATCATTTCTTAGTGCCGTTTTGGATTTTGTGCAAGTAATTAAATGTTTTATATGATGAATGATGAATATTGGTATTAGCCGACTTTATTTCTTTAAAAACTCGATTTAATTACTTGATGAGAATTGAACATTGTGTGCATATGAGATAGGTGTGACAATGTGTTTGATGTGATGATGAATTGGTTGTGATTTGTTATTATGATTGTGATGGATGCATGACTATTTGAATGATGTTGAAAACATGTACATACTTATTCGGTGATGTGGTGTTGAGATGAGTTGTTCATCGTGATTCGGTGTGTTTTAAGTATGTTATATGTGTTTCATTCATTCATATGCATTGATGTTGGATCCCGCTGATGTTTGGATCGTTGGTGGACATATTTCCCATTGTGTGGAAATTGTGTCGGTGGGCCGTATCTCGATGAGGCGTAGATCGGTTAGGTGGATTGATTCCACGGTTCATTGGTACCACATGCATAGTGTCAGTTGTGTCATATGCATTTTGTCATAACATGATTGTATGGATTTCTGTAGTATGTGTTGTAATCTCTTATTGTGTGAATTAATAATGGATGTGAATCTGAATATGTATAATAGGGTGAACGGTATATTATGATGCTTGTTGCTTATGAATTGCATAATATTTACTAATTGAGAATGAGACTCACCCTTACATATTGTCATTTTTAGATTGAGGAGTAGCGGCATTAGTGCTTGGTGAGGATGACTCATTGAGTTTATCCGTTTATGTTGGGTCGTGTCGGTCATGCTCTGATTTGTAACACTGGGGAACGATAATTATAGAGTTTTTATGAAATTAATCTACTTTATTTGGTGTTGGATTATGATTCCATTGGATGTATTTGATAATGTTTCTTATTCCGCTATGATAAACATAATTACGATTTGGTGAACCGTTCCCTAATGAAGCATGACTTGACCATGATTGGTTTATTTATTTTATATAATTGTGGAACCCTTGTGTTTATGTTTTACTCTGATATAATTGTTTAAAAAAAATTTGCCGCGGGGTTTAGAAGGGTATTACAATAGTGGTATCAGAGCATAGTCGGTCGTTTGAGTCAGAGTCTTAGTGTCAGTTAATCCCTCGTATGCGAATAGTGTAAGGTTGACACTATCGATACATCTTGTTCTAATGAATATTATTTTATATTTAGCAGAACAATGGCCGGAAGAGGAGGAAGAAACGACGATGCAATTGCCGAGGCTCTGGGCATGATTGCTGGTGTACTGGGAGGGAATGTCAATGGAGCTGGTATTGATGCTGACAGGCAGCTGGACAGTTTTCAGCGGAACAATCCTCCGTTGTTCAAGGGCACACATGATCCTGAAGGTGCTCAGAAATGGCTTAAGGAGATCGAGATGATTTTCAGAGTCATCGATTGTGCTGAGAACCTGAAAGTGAGGTATGGTACTCATATGTTGTCCGAAGAGGCTGATGACTGGTGGATGGCTACCAGGGCTGAATTGGATACTGATGGTGTAGCTATTTCCTGGGCTGTGTTCAAGAGAGAGTTTCTGAGGAGGTATTTTCCTGAAGACGTTCGAGGCAGGAAAGAGATTGAATTTTTGGAGCTGACTCAGGGTAATATGACGGTACCAGAGTATGCTTCGAAATTTGTCGAGTTGGCGAAGTACTACGTTCACTACAACAATGATGAGGCTAGTGAATTCTCAAAGTGCATCAAGTTTGAGAATGGTCTTCGTGATGAGATCAAGCAAGGGATCAGGTACCAGAGAATTCGACGATTTGTCGATTTGGTGGACTGTAGTAGGATCTTCGAAGAGGATAACCTTAAGCTGAAGTCATCTCACTCTCGCGAGTTGGTTGACAAGAAAGGTAAGAAGCCTATGGATAGAGGTAAGCCATATGGTAGAGGAAATCCTAGCGTTGGGGATTGGAAGAGGCCTAGTGGGGGAGATTCTGGTGCTCCCGTTAGGTGCTACAACTATGGTGAGACTGGGCATAGAAGGAATGAGTGCAAGAGTGAGGAGAAGAAATGCTTCAAGTGTGGTAAGGCGGGTCATATTGCTTCAGATTGTAGGATGAAGATTGTGACTTGCTACAATTGCGGCGAAGAGGGTCACATCAGTCCGCACTGCACTAAACCGAAGAAGGATCAGGCTGGTGGAAAGGTCTTTGCCTTGTCTGGGTCAGAGACTACTCCAGAAGATCGTCTAATTAAAGGTACGTGTTTTATCCATGACACACCTTTAGTTGCCATTATTGATACTGGGGCGACCCATTCGTTCATTTCAATGGATTGTGCTAAACGATTGGGATTAGAAATATCTGCTATTCATGGAAGTATGGTTATTGACACTCCTGCGTCGGGTTCAGTAACTACTTCTTCTTCTGCTTGTTTGAACTGTTCTATTGACATATTTGGTAGAAAGTTTGGAATGGACTTAGTGTGCCTTCCTCTTCAAGGACTTGACGTCATTTTGGGGATGAACTGGTTGCAATTTAATCGAGTTCATATCAATTGTTTTACGAAGACGGTTTTCTTTCCTGAAGAGGTTAGTGTTGAGGATTTGACTATGTTAGTCAAACAGATGAATTTGGCTATCAATGATGGAGCGGTGGTATTTATGTTGTGCTCCTCGATGGAAGTGAAAGGGGGCGATAGCACTGGTGAGCTACGGGTAGTGAATGAGTATCCGGAAGTGTTTCCAAAAGATGTTAGTGAGTTGCCACCTGAAAGAGAAGTGGAGTTCGCTATAGAATTGATTCCTGGAACTAGTCCTGTGTCGATGGCACCGTATCGTATGTCGGCATCGGAATTGGCTGAACTGAAGAAACAGTTAGAAGAATTGTTGGAGAAGAAGTTTATTCGTCCTAGTGTGTCACCGTGGGGTGCGCCGATACTGTTGGTTAAGAAGAAAGAAGGTTCAATGAGGCTATGTGTTGATTATAGACAACTGAACAAAGTGACAATCAATAATCGATACCCTTTGCCGAGGATTGACGACTTGATGGACCAGTTGGTTAGAGCTTATGTGTTTAGCAAGATTGATCTGAGGTCTGGATATCACCAAATTCGTGTGAAGGCGAAAGATATTCAGAAGACGGCATTCCGAACGAGGTATGGACACTATGAATATTCTGTTATGCCATTTGGTATTACTAATGCACCTGGTGTTTTCATGGAGTATATGAACAGGATATTTCACCCGTATCTTGACAAGTTTGTGGTAGTGTTCATTGATGACATTCTGATTTACTCGAAGAGTGATGAAGAACATGCAGATCATTTAAGAGTGGTGTTGGAGTTATTGAAGGAGAAGAAATTGTATGCGAAATTGTCTAAATGTGAATTCTGGTTGAAGGAAGTAAGTTTTCTTGGCCATGTAATTACGAAGGACGGTATCGCAGTGGATCCTATGAAGGTAGAAGTAGTATCTCAGTGGGAGACGCCGAAGAATGCTTCAGAGATTCGTAGTTTTCTTGGTCTGGCAGGTTACTATAGAAAGTTCATTGAGGGATTTTCGAAGTTGGCATTACCAATGACTAAGTTAACAAGAAAAAGACAAGTATTTGTATGGGATTCAGAATGTGAAAAAGGTTTTCAAGAATTGAAGAAAAGATTGACAAGTGCTCCGATCTTAATTTTGCCTAATCCAGCGAAGTCTTTTAATATGTACTGTGATGCTTCACTGATGGGTTTAGGTGGTGTTTTGATGCAAGATAAGCAGGTAGTGGCCTATGCTTCAAGACAGTTGAAAATTCATGAAAGGAATTATCCAACTCATGATTTGGAATTGGCGGCTGTGGTGTTTGTGTTGAAGTTGTGGAGACTTTATCTCTATGGTTCTCGATTTGAGGTATTCAGCGATCATAAGAGTCTGAAGTATCTCTTCAATCCGAAAGAGCTCAATATGAGGCAGAGAAGATGGTTAGAATTTTTGAAGGACTATGATTTCGGTTTGAATTACCATCCTGGTAAAGCAAATGTCGTTGCTGATGCATTGAGCAGGAAGTCATTGCATATGTCTATGCTAATGGTGCGAGAATTGGATTTAATTGAGCAATTCCGAGATTTGAGTTTAGTATGCGAAAGTACTTCTAATAGCGTTAAGTTGGGGATGTTAAAGTTAACTAATAGCATCCTTGAAGAAATTAGAAACGGACAGAAATCTGACGTTGGATTGGTAGATAAGTTGACATTGATTAACCAAGGTCGAGGAGGTGAATTCCGAATTGACGAGAGTGGTGTCATAAGGTTTGGAGACCGAGTGTGTGTACCTGATGTTGCTGAGATCAGAAAGAGTATTCTGGAAGAAGGACACCGGAGTGGATTGAGCATTCATCCTGGTGCTACCAAGATGTATCATGATTTGAAGAAGTTATTTTGGTGGCCTGGAATGAAGAAGGAAATTGTTGAGTTTGTTTATGCTTGCTTAATTTGTCAGAAGTCGAAAATTGAGCATCAGAAACCGTCTGGATTGATGGAACCGTTGTTTGTTCCGGATTGGAAGTGGGATGGAATTTCTATGGACTTTGTATCTGGTTTACCTAGAACGAGCAGGAATTGTGATTCTATCTGGGTTATTGTAGACCGGTTGACGAAATCTGCTCACTTTATTCCAATAAGAATGGATTATCCGATGGAGAAGTTGGCTCAGTTGTATGTTGAGAAGATAGTGAGTTTGCATGGTGTTCCGGCTAGTATTGTGTCGGATAGAGATCCGAGATTTACTTCTAAGTTCTGGACAGGATTGCAGGAAGCCTTAGGTACTAAGTTGAGGTTGAGTTCTGCTTATCATCCACAAACAGATGGTCAGACGGAGAGAACGATTCAATCGTTAGAGGATTTGCTACGAGCTTGTGTATTAGAGAAAGGTGGTGCTTGGGATAGTTATTTACCTTTGGTTGAGTTTACCTACAACAATAGTTATCATTCGAGTATTGGTATGGCTCCGTTTGAAGCATTGTATGGTAGGAGATGTAGAACACCTTTGTGTTGGTACGAATCAGGAGAAAATACGGTGGTTGGACCAGAGATTGTGCAAAAAACTACAGAAAAGATCAAGATGATTCAGGAAAAGATGAGAGCTTCTCAGAGTCGTCAGAAGAGTTACCATGACAAAAGAAGGAAGGATATTGAATTTAAGGAAGGAGATCATGTATTCATGCGGGTTACTCCAATGACTGGCATTGGGAGAGCCTTGAAGTCGAAGAAGTTAACTCCGTGTTTCATTGGTCCATTTCAGATTACTAAGAAGATTGGGAAGGTTGCTTATCAGATTGCTTTACCGCTTGCACTCGCTAATTTGCATGATGTGTTCCATGTATCCCAGTTGAGGAAATACATTGCAGATCCGTCTCATGAGATTCAGGTAGATGATATACAGGTGCGAGATAATCTGACTGTAGAGACATTACCTATGAGGATTGAAGATCGTAAAGTGAAGCAGTTGCGAGGTAAAGATATAGCAACGGTGAAAGTGGTTTAGGGAGGACCAGCCGGTGGAAATGTTACATGGGAGTTAGAGAGCCAGATGAAGGACTCTTACCCGGAACTTTTCGTCTAAGGTATGTTTTCGAGGACGAAAACTCTTTTAGTGGGGGAGAGTTGTAACACCCATAATTTCAGTTTATTAATTTAATCTGGATTTAAATTAAATAGTTGGAATTTTAGAATTTAAATTGGATTTAATTGAAAAATGATGGAGTAAGAGCTATTGGGCTTATGGTTTGGTGATAGTAAAAGAGGGGTTCTAATTAGTTAGGTCTTCTACTAAGTTGTGGTTAATTTATTTTATTTTATTTTTCATAAAATAAGAAAAAGGAACCATTTGGGGAGAAAGGAAGAACACGTGAAAAGAGCAAGAGAAGAGGAAGAGGCAAGAACGTGAAACCGGAAGGAGAGCATTCAAGAAATTCATCGAGGTAAGGGGGACTCTTCCTTTTAGTATCTCTTATGTGGTCTTAGGTGATAGGTAGATTGATGTATGGTTTATTTCAATTAGATATTGGGATTGTTAGGTTAGGGTGTTATAATTGGATTGAATTGATGATAATTGTGTGAACTATTTGGTTAATAATGAGTTTGGATGATGTTTTATGGTGTATAACTGAATGTATGATGATTATATGCCTGTATGTGATGTCTGGAATCGTTTTTGGATGGAAAGGATGTGAAATCGCAGGGTCTGTCGCAGACTTGGGGTTTGCTGAAATCGCAGGTCCGCTGAGCGGAGGTCCCAACGTAGTTCGCTTTTGTTTGACGTCGCTTGAGGTCCGCTGAGCGGGGGTCTGAAGGATTACGCTTCTGCCTTGCTCCGCTGAGCGAACCTTGCTGTGTGTGAATTTTCTCAAACTTCAAAATAACGTATCTTTTGATGCGTGAATCATTTCTTAGTGTCGTTTTGGGCGTTGTGCAAGTAATTAAATGTTTTATATGATGAATGATGAATATTGGTATTAGCCGACTTTATTTCTTTAAAAACTCGATTTAATTACTTGATGAGAATTGAACATTGTGTGCATATGAGATAGGTGTGACAATGTGTTTGATGTGATGATGAATTGGTTGTGATTTGTTATTATGATTGTGATGGATGCATGACTATTTGAATGATGTTGAAAACATGTACATACTTATTCGGTGATGTGGTGTTGAGATGAGTTGTTCATCGTGATTCGGTGTGTTTTAAGTATGTTATATGTGTTTCATTCATTCATATGCATTGATGTTGGATCCCGGTGATGTTTGGATCGTTGGTGGACATATTTCCCATTGTATGGAAATTGTGTCGGTGGGCCGTATCTCGATGAGGCGTAGATCGGTTAGGTGGATTGATTCCACGGTTTATTGGTACCACATGCATAGTGTCAGTTGTGTCATATGCATTTTGTCATAACATGATTGTATGGATTTCTGTAGTATGTGTTGTAATCTCTTATTGTGTGAATTAATAATGGATGTGAATCTGAATATGTATAATTGGGTGAACGGTATGTTATGATGCTTGTTGCTTATGAATTGCATAATATTTACTAATTGAGAATGAGACTCACCCTTACATGTTGTCATTTTCAGATTGAGGAGTAGCGGCATTAGTGCTTGGTGAGGATGACTCATAGAGTTTATCCGTTTATGTTGGGTCGTGTCGGTCATGCTCTGATTTGTAACACTGGGGAACGATAGTTATAGAGTTTTTATGAAATTAATCTACTTTATTTGGTGTTGGATTATGATTCCATTGGATGTATTTGATAATGTTTCTTATTCCGCTGTGATAAACATAATTACGATTTGGTGAACCGTTCCCTAATGAAGCATGACTTGACCATGATTGGTTTATTTATTTTATATAATTGTGGCACCCTTGTGTTTATGTTTTACTCTGATATAATTGTTTAAAAAAAATTGCCGCGGGGTTTAGAAGGGTGTTACAGAAACAACCCATGTAAAAAACGAACCATATACTATGGAGTGACGCCAATTGGTACTTTAGAATGATACATTACAAATTCAACCTGCAAATAACATGAAACGCCAATTAGTACTTCAGAATGATACACTACAAATTCAACCTGCAAATAACATGATAGATATTTTCTATCAAGAAAAGAAAGAAAAAAATGTTAAATTTCGGTTTGTCCATGAATAGTCGTGGGAATGGCTGTAATTGCAAAAATAGTATAAACCAAAATTTTCCACATGAATAGTCGTGAGAATGGCTGTAATTGCAAAAATAGTATAAACCAAAATATTCCACGATTAGGTTTGATGAATATGATAGATACTGTGAAAGTATGATGGTTATATATAGTAATGATAAAAGTGTTTTGGAACGTGGAAGGTGGAGGGCTTGGAAGGCGGAAGGGCCTTGGAAGGCAGAAGCATTATATGAGGTCATTAGTGCTGTAAGCAGTTGTGAATGTGAATGGCCAGAGAAAGTAAATGATTTGTAACTGCGAGATCATGAGAGGTTGGAGGTTTAAAGTTCAATCCTACAATGGGAAAGGAATGATGTGGAATTTTGTGAGAGGAGAGGCTGATGTGGCATAACTAAGAGATGAGGAAATGGTAGACTTTTCTTATATGATAGATTACAAAATGATGCGATAAAATTCATTGGAATTTTTTTTTTGGTGTTTTGGGATTGCTCATAGCTTAACTAGTGATGGGGAACAATGTAAACTAGAATATGACGTGCGCGTTGCTTTAATCTGTTTTTTATATTTTATGTAATTAAAATGATTTTTTAAATATGATTTTATTTGTGTAGAATTAAATTATCACTCAAAAAAGCAAATTTGTTTTATATAGATGATATATGGCTAATAAATTTTAAATTTTATTATTCTAATGTTAAAAAATACGATATTTGAAATACTTTTGCATTTGTTGGGTGAATTTTAGAAAATATGTTAAATTACTTCCAAAATCCTTTAAGTTATTTAATTGTAACAGTTTGGTCCTTCAAGTTTTTTTTGTAACAACTTGGTCCTTTTGGGTGATATATGCCTCATTTTTCTCTCGTTTTAATCATTTAAAAATGTTAATTATTGTGTTTTTGGAAGCACTTCATCATTTTTACATTCCTCAAAATAGTTGCATCCATAATTAGCACATTTTCTCGGTTAAAAAAAGGATAATGGTGCACACATTTGATAACATAAAGGACCTAGTTGTAGCGAAAATAACATGAAGGACCAAACTGTTACAATTAAATAACTTAAAGGACCTTAGGAGTAATTTAACCTAGAAAATATACCTAGTCAATTAAGTATATTTAGTTGGAATGATTTTTGTGTTATTAGAATTTCTAGTTCAAAATGACTTTTAAATCGATATCTTTCAAAATACTTATTATAATAAGAATTAAATGTTGTAATGAGTTGAACTTCAAATATATTATTGATATAGAAGAAAATGATATATGTAGTATATTGTATATTTTTCCTTTTAAAATTGTTTAAAAAACATAAATAAATTGAGAAATGTAGGAAAACAGATTGTTGTAATTCTCAACATAAAAAATGAAACACAATTACCCATTTTATCATCTTAATTTAACAGAAAATACTTTCGGAAGAATGTAATAAACACAAAATAACACCGATACACATTGTCACTACTTAGTATCAAAATAACTAATATCTCACATATAGTAAAATAAAAAAGGCTTAAATGCACTTTTGGTTCCTGTAAGTTAGCGAGTATTTATTTTCGTCCCTGTAAGTTATTTTTTTTGTCTGAGTCCCTATTCTTACTATCGCGTTCGTTTTAGTCCCTAAAATCAAAATTCGCAGGAAATTTTGCAGGAAAATCCGTTGGATACCTGCAGATTTTCCTGCGAATTTTGATTTTAGGGACTAAACCTCAAGCAAAAAGTAAGATATAGGGACTCAAATAAATAAAATAACTTACTGGGAGGAAAATCAAAAAATTCGCTAACTTACAGGGACCAAAATTCCATTTAAGCCAATAAAAAAATATACAAAAATCGAATACAGAAGAAGATTTAGGGTAAAAATTGTATAGAAAAAACTGCATATGTTATATTGTATTTAACTTTTTGTAAAGTGACTTTAATATATAATGTTAAAATTAACAATTGGCTTGTCATAAGAGTATTATTTATCGAAAATATTATCATGAAAGAGTGGTATAATACTTTTATAAACAAAAATAAAAGTTAAAATTATTTTAGATAAATTATATGAAAAAATTATGTGAAATTTCTTTTAATTTAATTTTATTAATTAAAAAATAATTGTAAGTAGAATAGAAATAATGTTTATAAGTTTTTATGAAAATATGTGAGTTTTTTGAATAAAAATGAAATTTTGAAAAAAAGGAAAAAGATATAAAAAAAAGTGGAATACTATACAAAACTTACTAAAAAGAAGAGAACTTAAAAAAAAGGCATTCCAACCCTATTTTTTACAAAATGTTGTCTGATGTCTATATGAATCTCATCAAAGAATGTTAAGAAAGTAGTTGTGAGGCCTATAATTAAAAAATTAGTTCAAGAAACATATAAATATTGTTTTGTAAGATTTATTAAAATATGTAAGTAGTGATTAGGTTAATATGTTTTTTGCATTTTTTAGGATTCGAACTCGTGGCTTCAAGTAGAGACTCTATGTGATTTTGAAATTTAAAAAATAAAGATATATTTTAGAAGATGACACATAAGATGACGACTGATGTGGCAAAAATTGTTTGATGTAACTAAAATAATTTTATGTAAAATTTCTTTTATTTTAATTTTATTAATTAAAAAATAATTGCAAGGAAAATAAAAATATTGTTTTATAAGTTTTTATGAGAATATGTAAGTTTTTTAAATAAAAATTAAATATTGAGAAAGTAAAAGATTTACGAAAAAGTGGGGGACTATATCAAAACCCACTTAAAAAGAAGAGAACATAAAAAAAAAACATTTGAAGTCTATTTCTTTTTTTTTTTTTACAAAATCTTATCCAATGTCCATAGCAATCTCGCAAAGAATGTTAATGAAGTAGTTGTGAGGTCTATCACTAAAAAATGATTGCAAGAAAAATATAAGTATTGCTTTATAAATTTTATTAAAATATGTAAGTAATTATTAGATTAATATTAATTTTTTTGTATTTTTTAGGATTCGAACTCGTGACCTCAAGTATAAACTCTATGTAATTTTGAATTTTAAAAAATAAAGATACATTTTAGAAGACTCCACATGATTATGAATGATGTGACAAAAATAATTTTATGTGACAAATATATTTACAGTCTGCTTTAATATATATAATAGATTGATATGAAAAACTGTAAAAGATGTTGAATCATGAAATATTGAGTTATAACAATCAACAACATAATACCTTCAAGAAAATGGACAAGTGGAGGCAACAACAACCAAGTTTTATCCTACTAAGAGGTGTGTAGGTTAGATGAATCAATTTTTGTTAAAACGTTATATCCAAAACCACATTTCTATCAAAATCCTCAATCTCAAGATCATTTATAATAGGTGTACATAACTTTTCTTTATATATCCAAACTACTTAAATCTATTTTCTATAATCGTTTCCACTATAGGTGTTATTCAAATAGTCTCTCTAATATTTTATATTAATATTATTTATAATATTTATAATATATTATTATTTATTAATATATTATATTTATATTATATTATATATTAATTTATATTATATATAATTTATTATATATTATAATAATATTATTTATATTATATTTATATATAATATTTATTTATATATATATATTAATATTATATTTTTATATATATAATATTTTATTATATATTTATTATAAATATATATTTATATTATATATAATATATATTATAATATATTTATTATTAATTATTATATAATATAATATTATATAATTATTTATATATATATATATTATTTATATATTAATTTATATATATAATATATTATTATTTATTAATTTTTAATTAAGAATACATTGAACACATTTGTTCCTCTTGTTTACATTTATTATACTTCAAAAGTCATTATTGATTTCAATGCATATGAACACAGTAGTTACTAATTTACCTTGAGGTCTCAAGGTTCGGTGCAACGTAATTCTAAGAGGCATTAGACTAATTTTCCTTTTTGTTTGACATGTATAATATAATTACTTAAAAACTCTTTAAATTAATAATTATTAATTTATTGATAAATTAATAAGTCTCTAAATTAATAAATTTCTCCGGTCCTGACATTATTAATTTAAAGAGTTTCTACTGTACTTTATTTTTGTGTTAAATCTTAATCGCTCACTATTTTGTCCCGTACACATTGTCTGTCATATCTTAATTTTAGTATTTTTTTAAGAAACACTAGTATATGTCTTTTAATATTATTTGATATATTGTAGAGTTATTTATGTAAATAGTATAATACTTTATAAATTTATTGATACAAATGATTTTCATAGTATTCTAAATTAGAGTGTTCCATAATTATGTGTTTGGATTATGGATAGGAGAACAAATTCTGTGTTTTAAGTTTCCGGAATTATTTGACTTTTCTATTAATAAATTATGTTCAGTGACAGATATTTTCTTTTGGGAGAATGATGAGGTTGTTTGGCAACCTTCTCGCATCTTTGCTGCCAATTTAATTTCATGGAGAGGCTTTCCGCTGCCAGCAGTCTTATTCAAGAGCAGTGGCAGCAGCTTCTGGATTTGCTGCATTCGGCCAGACCCGCGCGGGAAGGGGTTGACAAATTCCAATGGAGGCTGAATTCAGACGGCTGCTTCTCGGTGGCTAGCGCGTCGCTGTTGCTAGCAGACAATAAAGAGGTGGCGTGGCTGCCCACTACAGTGGCCTTACTAAAAGTCATTTGGAATTCGCTAGTACAATTCAAAATTCAGATTTTTATGTGGAGGGTGTGCATCAATAGACTACCTACAAAAGACTAATTGAGTAAAAGAGGAGTTAATGATATTTCTTCAAACCTTCTTTGTGAGTTTTGCAGGATTCATTTGGAGACTTCTACCCATTTGCTATTTCTTTGTAATGTGGCGAAGACTTTGTGGGAGCGGATTTATCTTTGGTTAAGGGATGATCTTCCTGTCACGTTAGAGGAGTTTTTGGATTTCGGTATCATTCAAGAGAAGGTGAAGAATGTGAAATCTAGTTGCAAGGGTTGCACCCCTAGTACGAGTTCTTATAATCAATTGCTTATTAAAAAAAATAATAACAATACAGGATTATTTTGTTAGACTCAATCAAGCTATTTTCGATACATTGATTGCACCTTCTCAATTCTGATCACTATTCACTATGCAACATTTGATAGTGATTAATGAAGCGTTACTGGTATCACTGACACCATTGTCATAACTCATTTAATTCAGCTTCCTACATTGATGTCAGATCTATTTTGAGTGGTTATAAAAGAATCACTCGAAAATTTGTGGGGATCCAAAGGTTACCGCTATAATTAAATTCACCTGAAAAGTTAGATGATGCTACTAAACCTGGTAGCTGAACTCTCAACTACTGAATTTATGATCTTTTTCCTAAATCACATGTGTAATATAATGTCTTGTTACTTGTTTCATGTTTCTATATATACTCTGCATGCTTTGATCATTGTCTCACATTCTCATAGCATATCAATATTCTACAATATAATACAGTTTTCACTTTCTTGTTGAATCATGGCTCTTCGTGGGAAGCTGGAGGTTGACATTGAACTCAAGTCTAATGCAGACAAGTACTGGCAAACAATTAGGGATTCTACAACTATATTTCCTAAGGCCTTCCCACATGACTACAAAAGCATTGATGTCCTTGAAGGTGATGGCAAGGCTCCTGGTTCTGTCCGCCACTTCCATTACGCCGAAGGTAAAACTTACGTTCATGATTGTATATATGCTTTCACAATTTTAGCTATATTAAAATTTATGTTGTAATCTTTCGCAATTTATATTGTAGGCTCGCTGCTTGCAAAATCGTCGAAAGAGAGGATCGAGGCTGCTGATGATGAAAAGAAGACAGCAACCTATTCAATTATTGAAGGGGATCTTCTCCAATACTACACAAAATTCTTGGGACACATAGCTGTTATACCAATTGGAGAAGGATGTGAGCTGAAATGGACTGCTGAATATGTCAAAACTAAGACTGATATTCCTGATCCGACTATTGTCAAAGATTTTGCTGTCAAGAATTTCCTTGAGGTGGATGACTATATTCAAACACTTGCATAGAAAGTGAATGCATTTCATGAATTGAAGGACAAGCTAGATTATTTTAATAAAATAATGTGGTGGAATGATGGAACCATTTTCTATTTAATATGTGGTATGTGTGTAGTAATGAGTCTGTCCTTGATTGTTGTTGGCTTAATAAGTTGTTGAACTATGCCATCTTTATTTGTAAAAACTCAAGAGTGTTTCCCAAGCATATTATATTAAAATGAATAAAAAAAATGTTGTTAAACAATAATGGTGACTGGCTTATGTAAATCTAAAAAGCAATATTAAGAGAATACTAGAAGAGAACAAATTTTTAGATTCCTTAAACAATGCCTGTATATCACTTATAAGCATGGTACTTTTAATAATCTTTGAATGACTAGGTTTAACCGATTGAACAAAACACCAGCCAGTTGATCTCATTGGTTATACCAAATCTCCATTTTTTTTTTTATAATTACTTTTCATTTGGTTCAACTGTGAATTAGTCAATTGAACTTTAATTCAAATTTGAGTTGAAGGGCTACCTGTTGTTGATTAGTTTAAGTTTGAAATTCTAGTATCAGATATAAGATGTCACGACACTATATCTGAGTAATGAATACGAATAACAACAACAACAATAAACTTGCAGAAAGTAAATAACACAACGATATGTTTATCCAGTTCGGAACAATCCTTCCTACTCTGGAGGCTACCAAGCCATGATGAAATCAATATCCGATAGTATCAATTCAAAGTTAAACAGTCCCAGTTTACCCTTCTCACTTAATCACTACCCTTTCTATGATTTCTACCTAAGTCCCACCTAGGTATGAGGCCCTCCTCAAATCCCTTCTAGTCACAATCCCTATGACAAAATATAAAGCAAATAAAAATAACCAGAAGAACTCTTCCAGATCAAACTACTCCTCGGTGCTTCAAAGCTTACGAGGATGCAAATACTCTTCTTGCTTAAAAACTTCGGAGATCAAAACAACATTCAACACCTAAAGATTTGTGAATGTGCACATATGGAACACACAGTAAATAAGGAATCCTAAACCCTAAAATAAACAATATCAGTTCCACACATAAACTAGGTTATAGCCCTTCTATATATAGATAATTATTTTCTGGGCTGGGCTTCAAATCGCAGCAGTGAGGTTGCCAAAATTCTGCTACTTGTTCTCCACGAAATTAGGTCTTCAATCCAATCTTTCCTAAAATGTCTTCAATAAAAGACAGCGTGGAGATCTTCTGATTGAAACCATCTTGGCAAAAATATCAGCTAAATGATTCCTCCGAATATTCTGAGCTGAAATAAAGATTCTTGTAGCAAATAAAACAGCCTGGTTCATTTGCCAAATCAGCTTTTTGCAGCCAGGATGTCATGACATCTTGTTCAACATGTTGATGTCTGAATGCTAAGTCATATAGCATCTATTCCAACATTATCTTCTTTTGAGAGTTTTAGCAAAATGCATGCCAATAATCAGAGGGCCTTCAAAGTTGTTTAGTGACAAATTGAATTTGATCTATGACGACTTAAAGGATATGAGTTTTCTGAGTGTTAATATGGCTAAATTAAATCCATCCCACTTTTAAGTGTCTCAATTATAAACCCCCTAGTCTTAAATTTGTGTCAAATACTAAGAGCAAAGCATGTTAATTTTTTATAAATAAAGGTGATCAAATGCACCCATGAATTTTTTTTTCTTTTGTCCTTTAGCCACATTAAAAACATAATATTCAAGCCTAGCATAACGGTCCCTTTGAGATGCTACAATAATCCTCCTTACCTTATCATGAATCAAATGATAATCAGAGATCTCTCTAATTGTTCCCTCACAACAACTAGTATCTATAGTAGGAAACTCCACCTCAAATTGTGTTTTTTCCGTTATAGTCTTGTGAATTCAATGCCAATAATGAAATATAAAACAAGGAAAGAATAAAGAACAAGGAAGAAGAAGAACACAAGAATTGGTTATAACTGCTATTCTTTTACTTCCTCTTAGAAAACAAAATTACAAATTTACAAGAATAACAAATAATCTCTCTCACTCTAAATTAGGATTTGCAGCGTGCAATAATGAGAGACTAGTATGCTATTTGTAATAAAACCTAACATACTAAGTAATGGATTTTTTCCACAAGGCCCATTACACAAGCTAACTTAATATAAAAGCTAACTTAACAAATTAGGATTTAAACACTAAAACCTAATTTAACATGCTAACAACCCTAACATCTTCGACACCAGCATGTGAACAACCTTCGACTTCATGCTCAATCCTATCGAACAAAGAAGCTACCATTCGACCATACTAGAGTTCGATCCAATATCTCACAAATATCCACCTTGGACCTAACTCTACAACATCAAGGGAACAAACTAGCTTTCTTCATGCCGCTTTATCAACTGCATATAGTGGAAAAACTTGCAACTCGACAATGTCTTGGTGATCATATCAACAACATTGTCCTTAGTCGAAACCTTCAGCACTTGGACTTCTCCATGCTCGATTACTTCTTTGACGAAATGAAGCCTCACATCAATGTGCTTAGTTCGCTCATGATATGATGAGTTCTTCGATAGGTGTATTGCACTTTAACTATCACATTTAACAGTGATACCTCGACCTTGAAGTTTCACATCCTTAGAAAAACCTTCAAGCCACAATACTTCTTTTACAGCTTCAGTTAGGGAAATATGCTCCTTGTCATACCCCAAAATTTGCCCACCACATTTTTATACTCAAGCTCATCCAAGTATCAACAGCTCAAGATCTAAGTGGATGCACACTCTTCTAAACAAACAACCCACAACTAGGGTTTTTGCTTCTCTTCAAGAAAAATCAAGTTCTAACAATTCCAGTGGACCTCATAACCTCTCATATGCCTCAAAGGATCCTCATGCCAATTTTCGAGCCCTGATTCAAAAGATTGCTCACCCAATGGCCCAAACGATCAATAATCGACTAGTTGACCTAAAAGTCAAACTAGGGTTAAACCACAGTCAAAAATTATAATTTTTGGTCAACATCCTCATTATGAAGTATCATTCATCATTTGATCAAGTCTTTATCATGATGCATCAAGGAAAGCTCCAAAATCATCAAAAACCTAAGTTTCTAAATTAGGGTTTCATAGGAGAAAGTCAACCCAACTTTGACTGATCATATCTCTCTCATACTTTATCAGAAATTCCCCAACCAAAGCCTACTCTCAAGGAAATTTCATTCTCTACAACTTTGATGTTGGGATTAAGGTCAAGAAATGCTTCCGCATAAGAGATATAAGTCAAAACATTACAGGTCCTTCTAGAAGCTCGCAAAAAGCTGTTTTCTTCCAGGAGCCATATCTTCAAGATAAAATCTTCAAATGCAAAATATGTTCCAAAGTAGCTTATAGAGGACATCTTGGTTTTTCTAAAAAGTCATAGAACATAGTCATACGACAAAAATTGAAGGAGATATGAGGCTCAGAAGGTTGTCAAAACTCAAGAAACATGTGAAACCCTAATTGCATAACTTTGAACTTTTGGACTAATGGGCCTAAGATTTTGACTTCAAACATATCCATGACCTAAATAAGGACCTCTAAATTGATTCCCATATTTTTGTGATCTTTATTTATATTTATTTGAGTTTTATGCAATTAAAAATCAAATAAATTAAGTAAAATTACAAAATAAATGGAATAAAATACATGGCTTTGATTTTAATTACTTGAAGGCCCAAATAATCATGTAGGAGAGTCTAAATTCGTGGAATATACCATGGGAAAGATATCATGCAAATTTAGAATGATTTAGAATGATTTTTCAATCAAATCTTTTCTCTTTCCCATAGATCAAGACCCAAGCCCATTCTTTGCCCTAATACAATCCTGATAACTACTCAAATCTATTCAGCACAGAGGGGGACGAAAAAATGAGGAAGAAACTAGGGTTTTCAAGGTATAAAAATCCATGCAAGCTTGATACCTTTGGTTTTGTTGGTTGCAGTCGCCAAAAGTCCAAACTGAACATTCCTTTGTTCTCAAGAGGATTTGAAAGGTAAACCAGGGGCATAGCATAGGTCGTTGAACGCTTAAAATCATGGTTTCACGATGCTCATGTTCATGCATAATTTCTTCCTTTGCATTTTACGTATATCTGATTGTTTTGACTCAGTCTAATCGTTGACTTGAGTTGATAGTATGATTTAGAGGAGTTTTGAACCACGACATGAGAGGTTTGAAGCCGGAGTCACGTTTCACCATGGCTAGGGCATATGTGGAGGTCGTTTTTGTTTTCATGCTTACATGCCTTTTCAGAGGAAATCGATCTCACCATTGGATTCAGGATGTCCTAATATGTAGATCGGGGCCGATAGTTTCCTTGTTTCCATTTGATTTTGCAGGTTTTCAAATCGCAGCGAAGAAGAAGGCCTACCTGCGGAAAAATCCGCAGGTAATTCCATAAGTAAATGCGCAGCTATTTCTGCAGGGACCCTTGGAGAAGACAATGAATAGTACGTGGAATGTTTTGACCATGCGTGTGATGCCATGATTGGAGGGTCAATCGGTCTCCCTTCTCTCTCCAGTTTCCATTGGTGCACTCAAGCGCCTCCGGGTCCCACTTGGACTTTGCTCTTTGACTGACGCCCCTATTACAATTATTTAGTTTAATCTTTGCTGCCAATTATTTAATAGTTCAAATTCATAGCCCAGTTGGCCATAGCGTTTCTTGCAATGCCAGGAGCCTGAGTTCGATCCACGCCGAAGGCAAATTATTTTTATTCTCAAGTGAAACGCATAGATCCAGTGCATTACTCCCACGCAAGACCATGCTGCACCCTCAATTTCTCACCACCATATGCTCAGCCACGCGAATCTAACGTCCATGGAGCGCAAGTCCATGATGCACCTTCAGGAGGCGCCCATATAGAATCAAAGAGCCTAGTCTATTTAATTTTTTTTATTATTTTAGTTACATAATCCCTTTTGTTTTCTTTCTATCTTATTTTTTATTAGTAAAATTATGTTTAGTTAAATATTTTATTTATTAAATAAATATTTTCATGGCTCTTTAATTTATTTAATCAAACTTTCGATTTTCCTAAATTCTCAAATATATTAAAATTATTCACTTTTCATGTTTTAAACCAATTGCTTTAAACCCTGATTTTATTCTAGATATTTTTCTATCATGATAACTAATCACTGTTGTTGGTAGGTGTTGTCCATTAACCTTAGTCTAGGTTTTTTACATTTTTTTCTCTATTAAACCATAATTAACTTCCGTCCCCTTTCAGGGTTTGTTTTTGCCTTACCCTTTTTTGTTTGCCTCAATTATTACAGTTTTAATTTTTGATCTGCCATGTTATAATCGTTGAGAACTTTAATGCACTAATGCATTTTTTCTTTATGCCCAATTTTCAGGGTTAATCAAAGATCTTTCAGCCACGCGCCATACCAACCGAAAAGCTAAGTCCTAATCCTTTTTTTGTTTAAATATCATTTTAATTTTAATTTTTGCCTTATGGCTTAAATTAGTATTGGTTTCAACCGTCAATGAATTACTCTTACACTCACCCCTATTATTTTCCGTTTATTTCTCAGATGTTCATAGTCAATCGAGGGTTCGAGGAAGATCAAGGCTCAAGATAAAGATAATTAAATTAATTATTCATCTCTTATTTTCTGCTTTAATTCCCCCCATCCCCGCAGGTGTTTATTGTAATAGCGTAGGAACTTTTATTTCTTCTGCCTTTAATTTCTGCATTTTTAAACTGCGTGGTTAGTAACCCTAGGGAGTGATAAATCATGAATTGAACATAGATAACTAATTTACAAGATAAATATCATCGAAGTTAACCACGTGATTGTTGCACCCACACACCTTTAGGGTAATCCCTTTGGTCGCCTTGTTACCTTATTACTTGCTGCCTTGTTGCCTTAATTTTGTTGCCTAATAATAGTCAAGTCCCTCGATTCCGAGGATACCTAAAGCAAATGTTGCCTTTAAAGTTATTGAAACTCCCTCAAGGTTTCCTTATAAATGATGATATGTCCCTATAGCTAAGGTATCCTCGCATGATGCCTAAAAAGATAAAATGACTATTATATCCTTCCCTTAGACTACCTGCCCTCTTTATGGCATGGGACAGTCTTATGGTGAACGATTATTCTCGATGACCCTTAAACATCCAATTGAAAGACTTCTTGCCCTCTCATGGTATGGATAGACCCTTTCGCCCGGAAAAGCTAAAAGAAAGAATTTTAAAACTTTGGGTAGTTGCTACTAATTGCTTGCTCTGAATTAAAAATCTTTTTCCCACTCTTTTCAAAATCAAATTCAAAAAGACTACGCTTATTTACAAGCTAAAGTTCTTCTTCAAAATCTTTTTCTTATTCACACTTCAAACATTTCAAACAATTCAAAAGTGAGCTAAGCAATTAAGAGCCCATAAATAACCATGGATGCAAAGGGTGCCTTACACCTACCCTTTGTATAACTTACTCCCCCGAACTCAAAATCTCTAAAAGGTCTTTTTCTGTTCTTTTAGCCATTCTTATTGGATAAAATAAAAGTCGGTGGCGACTCTTGCTTACCGCGACATTTCAAATAAAGTCAGTTCACCGTATTACACTCCTCTTCAGTGGTTGATAGAGAAACAACCTTCTGAAGTGTTGCTTTCCAACTAATTGCAGTCCCAAACATAGTGAAAACTTATCCAGAAATAGATTTTCTGGAATCTATACAACCTGCATAATCAGAGTCGACATATCCTTCGATTACTGCTTTACTATATTCAACCAAGGCTCCACCATAAATTAGGACCCTGTTCAGAGACCCATTTATGTACCTTAAAATCCACTTCAATGCTTGCCAATGAGTCTTTCTAGGATTCGTCATGTACCTGCTTATAAGACTTACTGCATATGCTATGTCGGGTCTAGTACAGACCATAGCATACATCAAAGAACACACTATATTAGCATATGTGATACTATTCATATAGGCTCTTTCGACATCAGTACTGGGACACTAATCAATACTCATCTTGAACTTAGGGTTTGTCGGAGTCACAACTGGCTTCGAATTCGACATACCAAACTTTTCGAGAATCTTTTGTAGATATGCCTCTTGAGATAAGAATAACTTCGACTTCTATCTATCCGTTCGAATGTCAATTCCAAGAATCCTGGAAGTAGCTCCCAGATCCCTCATATCGAACTCCTTATTGAGTTCAACCTTCACCCTCTTTACATCTTCGACATTGTTTCTTGCTATGAGAATATCATCCACATAAAGCAACAAAATAACAAATGAGTTACCAGGTCGAAATCTGAAGTAAACACAGTGGTCGAACTGGCTTCTAACAAAACTTATGTGTGCCATGAACTTGTCAAATATCCTATTCCACTGTCGAGGAGATTGTTTCAGCCCATATAAAGATCTCTTTAGTTTACACACATAATCTTCCTTCCTTTTTCGACATACCCTTCAGGTTGCCTCATCAGGATGGTTTAATCTAGATCACCATACAAGAATGCAGTACTCACATCCATCTATTCCAGTACAAGATCGAACTGTGCCACCATGGAAAGCAACATTCGAATAGACCTACGCTTCACAACAAGACAAAAAAATCACCATTGAAGTCGACACCTTCTTTTTTAGTGAAACCCCTTGCAACTAACCTTGCCTTGTATCTTTTCGACGTCACTCCTTCGATTCCTTCCTTAACTTTGAAAATCCAATTACAGTTGACTAACCTTGATCCAGCAAGTTTCTTGATCAGCTCCCAAGTGTGATTATCATGAAGAGATTTCATATCATCATTCATGGCGTTCAACCATTCAGTATTCTTTTGACTCCTCATAACTTCCTTATAGTCTCTAGGTTCTTCGTCTAGAACCTCACTTGCAGAGATTAAGGCATAAGCTATAAGATCCACATACCCAAGTCTCTGAGGTGGCTTGATGTCTCTTGACTTATATCTTGACAATAGGTAGTCATCGACAGTTTTCTCAACTTCCTCAGCATCTTCTTCTTCTTCTTCTTCTTCGACTTCATCAAGGTTATGCAATTCAGCATCAACTTGCTCCACCTCAACAAGAATCTCTACCTGTTCCAGCTCTTCTGAACATCGACCATCATCATCATTAGTTTTCTTGAAAGCCATCTCATCTTCATTGAAAACTACATCTCGACTGATGATACACCTCCTGTTACCTGACTCTAAGCACCATAGCCTATAAGCTTTGACTCCTTTTGGGTATCCCATGAACATGCATTACAGAGCTCTAGGTTCGACCTTATCTTGCCAATGTGAGCATAGGCTACGCAGCCAAATACTCCCAGTTTATCGAGATCTGGTGGATGTCCCGACCAAACTTCTTTAGGTGTCTTCATATCTAACGATGTCGAAGGACATATGTTTATCAGATATGTTGCTGTCGAAACGGCCTCAGCCCAAAACACCTTCTTTAAACCAGCACTAGTCAACAAGCATCTGACTCTCTCCAAAATAGTTCGATTAAACCTTTCAGCCAAACCATTTTTCTATGGAGTACCTGCAGTAGTTCTGTGCCTTGCAATACTAGAGGCAGCACAGAAACTGTCGAACACCTCATTGAAAAATTCAAGGCCATTATCGGTTCTCATCCTCTTAACCTTCCTGCCAATCTGATTTTCGACCAGAGTCTTCCAACTTTTGAAATTCTCAAAAGTTTCATCCTTAGTCTTCTGGATGAATACCCATAACTTCCTAGAATAATCATCAACTATGGATAGAAAATACCTTGCTCCTGAATGTGATGGACACCTTGCAGGCCCCCAAAGATCAGTATGGATGTATTCAAGGGATCCATGTATTCTTTGTTTGCCCTTGTTGAACTTCACTCTACAAGATTTTCCAAGTACACAGGGTTCACAAAAATTCAGGTTTTCGACTTTGTCTCCACCAAGCAGATTTTGTTTCCCTAATTCGACTAGACCCCTTTCACTAACATGGCCCAATCCCATGTGCTAGATTTCTGTCTTCGACAAAGTTTTCGTGGATCCAACATTAGTCGAACCACTTACAACTTCAGCCTCAAGGGTATACAAGCCTTGTTTCTTCATGCCTCTCAAGACTTCCTTCGACCATTTCATGACTCTTAAGGAAACAAGAGAGGTTACCTAAAGGTGAGTGGGTGCAAGTGTGTTGATTCAGATATTTTATCTTGAAATTATTGTTAGCTATGTTCAATTTCATCTTTCCATACAATCCTATAAGCACACACCTAACAATTATAGCAATTTATATGGTGCCGAAAGTAAATTGCAGAAAAGTAAAATCCTACGCTATTACAAGGCTTCGGGATGGGGGAATTACAATAAAAACCTTGCGGGAAAACAAAGTGCGGAAAAATAAATGTCCTAATTAAATATTACAAACCAGGTGCAATTACATAAAATTATAAAATATGCGGGAAAGTAAAAAAGCGGACGAATCGGGGAATAGAGAAAATATTTGAAGAGGAGGAGGAAAATATTTTATGTTTAGAAAAATACTTTAAGTTAATGGTAATCGAATTCTAAATTAATTAACGAATATTAACCTAAATCTAATTAATTAATGGAATTAATCTACAAATTAAATCAAATTTCATATAATTAAATCTAATTAATTTTTATAACCTAAAATTAGTTGAAATGCTAATCACTAAGTTAATTTGAAAAAAATCACAAAATTAAATCAATGGAAATCTAAATCTAATCTTTTTGTATTTTTTATGATTAAAGTGATTAAATTAAAATCCTAATTGAATTAAATTAAGCTAAACTAAAATTAAATCAAAGTTGAGAAAAAAAAAAGAAATTTAGTTGGTTGATTTTAAACCCTAATCCTAATTTGTTATTTTAGTGGTTAGTGATTGATTGTATGGTTAATTAGTAAAAATTTAAATAATTAGAGAAAGAAAGAAGGGTTGGAATGTATGGTATTGAACCTAGGTCCATGGGGTCATTGGTCTTCTCCTTTTACCAAATGCGCCACCTGCATGTGCTTGTTAGTGGATGCATAAAATAGAATAAATGTGAAAACACATGGTTAATGGTAAAAGTCAAAGGCAGTTAGGATTGGGCCCCATGCATGATGAATGAGCCAATCTGAACGCGCCCACATGCCACACGTCTTTCTTCTTCTTCGCTTTTTGTACCTGAAAAATTAGCTCCGAATTTTCTTAAAATTTAGCTACGGTTTTTTGTAGCAAACCTGCAAATCTCCAGATTTTGCTTGCAGCCACAAATCAACTATGATTTAGCTACGGATTTTTTCGTAGCAAAACCTGCAAAAATCAAACCTTGTAAAATATGATCCAAACAACCATTCTAAGAACCCAGATCACCTAAACGACATGCTACGAGTTAAATGGTGGTGTCGTTTTGGATTGAAACGGCCTGATCTATGAAAACAAAAATGTTCTTTCCTTATGCCCTAACAATTATGTTTTGTGTTTTAGGGATCAAAGCTCATCACCAAGGGTCCAAACCCTATATTACCTCAAGAATGAATTGAGATGGTTGTCTGGTCTTGAAAGTGGCTGGAATGAAGAACACGATATTGCACCTTTCTTTAAAATTTTGTCACCTTTGAACCTTGTCTCCTTGTGATCAAATTCGTCCCCTAAAGATCTGAGCTTGTTATGAATATATAGTGGAAGGAATTAGGGCAAGAATTGGACTTGGTTTTCAAGAAATTTGATGACTATGAAATTTAAAAAGATTTTTATAAAATCTTTCTAAATTTGGCCAAAACCTTGCATAATAGGAGCTGCACGTTTTTGGACTCTTATGTGGTGTCATTTGGGCCTTTGGATGATTAAAAATAAACCCATGCAATTTATTTCATTATTTTTGTAATTTCACTTAATTTATTTTGAATTTAAAGGAATAAAATTCAAATAAATATAAATAAAAATGACAAAAATATGAAGATGGTTTTAGGGGTCCTCATTTAGGTCATGGACATGTTTTAAGTCCAAAACGTAGGCCCATTACTCCAAAAATACAAAATTGTTCAATTAGGGTTTTGTGCACTTCCCAAAATTTGACCAACTTGTGCAATTCATAACTTCCTCAATTTTGATCATATGAAGGCGTGCTTGGACTTTTTAGAAATCTTAAGAAGTCCTTTAAAAGCCCCCTTTTGTTTCATCTCAATTGAACTTTCCATTTTCTTGTACACTTCTTTGAGAAAAAAATCCTTTTGTTGACTTTTGAAATGACCTATAATGTTTTGGCCTATATCTTTTAAATGAAGCATTTTTAGCCAAGTCCTTGGTGAGACAAAGTTGTAGAGAATGAAATTTCCTTCAAAATGAGCTTTGGTTGGAACATTTCTAATGAAGCATGTGAAAGTTCTGGCTAGTCAAAGTTCAGTTGATTTTTCCTTAGGAAACCCTAATTCATCAACTTTGACTTTTGATGATCTTGGAGCTTTTATTGATGAATCATGATCAACCCGTGATCAAATGTTGGATGTAACCTCAAAACCTTGATGTTGACCAAAAATCTTGAAGTTTGACTGTACGTTGACCATAGTTGACTTTTGACCTAATACAGTCGACTGTTGACCATTTGAGCAATTGATTGGGCAAATCTTCCAATAGGAGGCTTGAAATTTGGCATGGAGATACTTTGGGACATATGAAGTCCACTTGAGGCCTTGGAAGTCTCATTCCCTTGAAAGAAATCAGAACCCTAATTTGAGGACTATTGCCTAGTGTAGGTATGTCCAATCTTTGAATAGCCTTGAGCAATTGGAGATCTGAAGGTGGAAGATGATTGAACATTTAAGTGCCCTAAAATTTGCACTCACCGGTGCAGGAAGCAGTGTTGTTAGTTGCTTGGATGGGCTTAAATATTCCAACCATCCGTTGATGATATGAGTGTCAGAATGAGTCGTACGCTAGATTGTATCTGAAGATATAAACTAGGACGAGTATGTATCCGACTGTATCCAGTAGATGTGTTAATGAGTGTCAGAATGAGTCGTACGCTAGACTGTATCTGAAGACATAAACTAAAGGTGTTGAGGGGTGTCACAATGAATCTTCGTATTGATTTTATCTGCCTCATTTCTTGATCGTCTCTGAGCTGTCTCATGATTAGATCTGTGACTCCATTGTTGTGACTCAATTGTCGTGATTCCATTGTCTTGATCGTCTTTGAATTAAGTATCAGGATTTGATCTGTGTCTTGATCATCTCTGAACTATCTTTAGAGAATATCCAGAACTAACTATCAGAACTAAATCTCTGTCTTGATCATCGTTGAACTATCTCTTGATAATATCCGAAACTAAGTATCAGAACTAGATCTCTGTCTTGATCATCTCTAAAATATCTCTAGAGAATATCTGGAACTAAGTATCATAACTAGATCTTTGTCTTGATCATTATGAACTATCTCTAGAGAATATCCAGAACTAAGTATCATAACTAGATCTTTATCTTGATCATCTATGAACTATCTCTAGAAAATATCCAGAACTAAGTATCAGAACTAGATCTTTGTCTTAATCATCTCTGAACTATCTCTAGAAAATATCTGAAACTAAGTATCAGAAATAGATCTTTGTCTTGATCATCTCTAAACTATCTCTGGAGAATATCCAAAACTAAGTATCATAATTAAATCTTTGTTTTGATCATCTCTGAATTATCTCTGGAAAATATCCAAAACTAAGTATCAGAACTAAATCTTTGTCTTGAACGAGTGTCAGGATTAAATCGTTATCTTGATTGTCTCCGCACTATATCTAGACGATAACGTTTATTTTATTGTGAAATACCCTGAAAAGGAAAAGTTAGTTGTTTTCAATGTCATGATGCATGTAATGTATTGTGTAATGAGGTTCCCAAAATAAATGAGAATCTTGTATGTTATGTATGTATTTTGTCATGATACATTATGAATGTTGTATGGTCATAACTATTTATTTGAATGAATGATGTTGGACACAACTATGTAGTTGAAGCATATTTATAACTCCATATAACAATTTTTGGTTGGAAAATAAATCCATGTTCGTTGCTGGAGATGATGATAACATGATTGTACTGAGAATTCCTGCCTTCTTTCGTGGATACTCAGCTGGGGATTTTTGATTCCTGCTTGGGGATGAAAGTAACTTAGGAGAGAATCGATTGTTCATTACTCTTTTTATTGAAAGATTTGATTCTTATGTACCCTGACTGGAGATAAAAGAGATGGATAATCCTCCGATGTACTATCTGACCAAGTTTCAGACATGAATTTCAACGCTTCTAGGTATAGCAAGCTTGAAAGAATTCTGCTGGGGAAGAGAATACCATTAGGGATTTCGTAGTGGAATATATCTCTATTGGGGAAGAGCTTACTTGAGATAATCTCCTAAGGATTCTTCAGTGAGGATATTTTTGTGAAGCTGGTTTGTGGGGACGCTTGGATGACTCAAACATTATTCCGACTCATAGAGTTTTCAGTAAGATCCACTCAGGTATCAATTTTTTCCATTGCCCCTAAGACTGATATACGTTGTTTTGAATAGAATTGGCAATGAAACTTGTGTTGAATCGTAAGTGGATGATCCAACGGGACTTAGTCGTATGCTTTAATCCCTAACTTTTTCCTAGACCGCCTTTTCAGGTTTTCATCTGATACTAGTAACTAAGTGGCTTTTGCTGAAACTTGTGATCAATGCAACATGGCCCAAGTGATTCAGATATAGACTTACCTCCCTTGCTGTTCAACGCCTTTGAAAGATTCTTTGAATCTTGACTACCCCAGATGAACTGGACAATAACATGTCATGCCCCCTATATATATTGGCCTTTAACCAACTGAATCAGGCGTAAGAAATATTTCAGCTTTTTGATGTACTTTTGAAGCAACTTTTTGTGTCGGGAGGACTTCTAGTCATTAGTCGTCCCCTATGCAGATTCCTCTTGATGCCAAACACTTGAACGTATGCAGACAAAGGTGTTTTATAATGAAACTCGTAAAATGCGATGCATATGTTTGTCTTGAAGTTAATTTTTTTTAGTAAAACAAGATTTATAAGAATGTGATATCAACTCAGGATTTATGGTAGACCTCAAAGGAGTCATAATACCTTTGATAACAGTATGCTTTCGAACCAACCATGGTTCAATTAGGACTTTTGAGGGTTTTAACGTAGCCTGGTTCACGGTTTAAGAGACAAAGGATAATGGCTCGACGTTTATTTGTACCCAACCCGATCTCCGTGATGTTCTTGAGCCCTGTGCTCAGTTAATTATGTGTTTAAGCCCCAACAGAGTTTTAAATTATAGCATTGAGATTTGCAATGGTTCAAAAATCGGAAGTTTATTTGAATAGGCAGTCATCATTTTTTTGTAACATTATTCTATTGTTAAGGGTTTGTAGTGACCTCTTTTTGACTTTGTTATCCCTAACTTTTACCTGAACTGTTTATTTTGAGATTACAGTCAGCGGGATGTTTCAATTTTCAGTAAGTCTCCTTCATAGGTTTTGACTTAGTTGTCTTTTCTTTTTATAGATATTGACTGCCTGACTTAATAATTACAGGGAACCATCATTACTTGTGTACAAAAGAACAACTGGCATAATTGAATTAACTGAGGAACAACTCTGCCCTATGTTATGATTAAGGGTTTTAATTTGCATGAGAAAGAAAATTCCTACTACTTGGGTTCAAAGGGGTTGACTAGGGATTAACTTCCTTATATCTCCAATGTTTAAGAATTAAAATAATGCTTGTACATCATCAGCATAGTCTGTTCAACTGTATGAGATTGTGGTACCATTTTCGTCATCCTCCCTCTAAAGTCTTGCAGCTTTAACGAAAGATGAATATCAAAAAAGCATAATAAAGACACAGTTTAAATATAGTGATAACGAAAGAAATAATTCAAGACAAACATATGCAATGCATTAATGATTATTATCAAAACAAATAAAGTATGTCATAAGACAACTGTTTAAACAAACAAAATAGAAATTGCAAATGAAGGTAAAACTAATGATCTAAAAGTCATTCTTCTAGATATCCATAGATTGAAACATCTCGTTGACTGTAATCTCAAAATAAATAGTTCAGGAAAAAGTTACGGATAACAAAGTCAAAAAAAGGAGGTTGCTACAAATCCTCGACAAAATAAAATAATACAAAAAAAGGGGGATGACTTCCTGTCCAAATAAATGTCCGGTGCTTTAACCATCATCAAATGTCACTGTTACGACTTTAGGCCTGGCTAGGACATAAACGCAAAGTTAACTGAGCATCGGATCGAAGAACATCACGAAGATCGGGATGGGTACAAGTAACTTTGAGCCATCATCGCTTGTTTCTTAAACTGTGAACCAAGCCACGTTACAACCCTCGAAAGTCTCAAAATAACCAATCCTTTGTTTCTTAACACTCACAACTGAAACTTGGTCAGATTAGTGCATCAGAGGATTGTCCTTCTATCTTATGCCCTGTCAGGGTACATCAAGATAAGATCATTCAAGCTACTTTCATCCCCAAGCAAAGATCAAGAATCCCCAGTTGGATATCCTCGAACAGAAGACAAGAATCCTCATCACAATCACATTGTCATTATCTCCAGCAACGCTAGGGACTTATTTTCCAAATCAGAATTTGCCATACGGAGCTAACAATATGTTTCAACTACATATTCATGTCCATACGTCATAGCCGTGTCCATGCATCATTCATAATTCCTCATGACAAATGCATACATAACATACAAGATTCTCATCTATCTTGAGAATTTCATTACACGATACATGCATCATGACATTGCATCATTTTTCAGGTTATTTCAAAATCAAATGAACCTTATACAATCAAGACAATAATTTAATCATGACACTCATTCAAGACAAACTTCATCCTGGCACTCAGTTCAGGAAATACCGCGACAATGGAGTCACGACAATGGAGTCACGACAATGGGGTCACAATAATGGAGTCACGACAATTCAGTCACAACAATGGATTCACGACAAGGAAGTCACGACAATGGAGTCAAGAAATTGGAGTCAAGATAATTGAGTCACGAAAATGGAGTCACAACAAAGGAGTCACGACATTTGAGTCACCACAATGGAGTCACAAAAATTGAGTCACGACAATTGAGTCACGACAATATGTTTGTTTGACTTGTGTGTGTGTTTGAAAATATTTTTTAAAAGAGTTAACTTTGTAATGATTCTCGTATGAATATATACAAAGTATTTATCTTGAAAATATTTGAAAATGATGTTTGAAGAAAGCTTTAACTTTGTAATGATTCTTGTATGAATATATACAAAGTGTTTAATTAAAGGATGTTTTGAAAATGTGACCAATATTTGATGATTTGAACTGTTGTGAGCAAGAAATCAGGAGCTACTTACCCTAGTTTATAAAGTCTTTATTGTATTTATAGCTTTCCAGATAGTACTATCCATACCATTAGTGGGTAGGTACTCTTATCTATTGGATGTGAAGGGACATGCGTAGGATCGTCGTATGGTCATAGAAGGCAACTTGTAAGGGTATCTTAGTGTTTAAAGGGACTATAATCATTTTCGTAGGCAACTCGAGGGACTAGATCATATTTCGTAGGCAACATCGAAGGGTCATCGAGGGACTGTGATCTTTATATCGAAGGGACTATGATGATTTATTCGAAAGCAACTTTGCTAAGATATCCCTACGTTCGAGGGACTTGACCATATAATCGTAAGGAAACAAGAGAGGTTACCCTAAAGATGAGTGAGTGCAAGTGTGTTGATTCAGATATTTTATCTTGAAATTATTGTTAGCTATGTTCAATTTCATCTTTCCATACAATCCGATAAGCATACATCTAACAGTTATAGCAGTTTATATGGTGCAGAAAAGTAAATTGCACAAAAGTAAAATCCTATGCTATTACAAGGCTTCAAGATGGGGGGATTACAATAAAAACCTTGCGGAAAAATAAAGTGCGGAAAAATAAATGTCCTAATTAACTATTATAAACCAGGAGCAATTACATAAAATTATAAAATATGCGGGAAAGTAAATAGTGGACGAATCAGGGAATCGAGAAAATATTTGAAGAGGAGGAAAACGATTTGATTTTTAGAAAAATATCTTAAGTTAATGGTAATCGAATTCTAAATTAATTAACAAATATTATACTAAATCTAATTAATTAATGGAATTAATCTATAAATTAAATCAAATTACATCTAATTAAATCTAATTGATTTTTATAACCTAAAATTAGTTGAAATCCTAATCACTAAGTTAATTTGAAAAAAATCACAAAATTAAATCAATGGAAATCTAAATCTAATCTTTTTGTATTTTTTATGATTAAAGTGATTAAATTGAAATCCTATTGAATTAAATTAAGCTAAATCAAAATTAAATCAAAGTTGAGAAAAAAAAAAGAAATTTAGTTGGTTGATTTTAAACCCTAATCCTAATTTGTTATTTTATGGGTTAGTGATAGTTTGTATGGTTAATTAGTAAAAAATAGAATAGTTAGAGAAAGAAAGAAGGGTTGGAAAATTGCTAGAAAAAAGAATTAAGGACACTGGGTATTGAACCCAGGTCCATGGGGTCATTGGTCTTCTCCTTTTACCAACTACGCCACCTGCATGTGCTTGTTAGTGGATTCATAAAATAGAATAAATGTGAAAACACATGGTTAATGTTAAAAGTTAAAGGCAGTTAGGATTGGGCCCCACGCATGATGAATGAGCCAATCTGTACGCACCCACATGCCATGCGTCTTTGTTCTTCTTCTTCGCTTTTTATACTTGAAAAATTAGCTACGAATTTGCTAAAATTTTAGGTATGGTTTTTTGTAGCAAAACCTACAAGTTTCTAGATTTTGCTTGCAGCCACAAATCAGCTATGATTTAGCTACGGATTTTTTCGTATCAACGCCTGCAAAAATTAAACCTTGTAAGACACAATCCAAACAACCATTCTAAGAGCCCAGATCACCTAAACAACATGTTACGAGTTCAATGGTGTTGTTATTTTGGATTGAAATAGCCTGGACCTGTGAAAACGAAAACGTTTTTTCCTTATGCCCTAACCATGGCGTTTTGTGTTTTAGGCATCAAAGCTCATCACCAAGGGTCCAAACCCTATATTACCTCAGGAATGAATTGAGATGATTGTTTCATCTTGAAAGTGGTTGGAATGAAGAACACGATATTGCACCTTTATTTGAAATTTTGTCACCTTTGAACCTTGCCTCCTTGTGAACAAATTAGTCCCCTAATGGTCTGAGCTTGTTATGAATATATAATGAAAGGAATTAGGGTAAGAATTGGAAATTTAAAAAGATTTTGTATAAGATCTTTTTAAATTTGGCCAAAACCTCTCATAACAAAATATGCACGTTTTTGGACTCTTATGTGGTGTCATTTAGGCCTTTGGATGATTAAAAATAAACCCATGCAATTTATTTCATTATTTTTGTAATTTTACTTAATTTATTTTGAATTTAAAGGAATAAAATTCAAAAAATATAAATAAAAATGACAAAAATATGAAGATGGTTTTAGATGTCCTCATTTAAGTCATGGACATGTTTGAAATCCAAAACTTAGGCGCATTACTCCAAAAATACAAAATTGTTCAATTAGGGTGTTTAGCACTTCCAAAAATTTGACCAACTTGTGCAATTCATAACTTCCTCAATTTCGATCATATGAAGGTATTCTTGGACTTTTTAGAAAGCTTAAGATGTCCTTTAAAAGATCCCTTTGGTTTCATCTCAATTGAACTTTCCGTGTTCATGTACTTCTTTGAGAAAAAATTTCTTTTTATTGACTTTTGAAATGACCTATAATGTTTTGGCCTGTATATTTTTAATGAATAACTTTTGGCCAAGTCCTTGGTGATAAAAAGTTGTATATTTCCTTTAAAATGAGCCTTGGTTGGAAAATTTCTGATGAAGCATGTGAATGTTTTGGCTGGTCAAAGTTCAGTTGACTTTTCCTTAAGAAACCTTAATTCATCAATTTTGACTTTTGATGATCTTGGAGCTTTTAGTGATGAATCATGATCAACCTTTGATAAAATGATGGATGTAACCCTAAAACCTTGATGTTGACCAAATATCTTGAAGTTTGATTGTAAGTTGACCATAATTGACGTTTGACCTAATACAGTCAACTATTGACCATTTGAGCAATTGACTGAGCAATCTTGCACTGTGAGGCTTGAAATTTGGCATGGAGGTACTTTGGGACATATGAAGTCCACATGAGGCCTTGGAAGTCTCATTCCCTTGAAAGAAATCAAAACCCTAATTTGAGGTCTATTGCCTAGTGTAGGTATGTCCAATCTTTGCATAGCCTTGAGCAATTGGAGATCCTTTGAGCTTGAGGAGACTAATTAAGCCAACTTATCTTGCATATTGTGAGGGAAAATTTGAGGGCACAACAGTTGGGTTTTATGAGAAAGAGTTGTAGGTGTTTATTGTAGGGATGAAGGTGTTGTAGTTGTGTTGTGCTCTGCAGGTTGGTATCTCGATAGATTTATTGAATTTTTTGGAATGGGTGTTTTAACATTGTTTGCGCAGCAGTATAAAGCTCGGATGTAATTCGTTTTGGAGGAAGTTGTAATATTGGATTCTTGCAGCATAACTTCAGTTCTCTTATACTTTCTTCCTTCCTTTCTAAATGTTCTGAAGCATTTTTATAGATGTAAGGATGTGTTATTTGAGTGTTTTGAGGGAAGTTTTGAGTGCCTTCGGAGGAAGTGTTTTGTTACCATCTTCGTGGTTGTATAGTCCTTTGGATTTTGCTCTGTGTTGGTTTGCTTGTGGAGCACAGTATCCTTACGGCTGTTTATCTAAATTCCTTCTTTTATTATTATAGCATCCTTATGTTGGTGTTATTTGTGTTCTTAGTTTATTATAGTATAGCGATATTACTATTGGTTTCTTGTATGGGTTGGAGTACCCCTAGTACTCCTCTTATTAATACAAGAGTTGCTTATAAAAATAAACGTAGCAAGACTCGCCCCGACCTTACCAATGATAAACTTCATCCACAAAAGAGCTGGACGGAAGCATTCTATAAGAACTCCATGAATAACATTTTTCCCCTTCGGCAGCGGGATGAGGAAATGGTTCATGAAACCATGAAAGGCCATATTGTCGAGTGGCAAATGATGCCATGGTTGAAACGAAAGATTTACAATTATGAAATTAGTAAAAAAAATTAAAATTTTCTTTCGAAACTATCTTACCATCATCAAGAGTGAGTTGAGCAAGTCGTACACCTTCTTATGTGCAACGAGGAATCTAGATGTTTAAAGCAGATGCGAAAGTGGTGTTGAGCCACAATTGCAACAACTAAATAGACCCTTTTATCTGAAGACTGTCAAGGTGATCTCGACAGAGAAGGTCACCAGATGCATGCCCCAACAATTCATAAAGACCACAAAGGATTAATTTGTTGAGACAAACATTTATTTTCTCATGGAGTTGGGTGGCTAAGGGCACATACATCTTTGTGATATTTGCTTCCTCTCTCTTGATGAATTTAATGGTTGATATTTGTTCCTCTCATCTCTCATTATAAAATGCTCTCACTTGATAGGCTAATATATATATATATATATATATATATATATATATATATATATATATATATATATACAAACATTTATTTTCTCATGGAGTTGGGTGGCTAAGGGCACATACATCTTTGTGATATTTGCTTCCTCTCTCTTGATGAATTTAATGGTTGATATTTGTTCCTCTCATCTCTCATTATAAAATGCTCTCACTTGATAGGCTAATATATATATATATATATATATATATATATATATATATATATATATATATATATATATATATATATATATATATATATATATATATATATATATATATATATATATATACTTTTTCATATAAAAAAATAATGTCTTTATTAAAATATGCGATGTTTATCCAATTGTCTCCATTTTGATAAAATAATTAGCAACTACTTTAACAAAAAAGAATGTACCGCAAGAATTTGTGCCACTTATATAACAGATAAATTGGTCGGTTCCTAGTCTGACCAGTTATACCATGTAACTCAAATGATTTCTAAAAAATGTGTCAATAGGGATCTTCTAAAAAGTTACTATAATTTGCATGGGAAACACTCTTGAATCTTCCAATTAATTGCTTAACAATATAATGCAGCAGCTGCAGAACCATCAAATTTTGATACAGTGTTGAATTCAATGACCATTAAAAACTTCACCATGTTTGAGGTACTTTGGATCTATGTGGTTATTACTCAGTATGTACAAACATGCATGTACAAAAAACGTATAAAGAAAATGAAATAATGATCACATATGCTTCCATTCTCATACACATGCTCAATTATAAATAGACATTTAGATCAGAACACAAATAAAGATCACATTGTTCAAGTGTATTCCTACACACATACGAAGGATGATAACAAAGGACAGACTCGTTATTACTACTACTATACATACGATTCAACAATTTATTAAGCCAACAACAATGAAAGACTGACTCATTACTACACACATACGACATATTAGTTAGAAAATGGTTACATCATTCCACCACATTATTTTACTAAAATAACCTAGCTTCTTCTTCAATTCATGAAATGCATTCAATTTCTATGCAAGTTGTTGAATATAATCATCCACCTCAAGGAAATTCTTGACAGCAAAATCTTTGACAATAGTTGGATCTGGAATATCATTCTTAGTTTTGACATATTCAGCAGTCCATTTCAGCTCACATCCTTCCCCAATCGGTATAACAGCTATGTGTCCCAAGAATTTTGTGTAGTACTGCAGAAGATCTCCTTCAATTATAGAATAGGTCGCTGTCTTCTTTTCATCATCAGCAGCCTCAATCCTCTCTTTCGATGACTTCGCAAGTAGCGAGCCTACAATATAAACCACAAAAGATTACAACATAAATTTTAGGATTATGATTGTTGTTGTGAAAGAATGAATAAATTCAATCATGGTCCTAAGTTTTACCTTCAGCATAGTGGAAGTGGCGGACAGAACCAGGAGCTTTACCGTCACCTTCAAGGACATCAATGCTTTTGTAGTCATGTGGGAAGGCCTTAGGGAAAATAGTTGTAGAATCCCTTATGGTTTGCCAGTACTTGTCTGCATTTGACTTGAGTTCAATGTCAACCTCTAGCTTCCCACGAAGAGCCATGATTCAGCAAGCTTGACAAAAATATAAATTGAACTATGCTTTGATGAGAATGTGAGAAAATGATCACAGCATGCATATTAATTTATAGGAACTTCAAACAAATAACAACGCATTACACATGTGTTTTAGTACAAATGCCATAAATTCAGTAGCTGATATTTCAGCTACCACTTTTAGTAGCATCGTCTAACTTTGTAGGTGAAGTTAATTATAACAATAACCTTGAGACCCACTAATTTTCGAGTGATTCTTTCGTGACCACTCAAACTGAAACTGACATCAATTTAGTACGTTGATTAAATGAATTACGACAACGATGTCAGTGATACCAGTAAGGCTTCATTAATCACTGTTGCATAGTGATAGGGATAGTACTCATAATTGAGAAGGTGCAATCAATATATTGGGAAAAATGTACATATAACACTCTAAATATAAGAGTAGTAAAAGAGTATTTGCAGCAATAAATTTGTAAAAGTATTTTACTTTTTACCTAAATAACTACAATTAATCAAATACTTAAAGACAAAAAACCAAATTAGAGTTTTTTTAATTATTAGGAAATCAGGATGAGGTTGTTAGGATGGCTCGGTTGGTTACTTTCCAAATTAGTGTTTCTTTTACAACTTTTTAACTAAAAAAATTTCATCTTTCATATATATATATATATATATATATATATATATATATATATATATATATATATATATATATATATATATATATATATATATATCATGGTGTCATTTGACGTGTGGATTTCTTATTTAATAAGCATAATTTTAAATTAGCATAAAATTAATAATCAATTGTTAAAAAAGTACTAGTCACTTCTCATTTTTAATTTGTAGTTCACGGAAATATTATATGTGACATTGCGTTATTCATAAATTTTATTTTCTACACTAATTTTAAAAAAAACCTATAATTTAACTATCAACTATGGATTATTAAAAAACTAATATTTATCATGTATCAAGCAGTAAAACATATTATCATAAATTTGAATTTTATGAATTGAACATAGATATTGTAACATATAAATGAAATAACACATGTAAAAAGAAGAGAAGATATATGATGTACCTTGTTATGGTAGAAGACAGATAGATACTTTGCAAGAAGAAAGTCTCTGCCGAAGGAGAAGGGTTGTAGTGGGAGTATAGAAAAATATCACGTGAATTGAAATAGGGAATAGAAACCGTTAATAAGAATGAAAAATTAGAGGACAAAATTGTGATTGTATTTTTAATTAATTTCATTCTATTGGATACACCCCAATTTGGGGGAATGAAAAATTGACTGAAAGAGTGGTATTGGATGGAATGGGTTCCATCACACTCCATTCCATTCCATTCATTTTTTATAAAACCAAACAATGGAACATGACTCCACTCCACTCCATTTCATTCTATTCCTTCTCTTTCCATCAATCCAAACATACCCTAAATCTGAAAATATAATGCTTTATATAGTGTCTTAACACCTTTTAGAAATGATGCAAATCAATGAAACAATGCAATGTTTACGGGGCACACAAACAGATCCGTATGCAACAAAAAAGGCTGAAACATTGCCACTGTTTCAGTCGTAACGCGTTACGAAAACGCCGTAACCAGTTACGCTGAACCGTTGCAGCCTAAAAATTGAAAAATACGTTTTTGTAACGCGTTACGAAAATACCGTAACGGGTTACGCTGTACCGTTGCAGCTTAAAATTTGAAAAACATGTTTCTGTAATGCGTTACGAAAATACCGTAATGGGTTACGCTGTGAGAAAAAATACTTCTAGGGGCAAAATAAAGGTTGGCTGCGTGACCAAGTTTTAAAGCCGTAACGGGTTACGTTAGGAAGAAAAAGAGGTTCTTTTAATTTTAAAGCTTCCAGCAGGCCAAGTTTTTTAGGGGTAAGACCCAATGAACGCATGCAATAAAATATGAATTTTGAGCACTATATTATCAAGATAAAAATATGTTTATACCTATAGTGCTTAAGCTCCAAATGTCTTCAAATATTGCTTTAAAAAACTTGATGCTTTATCCATTTTTTTTGCTATGAGCCTTTGATAATCAATTTGTCTTTATCAAAACTAAATGAATGGAGAGGCTTAATTTCACAAAAAGATGGCATAGATCATAAACCTTCTGTTTTGAGTAGCTTTTATGATTGAAACATTTTTCCCTTTGTTTTTTTTTTTTTTTTGATAAAGTGGGTAATTTGTGCTATGTGTTAAGGGTTTAAGCACCCCTTGTATTAATTTTCTTTTGAATGAATTATTGTTTATTAAAAATAAAATGTTAATTGTCGAGGGTAATTCGAAACTGAATTTTTTCCTTAGTTATCTATTCAAAATTCACAATTATCTGAAGGAAGAAATTTTACAACAAACGATTTCATAAAAGTTCTCTCTCTTTGCAGCATGTCAAATGGTCACTACAATCCTCGTGAATTAAGGGCCAATTTATAAAAGTTTAAAATTTTATGATATTCTAGACCAAATATCATTTTCCATCCTTTATATCTATGATTCAATGTCCTGTTTGGTCCCATAAATTTTAAAAGGACCATTTTTGTTTCTGTTAATTGTTATATTTAGTAAACAATCACGAGTTCTAGTTCACTTGTAGGATCAAATTTGAAAAACTCTAAAGAACACTTTGTCATACCCTAATTTTTTACCCTAAGATCATACATCATTTGCATCTTAATCATTAATCAAGAGGTTCATCTTAAAACTCTATTTTCGATGTTGTGCTTACTTCATCTATGAGGGGAACCATCAAGCACCTATATTTGTTTAATTTGTTTTATACTAACAAAAATCCAAAAATATGCATTTTTGTTTCTTTTGTTTGTGTTTTACAGGTAAGAGATGGAGCAAGAACCAAAGCAGTTCAAAATAAGAAAATTTTTGAAAATTTTAGTGAGGAAATTGGTTTACCCATATGGGAAATCGATTTCAATAGACGAAAATTGAAAAAAGAGAGAAGCATCTTTTTGGCACCAATCACATTTCCTTAATTTATTCATTGTCATTACCAATATTCCACATCATTTCCATAATTAATTTCCTTTATTAACCTCATTTTAACCCCATTTTTACCAATTAAATTCAAATTAATCTACAAGATACAATTACCAATTTGCCATTACCCTCACTTCCAATTCTATAAATAGAGGCCTCTACCTCTTCATCTGACAAGCTTGGAAAGCCAAAAAAACTCTTGCAATTTGTCTTCCCATCCTCTCCCAAAACACTCAAATATCTTCTTCCATAAAAAAGTTAGTGAGATTCACATTGAATCTCACTAATCTTTGAGCTAAACCTCCATCCAAACACCCTTTCTTCATACATTTTTGGTAGATCAAAGTATTTGGTGGTTTGTTCTTGAAGTAGATTCAAAGTTTGTGAAAGAATTGGTAAACCTCTAAATCCATATCCATTCTTCAAGATGTGATCCTTTGTTGATTATGTGTGCTACATCTATGGTGTTATTTTGATGTTATTTGATGGTGAATTGATGGAAATTTCGTGCACATTGGTATCCAAGATCATAAGGTGTTTGTTGATATGTTTAACCAAGGTTTTGTGCTTCCTAATGCCGTTTTTTTGAAAAATACGCTTAGGAAATCGATTTCCTACAGAGGTAAATCGATTTCCAAACTCTACTTTGCGCCAGATTTGAAAAGCTGCACTCAGGAAATTGATTTCCTACAGAGGTAAATCGATTTCCTGTAGGCAGAATGTGTTTTTTTTCTTTTTAAACGTGTTTTTGGTTTTAACTCTTCTCCTACTCCATTCTTTTGATATTTTCTTTGAATTACAAATTTAGAGGTCTAATTCCTCTTCAAAGTCAATGGACTTAGGGCGTCGATGGGATGAGAATCCTAATGCGCAATATTAAGTGATTGAACTTGAAGATGGAAGGAACCTTTGAATGTAATTCCATCTTTTATTTATTTTTATTTTGGTCGATGAAAATCTTCGATATCATTAGAATTCTTTTGGATTCTTGATGAAGATGAGACCGCTACCTCTTTTCTTTTCGTACGGTATTGCTTTCTAAAAACGATTTACATATCGTTTCTCTCGCATGCATTAGCACAAAAATTGTTGACCGACCTCGTTGTAGGATAGGATAACTTCTATATAAGTTACTTGACGTTCTGCTTAACATAGCGCAACATTCGTTGTCCCGAATCGAAAAAAGGATCAAATATGGCAGAGATTGTATGCGCTTGGCTTAAGACTTATGGAAGTTTATTGTGTAATCGCTTTGATTTTATCAAGCTACTGATGAACTTTTATTGAATTTAAACCCGAGATCATCATTCACTCACCATCGATTTTTATTCCAAAATTGATGATATACTTGACAAGTTTCAAGATGGTCATCTTGTTACATTTCCAAAATCGATGATATACTTGACAAGTTTCAAGATGGTCATCTTGCTAACAATTAACAAAGTGACTTTAATTTCCGCACTTTATTATATTGTTCTTTATATTTCTCGCTTTATGCTTCATTTTATCATTCATCATGATTATATTTCCGCTATTTTCCCTTTGTCCATTTGGACGTGTGTTTATGTTTCCGCTATTTTCCCTTTGTTCAATTGGATGTATATTTATGTTTCCGCCATTTTCCTTTTTCCATTTGGACCTGAAACAACGGGACCGAAATCATCAAATAAAATCAATGAAGTCTCCATCGATTATTTATTTATCCCACGAAATGGGAAAGGAAAACATCGAGTAAAACCTATAAGGGAAAACAATCAAAGGTCTTACGACCCAGAGAAACATGTAAGGGTGTCGGTTACGCAAGGAGAAAGGGTTAGCACTCCTCACGTCCGTCGTACTCGATGGGATCCGCTCTTGTTAGTCTAAATTTATAGGTGTTATCTAAAAATCTAAAGTTAAATGCTAAATGAAACGCACGAAAAAAAGAAGAGAAAAGAAACACGGGGAAAAGAAAGAAAATATATACAAGATTGTGCTCATTCAAGCCCCGCGACCTAATGCCCACGTATTCCGATTAAGGAATCAGAGCAGCCGTAGTTCGGCTCAAAAGATTTTGTGTGTGTGATGTTAAACGTTGCATTCCACTATTGCTCGGCCTTTGGAGACTTACACAATTGTCGTAGAACGGAATTAACATGTGCTTAAAAAGAAGAGAAAAGAAAATCGAACAAAGTCTTTTGAAAGAAAAAGAAAATATAAAGGATGAATATATACAAACATAAGTAGCTAAAAAGGAAAATAAAAAAGTTCACCATTTAATCAATTAATTAAAAATTGATTAAATTAATTAACCAAAATTAAGGAAAATCAATTAGTAAACTAATCGATTTTATTTAATAAAGATCAACTAATTAAATCAATATCTAACTAATTGCTTAAAAGATTAAAATGTGTAAAATAAAATCAAATAGGAAAATAGAAACTAATTAAAAATATAATTGGAATGTGTAATTTTTTCGCAAAAAGACCACTTCCGAACAAGGAGCTTTATGTTCCAAACAGTGTCATTAATGTTCCAATCCTCCTCCCGGAAACACGGCCTGTTCCTTAAAAGCCATAAAGTCCAAGTTGTGGCTAGCCAAACAACATTTACCTTACTATCTTTAACCTTTTGTGTACAAAAGAACAAATATCAATCCATAAAATTCGACAAACACTCATCCTCCAATATATTCACTTTGCCTACACAAAGAGAATTTTCGCTCTAAATGTTCTTCACTACATAACAATCAAAAAAAGAATGGTTTCTATTCTCAACAATTATACATTAGCATTTTTAAGTTTTTATATTTTTTTATTATAACCTATTATCTCGGTTGAGCTGGCAACCGAGAAAAAAAGTATTCAAAGAACACGTCTTTGAATCTCAACAACAATATTTTAATACTTTTTAATTTTTTTAATCATTATTTATGACATATTACATTGGTTGAGCAGACAACAAAGGGAAAAAGTATTCAAGAGACACACCTTAGAATTCCACTAACTACAATTTACCACATTTTATTTTGTAAAATCATCAATCAAAGTGAAACATTAGCGATCAGGGTGAAACCATCACCAGCAAATCTGAACATGCAGAATGCCATATCTATCCATCTCTAGGATGTAATGCAAGAGTATGAAAAATGTTTCAAGATTAGTTCTTTAATGTAATATTTTCTTTTGCAATTGCTTGAGATTTTTTTAATACTAGTTAGGAAAACATGGATGCAACTTTATAATGTTAGTTGTTGTTGTTGTGGTAGGTAAAAACATTTAATGTTGTCGTTGTTGAGATTTAATATTTAACGACTCTATTGATTTTGTTAATTTTTGTTGTTCTTATTGAGATTTAATTTTTAACGATTCTATTGATTTAGTTGTTATTTTGTTGTTGAAATTCAATGTTTAACGATTCTATTTATTATTATTATTATTATTATTATTGTTGTTGTTGATGGTGATGATGATGAGGAAGATTCAAAATTTGTCAACTAATTCGATGTTTTTTAGATTGAAACGAAAAAAATAGGTTAAAACAAAAATTATGTAAACAAAATATTTAGCATCGGGTATTAATTTCAACTTAGAAGAGTTGCACGCTTTTCATTTTTGAAAATCCAAAAAATGTTGTTGGGGATGAAATCCATGAGCAGTTCCACTTTTCTCCAAAGAGGCATCAAGACTCTTGTTAGATAATATCTGATTGTATAGACACTTTGATCTTAAGTCCTCTTCTGCAAGCACATATAGATCCTCATGTATTGTCGTCATTATAACTTCAGATGTTGATCTTTATTACTGTTAGAAAGTATAGGATAAGTAGTTTTAGTATCGTCTCCTCAGGGATTGATGAGATATTATCGCCGTTCTACAGCTTAGTGTATTTTGAGTTAAGGCTCTGGATGTTTTTAGTATCATGAAAGATAAATAGCATTAAAAGAAATTAAAGACAATAAATTCGGGTTTAAAACGATTTGGTAAAACTGTGTCAAGATTAGTGTTCATTAGTTTGCTTCATATGTACTCTAAAGATTATATATATGAACCTATTCATGATTAATACAATCACGTATCCTCTCGATACTGTTTATCTCTAAAGCAATATCGTGATTATTATCATATTCACCGTCAGATGATCTCTCATGCCGACAATCAACATGATAATCTTAAAAGCTTGATACTTGTGAATATCAACTCACAAATCTATCTCTAGAGTTTGTTTATTGATAGATGAATATCTTTTAGGTCTAGCTTTGAAACATATCTCTCAATAATGATCCAAAACAACAAATGAAACATAAATAACAAGATTTTCACCATGTATTAATCATTAACCAAGTTCATACATAATAGATCAAAGAAAGTACATATTTACAAACTAACTACCTCTAATCTTGACACAAGATGGAACTTAGCCCTCCATATCCATGGAAGCTCCAACAACAAGCAACAAACCAAGATTTAATGACATCAAACTCAAGAAGATCAAAGAAAGATGTTTGGAAATCTTGATTTTCTCTTAAAAATGGTTTTTCTCTTCTTCTTTTGCCCTAACTTTTCTTTCCAAAATGTGTGTTATGATAAGAACTAAGCTAACCATCCTTAATCATCAATTTTATGTGGCTAGGAACAAAAGTTGAAAAAGTAGGTCCGCTGAGCGGAGCAGGTCCGCTGAGCGGAGCAGGTCCGCTGAGCGGAGCAGTAAAAATATCTGTTTTGTCTTCAAGGTCCGCTGAGCGGAGGTAAATTTTCTGCTCTTCACTGCCCACGTCCGCTTCAGCTCCGCTGAGCGGACTTGCTGATGAAAAAAATTGCTGCATCCCTGCCTGGGTCCGCTTGGACTCCGCTGAGCGGACCTCCTTGCTCAAATCTTCTTCTTTTTCCATTCCACCCTCATTGCAAGCTTGCTTTGATCATTCTTCTCATTCCATCTTGCCCAAAAGTTGTTAAAACCTAAAGAAAAACATTACAAGAGTTATTAAAATAACTTAATTTAGAAAATAAACACAAAGTTATTTATTTACATACTATTATATCAAAAAGTAATCAAATTTGGCACAAGAGTTTCAGAAATACCACAAAACTTATGTACAAACTATGCACAAATGAGATTCTAACAACTCTCCCCAACTTTGATCTTTGTTTGTCCTCGAACAAAGCTAGCTCAAAAACATACAACATCGAATCACATGAGGTTAGTAACATCAATTGAATGGTTCAAACTTGAGTTACATACCTACAAGATAAGTCTTTCTTGCTTGTACAAGATTCTAACATGACTATGAACCATTTTCTGAACACAAGCTTTCAACACAATTGCATTAAAGAGATAATGTTCATGTATGAATCACCTATGTTTCACTTCACAAAAATAATTGAAGGACAATTGCCATGATAGCAAAAAGGACAAATCACACTCACTAGTAATGATGCACATCCAAAACAATTCATATATTCATCTATACTATGCACACGAGACAATAGAAACAAAGATCACTGAGGACTTCATTTGGTTGTAACTTGGCCTGGGTTCCAAACAAGTGATATTATATGTACACGGCCATTGAAACAAAAAGGGTGAATGATCATGGAAAGCATTATTTATGTACAACACTACTAATATGTTACCCTTTTGTTTTTCACCATACAATGCATTCTTTCCTTTTCTTTAGACCATTAACACATTTTTTTTTCTTTTTTTTTTTTCATTGTTTTTCCCTTTTTTTTTTCAAAGAATGCATTGCACCACCATATTCTTTCTTTTCTTTATCTTTTAGAAACATCTCTCCCCAACTTTAAACATTTCTATCTATAAAGACATCAATGCTTTCCATTTAAGGTTCAAGTGCTATTGGGTTAAGTGTTTACCAAAGAAATTGTCAAGTGAATCACTTCTCTTTATCAGAATTCATTGTGTTTTTCTTTGAGTCACTTGACAAAACAAAAATTTTAGGCTCAAAATTGGTTACAAAAGATCACACACTCACGGGTAGCCTTGTTTAAGGTGGTTTTTCTCATACTACTCAAAAAATTTGCCTCGATCCCTTCTAAGCTCTAATGTCTCATACAAAGCAAGATTAAACATGAATCATTTGAGTTAACATCAATCACTAGAACACTCTTATTTTTGTACACAATGGAAGTCCACTCACTTATCTAGTTTTGTCCTATTTTTGATTCAAACACAAACACAATTTCTAGAATGCACTGTGATCAAAACTTTGTGTAAAGTCCTTAATTCATAGTCACCTTATAATCTACAAAGCAACAAAATACTTACCTTGGTATGAACATCATCAAGAATATCATCATCACCATCCAAATTTTTGATGTTGACACACCTTATCACTTTTTCTTCTTTAGAGTATCACTTCTATTCCAAGACAAACACAAAAAATTATATACACCTTAACATATAATATATGTACACTATTCTACTACTAAAACACAATATTATAACAACAAGGGCATAACTTGCCCACACAAGCACACATTACTTAAACAAAATACTTAAACAACAAAGGCATAAGTTGCCTACAAAATATGTTCGGGTGGCACCCACGGCCACCAAAGTACAACAAACCTCATCCTCATATGGATGGCACAAAAGTAATTACTAATACTAACAAAAGTACTCGAAATTATGCTACTAGTTCAACAACATAAAAGTAAATAACAAAGTATTATAAAACTAAACATAAACTACATAAACAACAATAAAAAAAAATAAACACTGAATATCTTCAATCCTCCTCATCATCCTGCTCCATGCCATCTCCTTCCTCTTCTTCCTCTTCACCATCCCCCTCTCTGAAAAATGGCCTCTCCGCAGGCCATGTACAATGAGCCTCATAATCCTCATTAGTAGGAAAAGAGGGAACATCCGCCGGGTTGACTTGGTGGCGATAGAGCTTGCACAGAGAATCATGAATCATCGCCTGCGATCTTCTGTTGGCATCAAAATACGCCCAATTGTACCTGCAAGCTAATTCTTCATTATACCTACCACCAGCAGGAGGAGCCATGTTCTGTGGCTGAGGATGCTGCTGGACACCTAGCTTGGGAGAGCAGTGCCTATGCACATAACCGGTGTCCACAACACTAGTGGATTTCATGCTTGCAACATTAGGGAATTCCACACCTGCATTCCTACATAGTCCCATAATCAAACTTGGAAAACCAAGCTGAGCAGACGGCTTTGTCCCTCTTTTGGTACCACTTGAAGCCACAATCCTAATCTCCTCAGAAATGATTTGAGCCACATCCACCTCTCCACCTGTCATAATCCAAAACAAAAGACAAGACATGTCAATGGTTAGGTCAGATGTGTGGCTCCTCGGCATGACATTGTTCAGGTGGAAAACTGTGTACAGCTGTGCCATTTGAGTCATGTTCTTCCTGTCCATCTTCTGAATATAACCGGAAGGGTTAAGAGTGAACCCTCGGCGCTCAAAGGATAACAGATCAGCAATCTCCTGCATATTCCAAGTCTTTGCAGCCTTTTTCCTTGCATACTCACACTTCTCACCTGCAGCACGAGGAGACGGTCTTCCCAAAAAAGTGTTAATTGCATCCCTTGAAAAAGAAATGCCCCTACCTCTCACATAGGACGTGTAAGTGTACACCCTTCCCTCAATCGGAATCGCATTGGCATAGAACTCACGCACAAGGTCCACATTGATTTGAGTATCTGGAGAAATCAGAGCTTCCCAATGGCGTTCCGCGATATTTTCCAGAAACTGAAAAAAATTGCCTCTATGTGGGAGGTCAAACACCTTTTCTGGCCAAATCTTCCGACCAACCAATTTCTCAAACCTTGCCTGCTGTTCTGGTCCTAGAAACCTATGGGAATCGAAGGGTGGTTGCGGAGCAGCTCCTGAGCTTGAGCCTGCCAATTGCCTAGCTCGCTTTCCCCGATCACTTCTTGACGACATCTACAAAAAACAACACAACATCGAACAAACATCGTCAAAATCAACATTTATAGCATATTACATGTCCATTGGTAGTGTTAAACCAGGCCCTAAACCATTGCATAACCAACAGAAAACAGAACTGAAATTCTGCACTCAGCAGGGTCCGCTCAGCGGAGGAGGTCCGCTCAGCGGACCTGCGCAGAAAATTAAAAATTCTGCAGAACACAGGTCTGCACCAGCATCAACCATGGGGTTTCAAACCCCTTTCCAGCACAAGTAAGCACACAACAAGCTATGGGAGGGAGGATATTCACATGTAATTGATGTAACCCTAAAATTTAAAATCTAATCTAACCTAAATCCAAAACATAAACAAAATCTACTACTAGAGTCAAACCTAAAACACAATCTAACCTTAATTCTACTACCAAAGCACACTAAATCCTAAGAGAAACATAAATCTACAACCCTAAAATTTAAACACAAGATTGCAACAGAAAAGAAAACACATACCTTATCTGAAATTCAAGAAGAGAAAATTTGAAGATAAAATGAAACTTAAAGCTTTGAAAATGGTGGAGATGGAGATGGAATCAAGTGGAGGCAAGTGAGTTTCAAAAGTGTGGTGAGTTAGGGTTCTGAACCCGCTCAGCCACAGAGCTCTTTCTTAATTGGGCCTTTGGACCAGATTTGGTCCATTGGGCCCTTTTTATTTTTCTGGTTTTTAGCAGGTCCGCTCAGCGGAGGGGGGTCCGCTGAGCGGATGACAGAAAACCTGGTTTTTCTGGTTTTTCAGCAGTCTGCTCCACCCGATTTTTTCTCCACCGACTTTTTAAACATCCCACAGTACATAAAACAGAGAATACTTACAATGTTGGGGTGCCTCCCAACTAGCGCTTTGTTTAACGTCGGTTAGCTCGACGGTCCGAGGCGGCTTTACGGATCAAAAATCGGAACGGATTCCGAATTTCGATCGACTTCACCACCAAGATACGGCTTGAGTCTTTGGCCATTCACGGTCTAACTTTCATTTGTTGTCGGATTTTCAAGCACAACCGCTCCATAGTCTTTTACTTCTTTGATTCGGAACGTACCCGACCATTTGGATTTCAATTTGCCCGGAAACAACTTCAACCTTGAATTGAACAATAGAACCATTTGGCCTTCTTTGAACTCCTTCTCCACAATCTTTTTATCATGATATCCCTTCACTTTCTCCTTGTAGATTTTGTTGGATTCATAGGCTTGTAATCGCAATTCTTCCATCTCAAGCAATTGCAATCTTCTCATTTCACCACTTGCCTTAGGATCAAAGTTAAGCAACTTCAAGGCCCAAAATGCCTTATGCTCCAATTCCACGGGTAAATGACAACTCTTCCCGTAAACCATTTGAAACGGAGTAAAACCAATCGGTGCCTTGTATGCCGTACGGTAAGCCCATAAAGCATCATCCAACTTCTGTGACCAATCCTTTCTTGAAGAAGAAACTGTTTTTTCCATGATTCTTTTGATTTCTCGGTTGGAAACTTCGGCTTGACCATTAGCTTGTGGATGATAGGCCGTGGTTACTTTGTGCTTCACACCATATTGTTGTAAGACTTTTTCAAGCTGTGTGTTGCAAAAATGTGAGCCACCATCACTAATGAGAATCCTTGGTGTTCCAAACCTTGTAAAAATGTTTTTCTTCAAGAACTTGATTACGGTCTTTCCATCCGCTTTCGGACATGCTATTGCTTCCACCCACTTTGAAACATAATCAACCGCAACCAATATATACTCACAACCAAAAGATGAAGGAAATGGTCCTACAAAGTCTATTCCCCAACAATCAAACACTTCCACTTCTAACATATTTGTCAATGGCATTTCATTCCTTTTACTCACTCCACCACTTCTTTGACAATTGTCACAACTTTGTGCATGCAAGTAGGCATCTTTGAATAACGTCGGCCAATAGAACCCGGATTGAAGAACTTTCGCCGCCGTTCTTTGTCCACCATAGTGCCCACCATAAGGTGAGTTATGACAATGCCACAAGATTCTCATTGCTTCTTCTCTTGTCACACATCTTCTTAGCACACCATCCACACCAATTTTGAACAAGTATGGATCATCCCACACATAGAATTTGGCATCATGGAGAAACTTCTTTGTTGCACTTTTACTCCAATCTTCCGGCATCCAACCCGATGCCTTATGATTAGCCATGTCAGCAAACCACGGCCTTTCTTCCACCATGAACAACTTTTCATCCGGGAATGATTCCAAAACCTCTTCTTCTTTGTTTGTTACCTCTTCATTCACCAACCTTGATAAATGATCCGCCACCAAGTTTTCCGCTCCTTTCTTGTCTCTAATCTCTAAGTGGAATTCTTGTAGCAACAATATCCACCTAATGAGCCTTTGCTTTGAATCCGGCTTGGTAAGCAAATACTTTATCGCTGCATGGTCAGTGTAAACAACAACTTTCGAACCAATTAGATAGGACCTAAATTTTTCTAATGCATATACAATAGCTAGTAGTTCTTTTTCAGTTGTTGCATAATTAATTTGTGCTTCATTAAGAACCTTACTAGCATAATGTATAGCATGAAAAATTTTTCCTTTTCTTTGACCCAACACCGCTCCTACCGCATAATCACTAGCATCACACATTAGTTCAAAATCAAGTTTCCAATCGGGTGCTATGATTATGGGTGCGGTGGTCAATCTTTGTTTCAATTCATTAAAAGCTAAAAGGCATGCATTATCAAAAACAAAAGACTTATCTTTGTTGAGCAAGTTGCTCAAAGGCTTTGCAATCTTTGAGAAGTCTTTGATGAATTTCCTATAGAACCCCGCATGGCCTAAGAAGCTTCGAATTCCTTTGACATTCGTTGGCGGTGGTAACTTCTCAATAACCTCCACTTTTGCTCGGTCGACTTCAATTCCTTTGGACGAAACTTTGTGACCAAGAACTATGCCTTCGGTAACCATGAAATTGCATTTTTCCCAATTGAGGACCAAGTTGGTTTCAACACATCTTTTCAACACGGCATCCAAATTCTTCAAGCAAAGATCAAATAAGGCTCCAAAAATGGAGAAGTCATCCATGAAAACTTCCATTGTCTTTTCTATGAAGTCCGAGAAGATAGCTTGCATACATCTTTGGAAAGTGGCCGGTGCATTACACAATCCAAACGGCATTCGCCTATAAGCAAAAATTCCAAAGGGACAAGTGAACGCCGTTTTCTCTTGATCTTCCGGATTGACCGAAATTTGGTTGTACCCGGAGTAGCCATCCAAGAAACAATAGAACTCTTGACCCGATAACCTTTCCAACATTTGGTCCATGAAAGGTAAAGGGAAGTGATCTTTCCTAGTAGCTTGGTTAAGCTTTCGGTAATCAATACACATCCTCCAACCCGTCACGGTTCTTGTCGGAATCAACTCATTCTTTTCATTTGTGATCACGGTCATTCCTCCTTTCTTTGGTACCACTTGGACTGGACTCACCCATGCACTATCGGAAATAGGATAGATCATTCCGGCTTCCAATAGTTTCACCACTTCTTTTCTTACAACTTCTTTCATTGTAGGATTCAACCGGCGTTGAGGTTGAGCTACCGGTTTAAAATCCTCCTCCATCATAATTTTATGCATACAATAGGCCGGACTAATTCCTTTTAGATCGGAAAGAACCCATCCTATCGCCTCCTTGTTAGCTTTCAACACATGAATTAATTTCTCTTCCTCCTTTTTAGACAATGAACCACTAATTATCACCGGCTTCTTACCACCTTCTTCAAGAAAAACATATTTCAAATGGGGCGGTAACATCTTCAATTCTAATTTGGTTTCTTCTACCTTTGGCTCATCTTTCAACTCCTCCATCTTTGCTTCAAAAGGACTTATCTCTTCAAAAACATCAAGATCTCGCAAACACTCTTCAATCTCTTTTTCTTCTTCTTCATTGAGAACATCAAGAGCTTTGGTTAATGTTTTCTCAAGAGGATTGAACACATGAGCTCTACTTTCAACTTGCATGATAACTTCCTCCATAGCATCAATTCTAAAACAATCACTTGTATCATTTGGATGTTTCATTGCTTCCGAGAGATCAAAACACACTTCCTCATCTTGGAACCTCAATTTCATCAAACCATCATCAATGTCTATCATCATCCTTGCCGTCTTCATAAAAGGTCTTCCTAGAATCAATGGGGTATCAACATCTTCCTCCATATCAATGACAACAAAATCTACCGGAAAGAAGAACTTGTCAACTTTCACAAGTAAATCTTCCGCTATCCCAAAAGGCATAGTTGTAGACTTATCGGCTAATTGAAGTGTCATTCTTGTATTTCTCATATCCACAATGCCTAACCTCTTGACCATGGATAAAGGAATCAAATTGATACTTGAACCCGTGTCAACCAAACCTCTTCCAATATGAATGTCACCAATAGTAACCGGCAAAGTAACTCTTCCTGGATCTCTTTCCTTCCTTGGTAAAGTACTTTGAATGATGGCACTACATTTAGCATCTAGGACAACCGTTTCGGGCTCAGTGTAACTTCTTTTCTTTGTGAGAATGTCCTTCATAAACTTGGCATATTTTGGCATTTGCTCTAAAGCTTCACCAAAAGGAATATTAATTTGCAATTGCCTAAATATGTCAAGAAAACGAGCATATTGCCTCTCATTATCCTTCTTTGAGGGAGCATGAGGATAAGGTAAATTACGAACGGGAGAACTCATAACTTTCTTCTTTCCTTCTTTAATCTTTCTCTTTTTCTCTCTATTTTTTTCTTTTTCTTCCTCACTTTTTTCTTCACTCTCATTTTCAACTAAGACTCCCTCATTTTTCTTTGGTTCTACTTCACTTTCTACCTCTTTCTCCTTTTCTATCCTAACTTCCTCCTCCTCAACCTCCTTCTCCACTTCACTTTCAAGCACCCTCCCACTCCTAGTTACAACCGCTTTGCAATGCTCCTTAGGATTGGTTTGAGTGTTTGCCGTGAATGATGGTTCGGTTTGCTTCTCGGCGAGTTGTTTCGCAAGTTGGCCGACTTGAGTCTCTAAATTCTTTATAGCCGCTTCATTACTCTTTTGATTTGCCATTGATGCTTGCATGAATTGATTTAGAGTCTCCTCCAACTTTGAAGGCTTGTCTTGAGAAGGTAGTTGTTGTTGATAAGGACTTTGTCTTTGTTGATAATTATCTTGTCTCCACCCTTGGCCATATTGTGGTGCATTAGGCCTTTGTTGGTATCCACCTTGGTTTTGGTAAGGAGCTTGTCTTTGTTGATAGCCTCCTTGATTTTGATTCGCCATGTAATTCACTTCATTCACCGGTGGACAATATCCGGTAGGGTGGTCTCCACTACAAAGCTCACACGAAGCAACTTGTTTGTTCTTGTTAGGATCATTTAATTCCTTGAGTTGTTGAGGTAACCTTGCCATTTGTTTTGTAAGCTCCTCCACTTGTTGAGAAAGAAGCTTATTCTGAGCAAGAATAGCATCATTGGTTCCTAATTCAATAAGCCCCGGTTTCTTTTGAACAACTCCTCGGTTATGTTGCACCTGATGATCATTCCTGGCCATTTTCTCAATTATCTCTATTGCCTCCTCCGCTGTCTTAGCCATTAAGGAACCTCCAGCTGTAGCATCTAAAAGAAGCTTCGGTTGTGGTTGTAAGCCATTACGAAAAATGTGAATCTGGGTGAGTTCATCAAAGCCATGACTCGGACATTTTCTCAACATTGACTTATACCTTTCCCATGCTTCATTAAGAGTTTCATTCACACCTTGAGAGAACACTGAAATTGCTGTTTTTGCTTCAAGCAACCTTGACTGAGGAAAGAACCTATCAAGAAACTTTTCTTCTAACTCATTCCAATTTGTCATGGTTTGAGTAGGTTGATCAAGGTACCAATCCTTTGCTTTACCAATCAATGAGTGAGGAAATAATCTTTTAAACACTTGCTCTTCCTCTCTTTCAGGTGCTCCGACTGCTCCGGCAATTTCATAGAACTTTGTCAAGTGTGTATATGGGTCCTCATGATCAAGTCCTGAAAAAGGACTAGCATAAAGTAGTTGAAGAATGCCAGTCTTCATTTCAGAATTTCTTGCATTGTTGTCATTTCTTGCAAACTGGGCTGCTCTTCTTGGACTGTTAGCACATGGTGCTCTAGGAGGTGGTGGTGGTGGCGGTGGTGGATCCTGTTCTCCATGCCCTGCCATCTCTTCTTCTATAACTTGTGGTGCTGATGAAGTAGTAGCTTCTTGGGCTAATCTTCGTTCTTTGGCTAGTTTCCTTCTTCTTCTGGTTTTACTATTCAATCTCCTTGCGGTTCTTTCAATTTCTGGATCAAAAAGAAGCTGATCTGCTGGAACACTCCCACGCATAAACCAGAGCTGAAACACTAACCAAAAAGTGAGCAAAGACTAGGTAATAATAATAATATTTATACTCAAAACACACAAAAACTATTGTTATGCTTATAATATCTTAACGCCAATCCCCGGCAACGGCGCCATTTTGTTAGAAAGTATAGGATAAGTAGTTTTAGTATCGTCTCCTCAGGGATTGATGCGATATTATCGCCGTTCTACAGCTTAGTGTATTTTGAGTTAAGGCTCTGGATGTTTTTAGTATCATGAAAGATAAATAGCATTAAAAGAAATTAAAGACAATAAATTCGGGTTTAAAACGATTTGGTAAAACTGTGTCAAGATTAGTGTTCATTAGTTTGCTTCATATGTACTCTAAAGATTATATATATGAACCTATTCATGATTAATACAATCACGTATCCTCTCGATACTGTTTATCTCTAAAGCAATATCGTGATTATTATCATATTCACCGTCAGATGATCTCTCATGCCGACAATCAACATGATAATCTTAAAAGCTTGATACTTGTGAATATCAACTCACAAATCTATCTCTAGAGTTTGTTTATTGATAGATGAATATCTTTTAGGTCTAGCTTTGAAACATATCTCTCAATAATGATCCAAAACAACAAATGAAACATAAATAACAAGATTTTCACCATGTATTAATCATTAACCAAGTTCATACATAATAGATCAAAGAAAGTACATATTTACAAACTAACTACCTCTAATCTTGACACAAGATGGAACTTAGCCCTCCATATCCATGGAAGCTCCAACAACAAGCAATAAACCAAGATTTAATGACATCAAACTCAAGAAGATCAAAGAAAGATGTTTGGAAATCTTGATTTTCTCTTAAAAATGGTTTTTCTCTTCTTCTTTTGCCCTAACTTTTCTTTCCAAAATGTGTGTTATGATAAGAACTAAGCTAACCATCCTTAATCATCAATTTTATGTGGCTAGGAACAAAAGTTGAAAAAGTAGGTCCGCTGAGCGGAGCAGTAAAAATATCTGTTTTGTCTTCAAGGTCCGCTGAGCGGAGAGGGTCCGCTGAGCGGAGGTAAATTTTCTGCTCTTCACTGCCCACGTCCGCTTCAGCTCCGCTGAGCGGACTTGCTGATGAAAAAAATTGCTGCATCCCTGCCTGGGTCCGCTTGGACTCCACTGAGCGGACCTCCATGCACAAATCTTCTTCTTTTTCCATTCCACCCTCATTGCAAGCTTGCTTTGATCATTCTTCTCATTCCATCTTGCCCAAAAGTTGTTAAAACCTAAAGAAAAACATTACAAGAGTTATTAAAATAACTTAATTTAGAAAATAAACACAAAGTTATTTATTTACATACTATTATATCAAAAAGTAATCAAATTTGGCACAAGAGTTTCAGAAATACCACAAAACTTATGAACAAACTATGCACAAATGAGATTCTAACAATTACCTCCAAGCACATAGATCCGCCGAGACTAACACAAGAAATGAATGTCATATAAGGAAATAAGGGTAAAAAGTGAAAGAACTAAAAAGTGGGGGCATATGTTAGATGTGTGCAACAACAACTATATTCATTCCGAATGGTGGAGCATAAATTCATAGTTGAGCAAATACAGAATTTCACAAGATTATTGATGATCTTAAGAATATTAAGTGAATATTGACGAGGAGGAAAATGCTTTGCTTCTGTTGATTTTATTACCCAAATCCTTTGAGCACTTTAAGGATGCCCTTCTTTATGGTAAGGAATGTACTATTACTTTGGATGAAGTCCATACAGCGCTGAAATCCAAGGAATTTTCAAAGTCAAAAGATTTGAAGATTGAAGATAGTGGTGAAGGCTTAAATGTGTCAATAGGAGGAGGTGAGCGTAAAGGGATGTCAAAATCAAAGAGGTATGACAAGTCAAAGGTATAATGTTTTAATTGTCAAGAAATCAGTCACATTGAAAGAGATTGTCTTAAGAGAAAGGTCAATGGAGATTTTGTTCAACCTGCGGTTGCATTGGATGAGGAAAGTTATGAAGATGTCGTTGTACTAGTAGTATTGAGTTTGAAAACTAAATATAGTTGGGTCATTAACTCAGGTTTCTCTTATCACATTAATCCAAGAATAGAATATTTTGAAACTTTGAAGATGGTGCAAGGTAGAGTAGTTCACCATGGTGATAATAAGGCTTGCAAGGTTCATGGTATTGGTACAGTTAGATTTAAAATGTTTGATGACCGTGAACTTCTTCTTCACAATGTGAGGCATGTTATAGAACTCAAGCAATTTTTTTCATCTATAAGTATGTTTGAGGATCTAGGCTATTGCACTAGAGTTGAACATGGAGTTTTGAAGATTTCACATGATGAAGTGATTATTGCTCAAGGTTCTAAAATATGTAGTCTATATATTTTAGAAGGTGCAAATATTATCATTCATTCATCAGTAACTAGTGGAGACTTTCATGACAAGGAAGAACTATGGGATTTGAGTTTAAGACGTTATGAATGCCTTGAGAAAGTTTTAGAGGACTGTAATGAATTTTGCAGAAATCAAGTGATAAAAATGCATGTTTCTGGTGAGTTATTATTGAATTTTTGGGGAAGAGCTAAGGTTAAAACAACTTACTTGGTTGGTAGAGAGTTTCTTCATATGGGGAATATTGAATACCAAAGGAGAAACCTAGTAGAAACTATAACAAAGAAAACTCAATTTTAGGTGGAGTTTCCTACTATGGATACTAGTAGTAGTGAGGGAACGGTCACAGAGATCTCTGATAATCATTTGACTCATGATAAGGTAAGGAGGGTTATTGTAGCATCTCAAAGGGATGGTTATGCTAGCCTTGGATAGTATGTTTTTAATTTGGTTGAAGGATTGCAAAATAAAAGAAGAAAAATTTTCAGGGAGGCATTTTAAAATAGGTGGAGTCAAGGGTGGTTAAAAAATCATACTTGTAAGCTTGTTAATTTACCTAGCCAGAAAAAGATAATTAGATACAAGTGGATGCAAGCGGCGAGATCAAGATTCAAAGGTTGTTTGAATTTGATCAAGCTTATTGATCAAAATTTCAACCTGGTAGAGAGCAGCAATGTTGTTGATGGTTAAAATGGTATCAACACTGTTTAAAGTCAAGGTGGAGCTTGTTGGAGTATCTCTTAAAACCTTTGTTGATGAAGAGAAAGAAAACATGGTTCGAAATTGCAAAAAATCAGAAAGCCGAAAAGTAATATGGTTTGAACGATTTACAGATAACGAGTTCAGACGGTTCGGTTCATTGATCTATTCATTATTGTTAGAATATTTTATACTTATTTGGAGATCATATAAATTAATATAAAAAGATATTATAAGATATTTATAATATTCTAAAAGATAGTAAAGATATATATTTATAATATTCTAAAAAATATTATAAGATAAATATTTATAATAGTCTATGAGATTTTATAAAATATTTATAATATTTGAGAGATATTGTAAGATTATAATAATATCTTTTATTCTAACAATTAATGAGATATGTTTTGGGATTTGTTATAAATTTTTTGGATTTTGGCTATTATAAATATGTATTTCTTCTGTTATTATAGTGTGACAATCTTAGAGTTTACGCCAACAAGAGAAAGCAAAGGTTTAAAGGTATAACATAGGATTTTGGCTACTCTCAAGGGAAACCTTATAAAGACAAGGTTTTTGAGAAACCTTTGAATTATCTAAGGGAATTGGGGAATTGGGAAACACTTTTTTACACATTGGATTTGAGTTATTCATAAATTAAAGGTTGAAGAGGTTGAGAAACACATGGGTAGAAAATAAGGTTAATTTTTAGGTGTCTTTAGGTTTGTTCTTGGAAACGTGAAGGTAAAGGCTATTTTCTCGTAACTCATCTGTAATCTCTTGTTACAACTTTCTGAGTATAGTGAATTGAAGAGTTGCTCTCTCCCTTAGAGTAGATCGTTTGATCGAACTGGGTAAACAATCCTTTGTCTTTTTCTCGCCTTATTCTATTTTTTTATTTGGGTACAGATTATTTTTTCTATAGACCATTTATTTTGGTTACTACCATTCTTTACCTCACAAATTGATATTGAATTTTTTCCTAATTCACAACAAGATTCATAACAAGTGGTGAGGTGAGCATGGAGCAAAGAGGTATATTTTACAAATAAGCATCATGATTAGATGGGAGATCGAAATTTTTTCTGATAACAACGACTTCGGGTTATCAAAAATTAAGATGCAAGTAATTTTAATTCAAGAGAAGTGTATCAATGCTTTGAAGAGTGAATCATTAATGCCTACAGGGCTTACACAGGTACAAAAGATCGAGATGTTATATAAGGCTAGGAAGGCCATTATCTCGTGCCTCGGGGATAAAGTTCTAACAGAAGTCCCCATGGAGGAAACTGCAGTTGCTATGTGGGAAAAACTTGAATCAATGTGAGGTATGTTTCATAACTCAAGCAAAATTTGTTATCTATAAGTATGTTTGAGGATCTAGGCTATTGCACTAGAGTTGAACATGGAGTGTTGAAGATTTTGCTTGATGAAGTGATTATTGCTAAAGGTTTTAAAATTTATGGTCTATATATTTTAGAAGGTGCAAATATTATCGTTAATTCATCAGTAACTAGTGGAGGCTTTCATGACAAGGAAGAACTATGAGATTTGAGTTTAAGACATGATGAATTTATTGAGAAAATTTCAGAGGAGCATAATGAATTTTGCATATATCAATAGATAAAAATGCATGTTACCACTGAGATGTTATTGAGTTTTTGGGGAAGAGTTGAGGTTAAAATAACTTACTTGGTTGGTAGAGAATTTCTTGAGATGCATAATAGTGAAAACCTATGGACAAACATGGTTGAAACTATAACGGAGAAAACTCAGCTTCAGGTGGAGTTTTCTTCTATAAGAATTCCATGAATAACCTTTTCCCCTTTGGAAGTTGGATGGGGAAACGGTTCATAAAACCATGCATGGCCACATTGTCGAGTGGCAAATGATGCCATGGTTGAAACGAAAGATTTATAGTTTTGAAATTTGTAAAAAAAAAATTAAAAAATGTTTCTTTCGAAACTAGCCGTCATCAGGAGTGAGTTGAGTAAGTCGTACACCTTAAGCACCTACTTATGTGCTAAGAGGAATCTAGATGTTTAAAACAGACATGAAAGTGGCGTTGAGCCACACTTGCAACAACCAAATAAGCCCTTTTATCTGAAGATTGTCAAAGTGATCTCAACACAAAAGGTCACCAGATGCATGCCCTAACGACTCATAAATACCGCAAAGGATCAATTTGTTGAGACAAACATTTATTTTCTCATGGAGTTGTGTGGCCAAGGGCACATACATCTTCGTGATCTTTGAAATTTTATTATATATATATATATATATATATATATATATATATATATATATATATATATATATATATATATATATATATATATATATATATATATATATATATATATATATATATACATATATATAATTTCTCTTATTCATATTAAAAAAATCATGTCTTTATTAAAATATGAGATGTTTATCCTCTTGTCTCCATTTTGGTAAAAGAATTAGCAACTACTTTAACAAAAAAAGAATGTACCGCTTAAATTTAGAAGAATTTGTGCCACTTATATAACAGATAAACTGGTCGGTTCCTAGTCTTACCAGTTATACCAGGTAACTCAAATGATTTCTAAATAATGTGTCATTAGGGATATTCTAAAAAGTTACTATAATTTGCATGGGATACACTCTTGAATCTTCCAATTAATTGCATAACAATATAATGCAGCAGCTGCAGAACTATCAAATTTTGATAGTGTTGAATTCAATGACTCATTAAAAACTTCACCATGTTTGAGGTACTTTGGATCTATGTGGTTATTACTCAGTATGTACAAACATGCATGTACAAAAAACGTATAAAGAAAATAAAATAATGATCACATATGCTTCCATTCTCATACGCATGCTCAATTATAAATAGACATTTAGATCAGAATTCAGAACACAAATAAATATCACATAGTTCAAGTTGATTCCTACACAAATACGAAGGATAACAAAGGACAGACTCATTATTACTATTTACTACTACTACACATACGATTCAACAATTTATTAAGCCAACAACAATGAAAGACTGACTCATTAAAATAAACTAGCCTGTCCTTCAATTCATGAAATGCATTCAATTTCTATGCTAGTTGTTGAATATAATCATCCACCTCAAGGAAGTTCTTGATAGCAAAATCTTTGACAATAGTTGGATCGGGAATATCAGTCTTAGTTTTGACATATTCAGCAGTCCATTTCAGCTCACATCCTTCTCCAATCGGTATAACAGCTATGTGTCCCAAGAATTTTGTGTAGTACTGGAGAAGATCTCCTTCAATAATTGAATAGGTCGCTGTCTTCTTTTCATCATCAGCAGCCTCGATCCTCTCTTTCGACGATTTTGCAAGCAGCGAGCCTACAATATAAATTGCGAAAGATTACAACATAAATATTAATATAGCTAAAATTGTGAAAGCATATATACAATCATGAACGTAAGTTTTACCTTCGGCATAATGGAAGTGGCGGACCGAACCAGGAGCTTTGCCATCTCCTTCAAGGACATCAATGCTTTTGTAGTCATGTGGAAAGGCCTTAGGGAATATAGTTGTAGAATCTCTTATGGTTTGCCAGTACTTGTCTGCATTAGACTTGAGTTCAATGTCAACCTCTAGCTTCCCACGAAGAGCCATGATTCAACAAGCTTGGAAGAAATATAAATTGAACTATGCTTTGATGAGAATGTGAGAAAATGATCACAGCATGCATATTAATTTATAGGAACTTCAAACAAATAACAACGCATTACACATGTGGTTTAGTACAGATGCCATAAATTCAGTAGTTGATATTTCATCTTCCACTTTTAGTAGCATCATCTAACTTTGTAGGTGAAGTTAATTATAACAATAACCTTGAGACCCACTAATTTTCGAGTGATTTTTCGTGACCACTCAAACTAAAACTGACATCAATGTAGTAAGTTGATTAATTGAGTTACGACAACGATGTCAGTGATACCAGTAAGGCTTCATTAATCACTGTTGCATAGTGATAGGGATAGTACTCATAATTGGGAAGGTGCAATCAATATATTGGAAATAACTTGATTGAGCCTTAAAAAAAATGTACATATCACACTCTAAATATAAGAGTAGTAAAAGAGTATTTGCAGCAATAAATTTGCAAAAGTATTTTACTTTTTACCTAAATAACTACAATTAATCAAATACTTAAAGACAAAAAAACAAATTAGTGTTTTTTTAATTATTAGGAAATCATGATGAGGTTGTTAGGATGGCTCGATAGTAACTTGGTTACTTTCTAATGAGGAGTTCTCGGATCTGATCTATATAGAAATATTGTCACCGTGATTTGGGTGGCCTCTGTTTGGAGCATGTGGTTGATGATTGATGATGCGCAATGCTATTTTATTTAAAGGTAGCATTTTTAATTTTGAGGAATACAAACGGCTTTTAAATTTTTGTCGTGGAAATAGATGGCATAGATCATAAACCTTCTGTTTTGAGTAGCTTTTATGGTTGAAACATTTTACCCTTTGTTTTTTTAGGAAGAGTGGGTAATTTGTGTTATGTGTTAAGGGTTTAAGCACCCCTTGTATTAATTTTTTTTTGAATGAATTATTGTTTATTAAAAATAAAATGTTAATTGTTGTGGGTAATTCGAAACTGAATTTTTTCCTTAGTTATCTATTCAAAATTCACAATTATCTGAAGGAAGAAATTTTACAACAAACGATTTCATAAAAGCTCTCTCTCTTTGCAGTATGTCAAATGGTCTCTACAATCCTCGTGAATCAAGGGCCAATTTATAAAAGTTTAAAATTCTATAATATTTTAGACAAAATATCATTTTCCATCCTTTATATCTTTGATTTAGGGCCAGTTTGTTTCAGCTTTAAAAAAATGAATTTTTTCTTTGTATTTTTTAAAATAGATTTTCCAAAACCGTTTTTCAAAATATTACAAGTTTTTTTATATTCGTTTTTTCTAAAATGAAACACTAATTTTGACATCTTATAACATAAATATACATAATTGAAGACCAAAACTTAGTCAAAATCATAATTTTTTCAAAAAATTGTATTTCAAAAATGATTTTTATGAAAATCTATTTGAAATAGCTTCAAAATTAAGTGATTTTTTGAAATTTTGATATCCAATTTTTTTTGCCATAAATAGATGAAATACCTAAAATCACATTTTAAGAATAACTATTCAAACAAAATTCTCATTTGAAGCTTTTATAAAAAGTTTCTTTGTAAATTTTTTTTTTCACAAAATTTAGTAACACTATAAAAATCATTTTTAAAAAAAGCCAAAACAAACGGGCCCTTAATGTCCTGTTTGGTCCCATAAATTTTAAAAGGACGACCATTTTGTTTCTGTTAATTGTTATATTTAGTAAACAATCACTATTCTAATTCACTTGTAGGATCAAATTTGAAAAATTTTAAAGAACACTTTGTCATACCCCAATTTTGACCCTAAGATCATATATCATTTGCATCTTAATCATTAATCAAGAGCTCCATCTTAAAGCTCTGTTTTCGGTGTTGTGTTTACTTCATCTCTGAGGGGAACCATCAAGCACATGTGTTTGTTTAATTTGTTTAATACTAACCAAAATCCAAAAATATGCATTTTTGTTTCTTTTGTTTGTGTTTTTAATAGGGAAGAGATCGAGCAAGAACAAAAGCAGTTCAAAAAAAGAAAATTTTTGAAAATTTTGCTGAGGAAATTGGTTTACCCATATGTGAAATCGATTTCCATGGACGAAATTTTAAAAAAGAGGGAAGCATGACATCATTTTGGCACCAATCACATTTCCTTGATTATTCATTGTCATTACCAATATTCCACATCATTTCCTTAATTAATTTCCTTCATTAACCTCATTTTTACCAATTAAATTCAAATTAATCTCCAAGATACAATTACCAATTTGCCCTTACCCTCACTTCCAATTCTATAAATAGAGGCTTCTACCTCTTCATCTGACAAGCTTGCAAAACCAAAAAAAACTCTTGCAATTTCTCTTCACATCCTCTCCCAAAACACTCAAAGCTCTTCTTCCATAAAAAAGTTAGTGAGATTCACATTGAATCTCACTAGTCTTTGAGCTAAATCTCCATCCAAACACTCTTTCTTCATACATTTTTGGTAGATCAAAGCATTTGGTGGTTTGTTCTTGAAGTAGATTCAAAGTTTAAGAAAGAATTGGTAAACCTCTAAATCCATATTCATTCTTCAAGATGTGATCCTTTGTTGATTATGTGTGCTACATCTATGTTATTATTTTGATGTTATTTGATGGTGAATTGATGGAAATTTCGTGCACATTGGTATCCAAGATCATAAGGTGTTTGTTGATATGTTTAACCAAGGTTTGTGCTTCCTAATGCTGTTTTATTTAAACTGCGCTCAGGAAATCGATTTTCTACATAGATAAATCGACTTCACCACTCTACTTTGCGCCAGATTAGAAAAACTGCACTCAGGAAATTGATTACCTACAGGGGTAAATCGATTTCCTGCAGGCAAAATGGGTTTTTTTTCCTTTTTAAACTTGTTTTCGGTTCTAACTCTTCTCCTACTCCATTCTTTTGATATTTTCTTTGAATTACAAATTTAGAGGTCTAATTCCTCTTCAAAGTCAAAGGACTTAGGGCGTCGATGGGATGAGAATCCTAATCCGCAATATTAAGTGATTGAACTTAAAGGTGGAAGGAACCTTTGAATGTGATTCCATCTTTTATTTCTTTTTATTTTGGTCGATGAAAATCTTCGATATCATTGGAATTCTTTTGGATTCTTGATGAAGATGAGACCGCTACCTCTTTTCTTTTCGTACGGTATTGCTTTTGGAGAATGATCTACATATCGTTTGTCTCGCATGCATTAGCACAAAAATTGTTGACCTGCCTCGTTGTAGGGTAACTTCTATATAAGTTACTTGGCGATCTGCTTAACATAGCGCAACATTCATTGTCCCGAATCAAAAAAAGGATCAAATATGGAAGAGATTGTATGCGGTTGATTTAAGACTTATGGAAGTTTATCGTGTAGTCAATTTAATTTTATCAAGCTTCTGATGAACTTTTATTGAATTTAAACCCTAAATCATCATTCACTCACCATCGATCTTTATTTCAAAATCGATGATATACTTGACAAGTTTCAAGATGGTCATCCTGCTAACATTTCCAAAATCGATGATATACTTGACAAGTTTCAAGATGGTCATCTTGCTAACAATTAACAAAGTGACTTTAATTTCTGCACTTTATTATATTGTTCTTTATATTTCTCGCTTTATGCTTCATATTATCATTCATCATGTTTATGTTTCCGCTATTTTCCCTTTGTCCATTTGGACGCGTGTTTATGTTTCTGTTATTTTCCCTTTCTCCATTTGAACGTATGTTTATGTTTCCGCCATTTTCCTTTTGTCCATTTGGACCATATTTTATTTTTGTGCTAAAAAATTAATAATCAACATACGCAATAAAAAGACTTAAGGCTCTCTATGGACTATTTGTTACTATCCCAAGCATTGTGGAGATCTGGACCTTTTGGACTTAGCACCTCTAGACCTTGTTATAGTGTTAGTCTGTCTGGAAGTCCTTGGAGTTTACTCCAAGGCGTTGGATTTTTTTCTATTTGTGTATGCAGGTATTTCCTCGAAAGTCCTTGATGGTTAATTCCAAGGCATTGTGATAAGAAATTCATCTGTACACAGTCGTTACTCTTCCCGATTTTCGTCAAGATTTTATGATGCATTCCAAAGATTTGGTGCAAATGGTGCTAACGATAATAAGTTCATCTGGATCTCCAAATGGTAATATGCTGGTTTAATGTTGATAGTCCAGAGGATGGGAAATATACCTTGACTCTTAATGTCAAGTGTTGGCTTCTTATTTTAGTTAGATCGTTCTTTTCCTTAGATTTTATTTTATGCTTTAGGATAGTCCCTTCATCTCGTCCCCTTCTTATATTTTCAAAATCTTCTCACTTTTTCCAAAATCTTCTTCTGTTTGCAAACTCTCTTTAAAAATATTTCTTTAAAAATATCTTTTGCTCTTGTTGGTGCTTCTTTCAAAAGTCTAGACACGATTAATTGTTGTAGTGAGTTGCGATACCCCATGATTTTGATATTGATTGATATGATGGAATCTTTTCCACTTGAGAAAGCTAGTGGCATACTTGATGATTTTATCCAAGTTGGAGCTCTTCTTTCATTTGTGATGCAAAGAATCCATCTGTTCTCATGTTTAAGATCAAAGATTGAGTTTTCTCTCCTATGATGATAAAGTGTTTATTCCTTTTAAAAATCTTCCCTTTTAAATCTTCCCTTTTAATGTCCATTTACCTTAAGATAACGAAGTATATGTTTGACTCTGTTCAAATGTATTTTTATAGGTGAAGAACTATATCTTGCTAATAGAGTTATAGAAATTAACATATCATGGAGCGTATAATTAGCAAGATATATCAGTGCTTGAATTACACAATGATATGGTATTTTAGGACCAATTAGTTTTTCATTCTCTTCTCAAGGTCTAAAATAATTGGTTGCACATCCCATGATCTAACATCATAGAAGTAGGCTATATACGAGATTTGTCCATATAGAAACATTTTAATATTTTTGCTATATACGAGATTCTCATATAGAAATGATTTAACAGTTTTTCTATAAAACCTTCTTGATGTATAAAAGTTCCATTGTCTAAATGTTCATTTAGTAAGGACTTTTGCTTTTCCAAGTCCTTTCATCTCAAATAATTTGTTTAAATAATTTATAGCTTTTAGAATCTCTTCAGAAGTTTCAATAATTTTATATCATCTACATGGACAATTATTATAGAAAATTATTTTCTATATTTTTTTCATTAAAATAGAAATACATATGGACTTATTTGTATATCTTTCCCTTAAAAAATATTCATCATGACATATGTGTCCATATTGTTTAAACCCATAGAGAGACTTGGTCAATTTGAGGGAGTAACATTCTCGAGATCTAAAATTATGTATCTCTAATATATTAAACCTTTTAGGGAGTTTTAGTAATGTCACTATCAAGTGAGTCATATAAATAAGATGTCACATCATCCATCATGTTAAAATTAATCCCTTCTTGTTCTACATGGCTAATAAATACCGAAAAATTAATTGAATCCATTATAGGTGGATATATTTCATCAAATTTAATCTCAGTTCTATGTGAAAATCATTGAGAAACAAATCAAACTTTATATCATTCTTATTTTTCTTTTTCACAAAATCTCATATCTCATTGGTTTCACACCTTGAGGTGTTCGGACTACAAGTCCAAAATGGAGCCACTTGTCAAGTGAGTTTAATTCTTCTTCAATTGAATATACTCATTTTTTCAAGTACTCACCTTGTCTATAATCTTTGATAGACTTTGACTCATGAGTCTCGTTATCATTGATCACTTTTAGTGCTATATGTATACAAAGACAATGTTAATATTGACTTTAGTTTGGTTATCTTAATTTTGATTCCATTGCATTTTATTCATGACATAATTTATCAAAATCTATTTATTTCATATTTAAAGAACTTGATTAGTTTTTCTGGAACTGAAAAATATATTATGTCAAAATGCTCTTAGAATTGTCATATCCACACTTTGGTAATCTTTAAATTAAGTTTCTTTTCGAGCCGACTTTCCTACCACACTTCAGGTGCGATTACAACTCATTTGCAATATCAGGTTGTCTAATAGAGGAATCCATTTTGAATGGAACATTAAGAGCTAATTTTTTTCATAAACTTTGTGAATGAATTTTATTTTTGATCTTCGAGGATTAAAATGATATACTAATATTTTATTTCAAATTTTTCATTTGAACTTTTGGTTCACACTTTCAGCAGCTTAACCTCGTACCCTAATATTGAAAAAATTAATTTATCAATTAATAATCAGCCTACTAGGCTTCAAACAAGTATCCAATTATTGGATCAAGATATATCCTCAAATACATATTCATATAAAATACAATTTCTCAACATTCTTTCAAAAATCATCTTAGTATACTATATTGAAGCAATTGAATGATCACAATACATCAAATCCAAAAGTTTACTTAGATGAGACATATTAGCTTTACTAACCTAGAATAATTTGTAAATTAAGAGTAGAATTAAGATATACTAACGTGATGGTTTAATAAGAATAAATATCTTAATATTCATATGTTGTGTTTCAAATATCTAATTTAGAATTTATGATCTCACAAGTATTAACCATATCATTAACTTTTGAAGTCTAAAGAATGAATCTTCAAGTCCATTTTTTATGAACATATGCTACAAGATATTCAATAACAATATATGTGATACTTATCAAGAAAACTCTGAAAAATTCAGAAATGTAGATATTAGTCTAAAAAAACAACTTCACAAACTTCTAGTTGTGAGAAAACAAAAAATATTTGCATGATAATTTAGTCGATTTGATAATTAATGTCATAAAAATTCAATTTCTTAGATTTTTATTTTCCTTTAAAACGCATTAAATCTATTGGATTGAAGAAACTTTTGATTCTTCAATACTAGTTTTCACATCATAATACAAATTGATTATCTTTTAGTAGAGAAAAAATATTCATAAACTTCAATCAAAATTTTAAACAAATTGATTCCAACTAAAATGTAAGGCATTCACGTATTATCCTAGAACAACATTAAATCAGATAAAGTCATAGCATATTAGTCTTATTAATAAAATGATGCATAATTGCTTCAGTCCATATATATGCATCACAATATACTATTTCAACAAATTAAAAACAAAACAAACCTTTTAAAAATCTTGGCAGTTGATAAAGTATAATGATCGATGTGCCACTCTAATGCAGTGTTCCAGATAAAATATTTAAACAAATCCGAAATAAATTTGACCAAATTAAATTTAAAATTTGAAAACTATTTGATCACCATGTGCATATGACTATGAATTTTTCCACATACAAGATCATTGTGAATCAAATTTACTGCAATTAATAATTTAATCATTCACGTTGATAAATATATCACGGCAATAAACAAACACTACAAGAAAATAAGAGATTAGCTACCAAAATTTTACTACGAATTATTTTCCTAGTTAATCTCAATTTAAAAAACCACTATCTAACTTCGATTATTTTCCATAGTTATTTTCATAGTTAACTTTTATTATATATTTATAAAATATTTATTCTCTTTTAGAAAATTCATTTTTAATAAAAACAATAGCTTTTAAATCTAAACACCAAACAAAAAACACTTTTTCTCCTTCATCGATCGATTCCTTCTTCTATTGAAACACGTAAAACCCTTTCTCCTTCATCAATCGATTATTCTCAAAATCGCTTATCTCCTTCATCGATTTTTCTCAAAATTGCTTCTTTCCTTCATCAATCAAAATCACCACTTCTCCTTCCTTCGAAATCACTTCTTCAACTTTCGAATAAGTTGTCGAAATTGCTCATGAAAATCACCACTTCTCCTTCTTTGAAATCACTTCTTCAACTTTCGAATAAGTTGTCGAAATTGCTCATGAATTTCTGAAAACCTAATACTTGAGGTAAATTTTTTCTGATGAATCTCTTTCTCTAATTCACAGGGTTTGTATCATAACAGTTTGTATCATATATAACAGATCTCTGAAGAATCTCTATCGAGGGATTGAGGAGTAAATTTAAGAAGGAAGGTACTTTGATATTTGAAATCAGTATTAGATATTGTGCTAGCATTTTCTGTTTTTGTTTCACTGTGCTGAAAGAGTTTATCGTTGTTTCAATGTCAGGCAACGTTTCCTACGGTACTTTCAAAGAGTTCCAAAGAAGTTTACAAAAAGCTACTTCTCTTCAGGCCTTGCAAGGTTGTTTCTGTAAAACTATCATCTGAGGACTAATTTGCGTAATATGATATGAGAGTTGAGCATTTAAAAGACTGAAATTATTAGTATTGTGATATTTTGACAGCAACTGATCTCAGGTACATATTTTCTCCAATTGACAGTATCGACATTCATTTGTACTAATTCTAAGGTACGGTTGATGGTAACTTTAAATTTATTCTTTAGCACTTAACTATTGTTCTAAAGGTGCACTTAGTTGTACATGACAGTGAAATCTACTTTGTTAAAGACATGTTTGTGTTGTTTAAATTACTAAAATATGTAAACTGTCGGAAGTTTATGGTGTTTGATCATAGTAATGGTAACTTTTTGGACGGAGAACTGGGATGAATCGTATGAACAAACTCATCCTTCAAGGCAATTGTCCATTAATAAGACAGATGGTTGTCAATAGTGGCTGTAGAAAATGTTGTTGCAGGTTGCAATTATCGTACAAGCCACCAATAGTCGCTACTACTTCTTTCTAGAAACTCTTGTTTTAACCATGTCTATTACTATCTCTTTACTAAATTCACAAATTGAACTTTTACTCTGCATTCTTTGCCATAGTATCTGCCACTGTAGAAGTCAAGGTCATATATCACTTTCTATTTCCCTTTTCATCTAATTTTGATTCTCATTTTTTTGCGTTAGACGTTGACTTAAATTTGTTCCTTTGTTGAAGATGGTCCTTTCCTATTCTTTTGCAGGTAGCAGATCTTGTTGTCTCATTTTGTGAAATAGTTATTGATTCTTCATAAATGAAATGTTTTGCAGAAACACCAAAGAAGAAGAAAAAAATAACAATGGTAGGTATCGTATAGGCTTCATTTCAATTTGTCCATTTCTTATTTCACAGATACATTTTTCTTGGGCTGCGTATTTTTCACTTCACTCATGAAACTCTTGGACATTCTTTAGATTGCGGAGCCACTAGAAAGAGGTCTGGCAGAAGACATAGAGAATGGTGTTGTTAGCACTGACTGGAACAAAAAGAAACTAGGTGAATTTTTCCAGACTAAATATGACTGGGATCTTCTTGCTGCTCGGTCAATCTAGGCTTTGGGCCCTGATAAGCAGGTAAACCACTATATCTATCTATCTCTTTGCCCAAATGTCTCCTGAAACTTATGTGTAACATATTCTAGTTTGATTGCAGGGCCCTAATATTCTTTTAGATGACACCCTTCCTACTGTAGTTGACAAGAACCTGCTTAATGCTTTGAAGGATTCCATTGTTTACTTTGATAATGTTATGTCATTTAACAGATTTCAGTGGGGTGCACGGGAAGGACCTTTGTGTGATGAACCCATTAGGAATGTTAAATTTAAGATTGTTGATGCAAGTACCTTTGCTTCTTCTTAGTGCTCTTTCACTTCCTACTGCTGGAATGCTTGTTCCATATGGTTCCTTCCTTGTACCTCCAGGGTATGCTTTTGGTTTTTGTATTCTTGTTTATAAATAATTCAAATTCAATCTCTTTGTGAAATTAAGGTTTTTAGTACTAACATGCATTTATAACATAATAGTTTTTGTCGTTAAAAAAATTAAGGTTTTGTTGTCTGGTTGGTGAGACCTGTTGGTGATGTATTGAGTTGTACAATTGTGTGGATTGATGTGTAGGTTAAGGATTTCTATGTGTTTAACATAAACATCGAACATGATACTGATTCCGATACTTAGACGATGATAATAAATTAGGAAATAGAAGTGATTGTGTCTAACCGCATGTAAAAATTTTATGTTAATCTTAGACACCAATACTTGTCAGTGTCACAATCATATTTTCAATTTGAAAGGTCGGTGTTTAAGTGTATGTTTGGTATCACTGCTGGTTGACAGACTCACGTTGATCTCACCGTGGTTATGACAAACTCAACGCAATACCAAACATGCACTAATAAGATGTATCATACAAGAGAACTATTAGTAGTCTACTATATTACTAGTTACCTTTTGCATTTGGCATCCAAAAGTTATATGATTCTTCATATACCAAATTATTAACCTGTCTTGGAAAAAAATTTACCGCTTAGGTTCTTCAACTGATCGTACCGTTGCCAAGGATTCCATTGGCAATGATGTAGTTGCATCAGAATGGCTCAAGGTTCATGGATCTGGTGACCGTACTCTTACACAAGGATTAAAGGTAAGAGTAAAATCGTTAATTGATTAAAACATTACATTATAAGTCGTTTCATAAGTTGTTTGCAAAATTTATAGAAATAACTTATACATAAACACTTATCAGATAAGCTGTAATGCTATAAACACTTGAGAAACTTTTTGGAAGAGTGAAAATGAATATATCTACTTTCATGATATTATATAACAGGGTGATCCTACCTACCTTGTAGTAGAGAAAGATAGAACACTTGCAATTAACGCCGTATGCACTCCACTCGGGTGTGTCGTGCCTTTTAATCAAGCTGAGAACAAGTTCATCTGCCCCTGCCATGGATCTCAGTACAATGACCAAGGAAGAGTTGTGAGAGGACCTACACCTTTGGTAAGCAAATTGAAAAATCTTATCATTTGACCAACTAAAAATAGCTTGAACATAAGAACTTGTAGTAATGAATATTTTTGCTTATTTTTTGGACAATCTCTGGCATTAGCACATTGTGATGTTGGTGTGGATATATGATGGGAAGGTTGTGTTTGTTCCTTGGGTTGAAACAGATTTCCAATGGTTGGAGCAACTCGAAATTCAACCGGAGAGAATATTGATGTTGCTTATTCTGTGAAAGGAGAATGGCGTGATGCTTTTACCGCTCTTCTTGGGGTATTTTTCTGCAAATATTTAATCACTCATAATATTTTGTAATTAGTTTTTATCAATATAGCACCGACGTCTTTGAAAAAAAGGTGTGTCAGTGAGTCAGTGTCTCAGTGTCAGTTGTTCAAATGTGTGTGATCAAATTGCAGGACTTTGGTGTTATCATGCTCCCTACAGTTTCAGGGCCACCACCAAAGTTGAAGACAAGTCCATCAGAATTAAAAGAATTTAATGAAAAGGCTTTTATGCTTCAAACTATTGCTGGATTATCTGGTGGTTGCCAGGTATATATCTATCTCTATCATTGGACTTTAGAATTTTGTAACAGTAATTAATTACAACTTACAAGACTTTTTTTTTTAAAATTTGTTTGCATGTAAGCATACCATTGGGAATGTATGATAATCTTCCAATATCAATTTCCTTTGTGGCTAAACATGGGGCAGATGGATTTCTACTATCTCTTGTTGAGAGTATTTGTGACAGCACGAGAGAATAAGATCATGACACCTGCATTGGAAAATTAGTTAATTTACTGAAAGAAAAATAAAATAGCAATAGTTTGAGCTTGTTGGTAAAAATTAGGCAGTGATAAATAAGTTTACTTCACATAAGTGATTGATTTATTTATTTTGATGATTCTTTTAAGGAAGTTTCATTTTTGTAATTTGTGGTTTTTTATTCTTTTGTTGGACTCTTTTTATATAGATATTCAGATTCAAGATAAAATTCTTCAATACATGTTTCATATAGAAGCCATAGTTACTAGTCTTATAATGAGCTTTGATTTTTTTATGAATTCTTCTATAACAAATCTAAAAGTTAAGTGAGTTGCGTTTTTTGTTGACGATATTGAGTGTAAGAGTTGAATTCACAATCTCTTCTTTAGTGGGCGAATCAACTCTTTTCCAATTGAGTTAATCTTCTAATCTTCTAGAATAACCAAATAATTACATGTATCAATTGCTTTTTCTTGTTTTTTTTCCTCTGATATGCTCAAATTTATAGGTATGACTTGCATTCGGAAATCGTTGACCAAATGGGTAATCACAATGACATAGCAACATGCATAGGATATTCCAATGAAACATGTAAGCTACTTACCTAACCTTTGCTCCTTGTTTCTATTTGTTTCGGTTATAAGTTATAAAATTTTAATTTTATTGTTTTTCATTTGTTATTTGAATGGACACAAGATGAGATAAGATAGGAAACAGGGTCATTGAAGAGAATGTTGGGAAGCTCAGAGTAATTATAAATTGTTTGAATGTTTGTTTTGGGCAAATGATAGGTTTATCAAGGTCAAGCTTTATTTTGTCCAAGTTCTTATTATGATCTTGATTGTTGCAGGTTTGTTAATTACTTCAGGATTTGATAACAAGTTATTGTCATGGGACGTTCGTACGAAGATGGCTTCTCTTACTGTGTTGAGTTTATTTCATGTATTTTTTCTTAAAACTTAGCATAAGTACATTGTTTTGAGCTAAAAATGGTAATCTTGATTGTTTTATTTCTAAAATCTTCTAGAAGTCATTAATCTTATTAGGTTGGATCTATATGGATTTTTAATTGTCAAATTCACTAAATCTCTAATTTCTTAACTTGTTCTTGGAATTTGTATTGTTCTCTAAGTAGGTGATTTGACTGATATGATTATAATGTTTTTTGCGATATTTTAGTTAGTCCCATTTAGTTTTGATTAAAATTAATAATTAAAATATTAACCTAACAAATTTTGATTAAAAGTTATTACAAAATTTGCTATAAATTAGCTTGAGATTTACTGTGAAATTTTGGTGGCGATGTTGTAGTTGTATAGTTGGGGAAATATAACTAAAAAAAGACATTTTGCTAGAACTTGGTTGTGGTTTAGCTAGAAACTTTAATATATTAGTTTGAGTTTTGCTTGGAAATTTTAGCCAAGATAATTAGCCACTCAATCTATGCTACGGCATAAATTGTAGCTAATCCCCAGTAAATCTCCAACTAACTGTTTGATAGAGATTAGCTACAGATTAGCTATTGTTTCTGTCGTAGCAAATCACACATTTTCTTGTTGTGAAATTATGACAATTAAAGGTCAAAACTTCCTCTTGACAAAGGAATTAAAATGAATCAACAAAACCAAATTAAAAAAATATAATCAACTTCAATTATATGTGATTAGACATGTTTTAATCAAATAAAAAACATATTACGATAATTATGATTATATCAACATATAATCATCATTATTATGTATAAATTATATTTGAATTTAATGACTTAATCAAAACACTATGATACCACTGAAAGGATTTAATAGAAGTTTTTTTCTAGTTCTTCATGAACTCAATCACAATTTTTTTATTAATAAAAATAAGAAAAAATACCCTTTTTGGTCCTGTATGTTAACCTCGGGGTTCATTTTGGTTCCTTAATTTCAAAAAGTTCCATATTGGTCTTTTAACTTTTCAAAAGGTGTCATTTTAGTCCTTTTTGGCATATAAGCGACGAAAAACTCAAAAATCGGTCACTAAATCAGTCGCTAATATGACAAAAAGGACTAAAATGACACCTTTTGAAGAGTTAAGGGACCAATATGGAACTTTTTGAAGTTACAGGACCAAAATGAATCCCGAGGCTAACATACGGACAAAAAAGGATATATTGCCTAAAAATAATAATATTTGCACTTCTTCAATTATGTTTGGTAAGTTCTTCAGAAATGTTTAGTAAGTTCTTCAGAAACTATATAACAAACTCATTACTACCCTTCATGGATATTTTAAATTCTTTAGGAACTATACAACAACAAAAAAATTATTTTGCAATCCTTTAGGGATTATTGATAATTTAATAAGATATAATATCAAAATTCAATTGGGGGAAATGAAAAAAAAAGAAAGAGAATAAAATAATGAACTGATATTACCTTTTATGCTTATTGCTTAAATTTTTGTGCTTTTAAGGTTTGGTAAATTTCGTGCTGATAACGTGTTATGAAATTAATAAGAAGTGATATAATAGAAAAGTAGAGACGAATAAGAGAAAGAGAAGAAAAGATTTTATTATATTATTTTCTTTCTAAGTGAGTGATTCAAATACAATATGAGCCTTATTTATATGAATATATAATAAATAGAAAAACAATATGAAATCTCCTAATTGATGGACATATGTAACACCCCATTTTCTTTAAATCATTTTATTTAATGGATTATGTGGTTTATTTAATTATTTTAATATTTTTATGTGTCATTTAGTAATGTTTGGTGAGATCTATATGTTTATATGATGTTTGGATTGGTAGAATATAATTTTTTTATTTAATTAAATATGTAGAATTAAAATAATGTCAATAATTAGAAAAATAGAGGTGTTGGGTGGAAACTATTATTTACAAAATAAAGGGATAATGCGGTAAAGAGTTGAGTGAGTTGGACAAAAGTAAAATAATTAAGAGATGGGACAATTAGGTTTGGAATAAAAAAGGTTTAGGGAGAGCCTAATTGTGTCAATATGTGTTATTTTGGAGAATTAGAGAAAAAGGCAAGAGAGGCAACCTAGGGCTTGAGGAATAAGAGAAACCACCATTATTGTAGGGATTGATTTGTTGGAAATCCAAGGTTCGAGGGAAGATTACTCTAAATATGGTGTCAATTGTATGATAGGGTGGATGGAAGTCCTTAATCTCCATTAGATTTTCTCTCTTTTTTTCATTGTTGAATGTTTGATGAGTTGAATAAAAATTGGGACGATAACATGATGTGAATGATGTCAATATTATTATTTTCATGTACTGACTTTAACATGAAATTCATATGCCTCTGTTTGTGAATATTAATTGAGTATCTGTTCATATATGTGGTATGAGTATGATGAATGAAGTGCCAAAAATCATGATAAATTATAGAAAAAATGTTTAATGAGTGATGAATCGATGTTATAAACATGTTATGATGTTAGGATATAATTTTATGTGTGTTTCGGTATTTGAATCGCTAATTTTATGTGTGTTTCGGTATTTGAATCGCTAATTTTTTTTCCTTCTGATGCAAGGTGACGGGTGTATCCTAGATGACAGGTAGGTCGTCACGCAACTTAAGTAGGGTGATGGGCATCACCGAGCTGACAGGTAGACTGTCATGGTCCCTAGGCTCCGTTTCATGAGCCGAGCAAAATATGGATGATGGTAGGGTTGTGTGAATGGCTTACGGGCATCACCCTGGTGGACCTATTTACATAAAGATTCTTGTCGCCTTATCAAAAAAAATATTTTGTTGGATATTCATTGAAGGATCATAGGCATCTATACGACATATAGTTATTGGACCTTCACTGGAGTGTTTTTACTGCCTTATCATGCTATAGTTTATAGACCGTCACTGAATGGTCCTTCCCGCCTTATCATACATATAATTGATGGACCTTCACTGAAGTATCATTTTCGTCTTATTGAGCATATATTTATCGGTTCTTCACTAAAGGATCATTGTTATCTTATTAAGCTATACTTGCTACACATTCACATAAGGATCTTTGCCACAATATAAGACATATCATTGATTGACATTTATTGAAGGTTCATTTCCATCATAAAAGGCATATAATTGATGAACCATCATTTAAGGAACCTCACCAGAGTAAAGTAAACTCACTCGAAGCTACGCTTGAGGTACTCGCCTCATGCAATGCTTGAGGGACTCGTCCCAAGTGGTAAATCTATTTAGTCAGTGAAAAAGAGAGGAGTATGCCAAGCAACCCTTGAGGTAGTTTCCTTAAAATGGAAATATATTCAGTCAAGATGATATAAAGGGATACACCAAGAGGCTCTTAAGGAATAGCCCGTAAGTAAAGACTCTCTCTGATGAAGAAATATGTTCAGTTGGGACGACATAAAGGAATACGCACTAAATACTTGAGGGAATTTTCCTGAAGCCTTTTTTGAGGGGCTCTCCCTAAGTGGGAAATATATTCATTTAGTGAAACATATTGGAATACGCCTCAAGACAAATTAAAGTTTTAAAGAAAAAAATCCAAATAAATTAAGGTAAATCACCACAAGATCTAAACATCTTTATTAATAGAATTCGAAGGGCGTGATTACAAAAAGAACTACCAATAGCAAAAAATATAAAAAGTGAACCAAAGTACGTATATCTAAAGCATTTATTGTTGCACGTACTCGCCCCAAGCTAAACTTAAGAAATTCTCCCCTAATCTTCATCTTAGAGATGCGCTTCTCTAGAAAGAGATTAATGTCTCACATATTTAAAATCACTTTATGCTTCTAAGGTCTCTTTTCTTGGTGAAAATTCAAGGCCTCCCTTAGAGAACATCTCGTTCAAATCATATATGGAAATTATAACCTCCCCTTAGAGCTAAGCCTGGCAAGGTGTCTTCGCCAAACGAAAGAGCAACCATACAGAGAACTCAACAAACAAACAATCTAAGGAGAGAGTATTATTATTAAAGAGATCCTTAAGGATGATGTTGCAAGAAAACCTTGAAAGGGGAAACAATCCTGATAATTCAAAAGAAATGACCTAAATGTAGTAAAGCGCGACTCTAATGTTCAAGTCTCATAAGAGGGACTCAACTATCTAAGTCTCCCCCGATGGATTCCACTATCTTAGTCTCGCTCTAGGGACTCGATTCTCTTAGTATTTCTCAAGGGACCCAATCTGCTAAGTCTCTCCCAATATATTCAGCTATTTTTGTCTCGCTTGAGATACTCGAATATCTAATTCTTCCCCATGGGGTTCGACTATTCAAGTGTCGCACAAAACGAAATTACCTCCTTCCGTGTTTAATTCACTTTGCCACTTCCCCAACCTCATGCTTGAGGGAATTTGAACTTTAATAATTCAGATTGGGCTCAAGAAGAGGACAACACAAAACTGATGATACCAAAATCCTTATAAATTGGTAATAAGATGATTCGGTATGTTAGCGCTCACTTGGAGTTTTGGTCATCCAACCTAACTCATATTAGGTCTCTACCAACTTCCCATATAACGAAGGGGGCCAGTTCCGCTCAATTTAAATTATTGTTATAACCCTAGCAGACTGAGGAAACTTTAAAGGGCGTTAAGAGAAACAACCAGAAAAAGAGAAAGAGATGAAAATGTTCCCCATATAATAGAGAAAGAATTGATCTCCTCCAACTTCTACAACTTCAAAAAACCAGAAGAAACTGTTTCTTCTTCCTCTCTATCCACCCCACGAGGTCTTATATATATATATATATATATATATATATATATATATATATATATATATATATATATATATATATATATATATATATATATATAGGAGTAATAGTATAATATTTTATCAGCAAATATTTATATATGATTGTACTCGTGAAATACAATAATGAGGGAGAGCCTACTTGCGTGTATTATTATTACAAGAAACGCGAGTAGGCTCTCCCTCATTATTATATTTCACAAGTACAATCATATATAAATATTTGCCGATAAAAAATTATACTATTACTCCAAAAAAAAAAAATATATATATATATATATATATATATATATATATATATATATATATATATATATATATATATATATATATATATATATATATATATATATATATATATATATATATATATATATATATATATATATATATATATATATATATATATATATTTAGTGGTTTGTCAATAAAATTATATTGTTTGTCAAACTTCGTAAATATAAATTTATTTTTAAAAAAATTCTATGAATGAATTTACCATTTCAAATAACTATTTCTTTTTCTTCCATTTATCCCAAAAGTAAATTAATTTTGAAGATCTTAAATAAAAATTATACCCACATGCAAAAAGAAATTTTTAAAATATAAATGTAATGAATAGAAGAAGTGGCTATAAAAAGGGATGTATGTAACGCATTAGAAACAAATTGTATACACCATGTCTGCAACATTTTTGAGAACTATTGTTCCTCTATCATTTGTTTTATTGTTTTTAGTTGTATCTGAAGCTGGGCTTCTTCCCCATCTAGTTCATATAGAAATCACCAATAGGTTAAATAATCAGAAAGACTTAACCCTTCATTGCTACGAAAGAGAAGGTGAAGATCTCGGAGAGGCTATCCTTCTAAATCTTGAGAAACTCTCCTTTGTTTTTAGGCCAAGAGGAGTCGGTAAATCGAGCAAGTATTATTGTAGCGCAAAATGGAGTGGTTCAAACCTTAAATGGTTTGATTTGTGGTCACAAGGAAGGGATTATAAGAACTGCAGAGTTTGCAAATGGATTGTTACAGAGACGGAAGCTTGTGAGTTTGATTATGATAAAGGAATTTATTCTATTTGTGTTGTCTACAATCAATGAGCTAATGTACCTTAATGTTTGTTCATGTCATGAGACAGTTTATTATCATATGAATAAATTAAATTTCAGTTTTGAAATATAATGTTGACAAATAATTTATTACATAAATATTGAATATATATTTAAGTAATAATGTAAATAAAATGTTAATTTTTCAAATTAATAATTTAAATAAAAAAAATTAATCATATACTAGCTGTTTACACCTATTCAAATTAAAAATATGTTTAAATTAATCTTTAGAATATATTATATATCTACTATCTACAGTCAAAATACATATACTAATCCATTCATAATTTTTATATGTATTCACTTTTTAACTTTTATATAATTAATCTAATTTTAATATTTTTACAGGGTCTTAGTTTGATAACTAGAGATTTATATCACACACAAACATCTTTTGGTTTTTAGTTTGATAACTAGAGATTTATATCACACACAAACATCTTTTGGTTTTTCAGGCCGGCCCTAGGGGTAGGCTACCAAAGCTACCACCTAAAGGCTAGGGCCTCACATTTTTAGGTCATATTTATATAATATTAATTAATTAATTTTTTAAAATAAACTTTAAATTATATTATTAATTAAATAATATTATTTATTTAGAGTATATAATAATAACTATTGTTTGATTTATTATTTTAAAAATTATAAAGATAGATAATAAATTTTTGAGATTTTTGAATATAAAAGGAGACTTGATATCTAATTTTTTTTTTTTAATTTTGATTTTGTTTTTCATTTATGATTTTTTTAAATAATGAGAAGAGTGTTTAGGTGAGTTTATTTTATTTTAAATTAAAATAAAATATTAAATAAAATTGATTATAGTAATATAATAATTTTATATTCTAAAACAACTAAAATATATTAATTTAAAAATATTTATTTTTATTAAATTAACATTTTTTAATTATAAATTTTGCGTCAGGCCTTAAAATGTATTGGGCCGGCCGTTTTTGAAAACTATGCTCTATAACATGAATAAATTTTGAATTTTTTTTTATCAAATGGTGTCCACAAATTTTAGCTTTTTTACTCACTTTCAATACAAGGTGAGGGTTTGGAATATTTCACATGTTGGGTTAAATATTATATTTATTCAAGTCCCATATTAGATAGTAGGAAGAAAATATAATTAGAGTAATAATCTAAATAGAGATAGTTAGTTTGAGTTTTCAACACAACAATAAAATGTAATTTTTTTTGAGTGTATTGGGAATTTAGGTAGTTTTTTTTCTAGAGGAGAAGGTAAAAAAGTTTTTTGAGAGTCGTTGGGAGAGTTTTATATTTTTCAATCCAAAAATTGCAATTGATAGAGGGTTTGCAGTTTTTCCGTCCAAAAATTGCAATTGATAGAGAATTTGCAATTTTTCCGTTTAAAAGTTATAATTGAGAGAGGGATTGTAATTTTTTGGTTCACTGTTGGGTTTGCAATTTTCTCCTTAAAAATTGCAGTTGAGAGGGTTTGCAATTTTGTCCTTAAAAATTGCAATTATATGAGAGGGTTTTTATTTTATTATTGTAAATTTAGAATTTCAATTGTAATTTTGAGTTTTAGTTTTGATTTTTTTTTGCTTGTTTTCTTCTTTTATGGGTAAGCTTCCGCAAGCATAAAAATTTATTTATTTTTGTTATTTTCCTAACATCTGGTATTAGAGCTAAACTTATGATCGAGGGAGGAAGGAAGAGTCATAAAAAAATTTGATTAATGGAGGAAGAAGACAGAAATATTGAAGAGTGATAATTTTAAAAATATGGCTAAATTATGATGATCATTTTGAAGATGAAGTTGAAGACAAAGAGAAGATATGTGAGTTTTTGGATGAAGGGAGGATTTGTTAGGTTAAATATTATATTTATCAAAGTCCCAACATCAAATAGTAAGAAGAAAATATAATTGGAGTAATAATATGAATAGAGATAGTTATTTTGAGTTTTCAACACAACAATAAAATATAGTCTTTTTGGGTGTATTGGGGATTTGGATAGTTGTGTTTCTAAAAGAGAGGGTAAAAAAGTTTGTTGAGAGTTGTTGAGGGAGTTTTCTATTTTTCCGTTCAAAAATAGTTTGTTGAGAGGGATTGTAGTTTTTCCGTTCAAAAATTGCAATTGAGAGAGTGTTTGAAATTTTTCCGTTCAAAAGTTGCAATTATGAGAGGGTTTACAATTTTTTAGTTCAAAATTTGCAATTGAGAGAGGATTTGCAATTTTCTCCTTAAAAATTGCAATTATTTGAGAGAGTTTTAATTTCATTATTGTAAATTAAGAAGTTGAATTGTAATTTTGAGTTTTAGTTTTGAATATTTTTTGCTTGTTTTCTTCTTTTATGGGTAAGCTTCCGCAAGCATAGAAATTTTTTTTTTTTTGTTATTTTCCGAACATCACCCTCGGCCATCGATCACTTTTATTTCGTATTTTTACTATTTGAAATAACAAACGTTTATTTGAGGTTTATTATTTATAATCTTGGGAACAAAAACATTTGAGTGTTACCTTCGAGAGATGTGATCGTCGATAAGACACCTTTCTTTTCATATTTCCAAAACATATGTATAAGAAGAATTAGAGTAATTTTCACTTGGACCTTTCTTTTCTCTCATATCTTGAATGGTTATCTTTTTCTCCTTTGAGATTTTGCCTTTTTGTACTCGAGAAAGTTAGCGCAATATGGCTAAACACTCACGGAAAGTCATGAAATCAAACCAGATGAATCCAACACCCCCATTGGAAGGTTCTATATTTTCTTCCATTGTGTCTTTTTTTACCAAGGAGGGTAGCCTGGATAAATATTTCTTTGAATTTGGGGAACCATCGCACTGGGATTTCACCACCCCTATTGAGGACGATAGAACATGTAGCGAGTAAGGCGGTTGCATCATTCCTCTTTGCGCATATCTCGTCTCGACTCTGGATGTTCGATTACCTCTTAGTGCTTTTGAGATATGTGTTTTTTATTATTTGATGGTGTCTCCTTCACAACTCTACCCACCGAGTTGGACGCACATAAGGACTTACCAATACTGGTGTGAATATCTAAAAGGGGATATCTGTATGAGAATCGTGTATAGATGTTATGAAGTGAGGGTCTGATCTTGAAGTGGGGGACATAGCCACTCGGCACCGCAGTAGATTCATCGCTTCCTTCTAAATCCCCTCGAAATGTTTCTCTTTCCTTCCTTGTTTTCAAATAGATCTCGAGACTAGTCGCAGACCTTCTCGTGAGCGCCAAGATGCAATCTTGCTTACGATGGGATTTTTTTATCAAACTTTTTGGGAAAGCTCTGAGGGAAAATCTGTATGTTCTAGCCAAGGTCTGCTAGTAGAGAGCTTCTGTTTCTCTATCTCTAGGCGGATCAGTCTTCTATGAGGCTCTTAGGATAGACGTGCGCGTGACGTGAAACATCGGTTAGAGATTAGTGTCAACAATTTGACTCTTCACAATATATATACTTAAGAAAGATATAAAAGGCTCCTCCTCTTTGAAAGATGCAAGAAAAGAAGTTGGAGTTTTTGTGTAGTCACGTGATGCACCTGGCTAGAAGAATTTGAATTTGGACTAAATAATTGAAAGAATGCACATCTACGATCCTTGGGGTGGCTACTGAGTATTTTGAGAATGCGCTGCAACAGATGGAGTATTTTCACCATCCAATGGCTATTTCGAGGGAGAAAATCTGGTCAAGTTAGATATTCCGAAATGGGGTCGTATCTTCTTGAGTAGGCCTTTGTATCCCACTCCTTTTTTGGTGTTTTGCATGAAAACTATTGAGACCACTACTAGGAAAAACCCTTTCACAACGGTTGGAAAGGGGTTCCATCACCCGGGTCATATTGTTGTTAAGTATGATGTGGTTGTAATTTTGTTGTTTCTATCGCAATCTAGAAACCATTATTAAAAGGTGGGATGCGCGCCACTTATCACAACAGTTATACCTATAAACTGTTGTGATACTTACACATAGGTACTGGGTTTGAAACCCATCAACATAAATTATGTAAATCATAGATTACCGTTGATCACGGTTACAATATATAACCATTGTGAAAAGTGTCCAGAGTGTATTATATAATATGTAGATTGTACGTTTTCCATACTCCTCAATAAAGTAATACAAGCTTTCAAATTGATGAAGAAATCTATAATCTGAAAAATTAAGTTATTCTTGAAAAAAAAACTTAATCAAATCATTGTTTTCTGATTGCATGCGTCTCATCGTGCATTTCATGCTCTTTTACATATATATTATGGTTTTTTGTTCTAACTCCTTAGATACATCGTTGTCTTCGTTTATAGTTAAATTTCATGTAGTTAATGAAACTTAACTATAATCTAAGACAACGACGCATTTGAGGAGCCAGGTCATAATATCATAATCTAGATGTAGAAGAACATCAAATGAACGATGAGATGCATGCAATCCAAAAGCAATGGGTTGTTTAAGTTGGTTTTCAAAAACAATTTAATTTTTCAAATTATAGTATCTATTTCAATTTAAATAAATGTTTTTTAAGTGAGGTGTATGAAAAAACAAGTCATCTACATACTATATAATAAACTCAAACAACAACATACAACATAACCAAATATTATAAATTTGTGAGCAATGAAATATATATATTATAAATTTCCAAGACACACCTTTTATTGAAACTAATTGTGAAACAGTAATCAATTATGAAGTTCATCTAGTTTGTGAAGCAATAAAAAAGAAATATAAGGAGGAAGAAGCTTAGACAACAGCTTCATACTTCTCATATTTCTTCTCATTATATCTTAAACTAGATGAAGTTTGCTGCCGTTGTTGTTTCTTCATTAACTAAAATGTGTTGTTATTGTTGAGTCCTACAATAACCATGAAAAACATCTTGTTTGTGAAACTATGAAAAAAATACAAGGTGGATGAAGTTTCCATCATAGCTTCATGTTTCTTGTACTTTTTTCCAGAGCTACACAAACAATATGTGCCATAGCCAAAGTATGGTCTTTGTTAAGGTAATGAAGACGAATATGAAAAAATGAGAACAATTAATCAATAAAAACAAGAAGAAGAATACCTTAACGTATGAAACACAAGATTCACGGCTAATGGCGAAGAAGAAGAGAAAAAATGAGTGCTAGAGTTTCATTGTTAAGGAAATGGCGCTACTGTCAATAAGTGAGAGTTAATTCACTTATATATGGGTAAATTATTTCACAATGGTTGTCTACCAACCCTACTGATAAATATTTATTTATTATAAATATATCACAACGGTAGAACGTACTAACCGTAGTCATATCCCTATAAGTCTTTTATATAAAAGTAAATAAAAAAGAAAAGACGCGTCTTAACATTAAAGAAATAATATATATGGTGGCACTGAGGTTCGAACACATTAAAGCTTGATGGTTTTACCATAGTTGGCTACTCAACTGTTGTTATATACAATTAACTTTTAATCAAAAAATTAAAATAATATGGTAGCACCTTATTTTTTAGATGTCACCACGGTGTAGTGAAGAACCGTAGTGACAATGGCATTGTTGGTTACACGTTTTATAGTAGTGTACAATGGGTAACCGTAGCTAAAATCACTTTGTTTGGTGTTAGATTTAGTCATTATATTCATTTAATAAAGAGGTCATTGAATTCTATGTAATTCTACTCATGCTTTAATATTGACGACTTTTTAATCTCAATGCTAGTTTTAGCTTTACTACTTAAAACTCGTTTCAATGGTGTAACTAGACATCAAAAGATTTTTGTCATTATTAGATCCAAGATAATCATCTATCGATACAAACACCTAAAATTAGGGTTATGTTAAATATCCACACATACGATAGTAAGGATTTTCATTGAATCCTGCAATTTTATAACTGTTGGAAATTTATGGTTTATGTTGGTTAATAGTCTGATATATCGACTATTGGATAATACAGTAATCTCACAATGTAGAGACTGAAAGGAGGTACAAATGAGAGCAACAATTTGAAATGTTAATGGCTGAGTATAGGAGCATATTACTGATCTATTGATCTGCATGATAAATATGTAATGATGAAATCTATATCTAGCATGTTTTCTCACTATTAACACTGATATAACCATTTTACTTTCACGTATCACAACAAATATAGAACCCTTCTTTACTTAATATCTTAAAAGTTGTAGAAATATCATTGAAATAACTAGTCTCTGTGGATAGGATAATGAAGGAAAAATATGATCCCCTTAAACCTACCCCCTCAGTTAAATGTCCTAACCGAGGGAAAAAGTCAGTTCAACACGCCATTTTGAAAGAAAAATAATGTTGTTGATGGGATTCAGACCCATGACCAACCGAGGAAAAAAGTTGGACGCTTTGCAGCTTTTCACCTTAGTTCTCATTCCAACCGAGGGGTAAAATAAAAGATTTTCCCTCGATTATCAATCCAACCGAGGAAAAAGTGGCGTGGTTTCCACTTTTTCAACTTACTTAATGTCACAATAGTAAGTAGCGCACTTTTTATAGCACCATATGTTACTTCGGACACCTAACTAAAATAAAAGCTTTTTTTCGACTGAGCTAATTTTTTCTCCCCATATAATAGTGTCTGAAACACAACTGAAAAAAAAAAGTAAAATGATAATATACATAAAGAAATGAATAATAAAATGTCAAACTTTGACAACTAAAAACGATAGAAAAAAAAAGACTTTTCAATTTCTCGACAAGTTTTCATTCGTTGTTAGCTCCTTTGGTATAGAAAGTGATGAGGTGGCATTTCCGAAAATAATAACATTTCAAAGATATTACTATAAATACTTAATATTCATTTTCATGGGATTGATTGTTAAATAATAGATATGGAGAAAACAAACCCTAGATAATGGTGTTTCTCGAGAAAAAAAATTTAAATAACCATGTTTAATAAATAAATTACAAAAAAACCATGTATTCGGGGTATTTACCAAAATGTCTAGGTTTGGGACAGTAGTTAATTGGATGCGCCAAACCAAATGGCGCATAAGTGTTAAATTTGGGTGCATGCGCCAAACCATTTGGCTAACCCTAAAATTATAAGTGTTTGCGCCAAATAAAATGGCGCATTAGGCTTAGGGTTTTTCCCTAATTGCCAAACCATTTGGCGCATTAGGCTTAGGTCTTTTTTTTTATTTTTATTTTCAATTTTTTTTATTAGGTAAGTGCATATATATATATATATATATATATATATATATATATATATATATATATATATATATATATATATATATATATAAATACTATTTATTTCAATTTTTTTAGTTTTTATAATTTAATGTAGAAAACGTAAATTGGCATTTGATAATCGAAAACGAAACATCGGTTACAATTGATTAAAGAAACAATACATCGACAACAATTGACTAAAGAAAACACAACAAAATGCTTAATGGAGTCCATCACCAAGATAGCCATCTGTTCCGCACAACGGTCTTGTTATCACACGTTTACCGCGATCGTTGATGCCGCCGTGAAGCCTAGCACCACCCCTACCCCTATGCCTTCGTGCTTCTTGCTGGGTCTGTGTAACTGGGCCCGGAAGTGGGTTGTTCTGTTGGTCGCTGTCTATGAATTCGTCCACGCCACCATAATTTTCCGGAAACCGACTGTTGTAAAGTCGGTTACCCAAGGCCTCATAAGTGTTAAATTATGGTGGGGGAGTGGGTAGGGGAACGACTTCAGGTTGGTAGCACCCAGCAGCACTAGAACTACCTTGATTAAAGCCAAATTCGTTCGACGGTGTTGCATATCCAGAAGGGGTGCCACGGTGAGAGGATTCATCATGAGGACCATCGTCGGGACTTAGATGTAGGCTTGACGAACCGGGCATAAGGTTTTAGCCAAACAACCTTGTGGACCCTGCAAACGCTGCAAATCCAAATGGTTGTGATTGGGTCTGATATTGGCTAATGGAATGATGTTTGTCTTCAGCTTCTTGAAAAGGTTGAGACTGTTATTGGAAGAGATTTGGTTGTCGGTAGTTGCGGGCAGAACGGGATGGAGTATGGAACAGATTTTGTTGTTGGTGGGTGTACTGATTTTGTTCTGGTTCTCGTAGTAGTTGTTGCTACTGCAGTTGTCGTTGTTGTAGTTGTTGCCGTTGTTGTTTCCGTTGTTGTTGCCGTTGTTGTTGCCATTGTTGTTGTTGTTCCTCTAAAGGTTGTTGTTGGGGTAGGATGTAGTTGTGAGCACGGGGGTCTATTAAGTAGAACGGATCTGCAATAAACAAGTTAGGGGTTGTAACCGTACGGTACCAACTCATGTACTCGACGGACGGTTTCATCTCATGATCACTGACGGGGAAGTTGAGGACATATTGGCGACGGTCCTTCCACATCTGGCGCCACACGGGTGCAAAATCCTTCCAGTTTTGGTGTGCCACTGATGGTTGACTCGTCTGAGGTGCCACACTCCAAAGTCAACTGGAGGGTCGGGTATACCTTGACGCATTCCGAATTGTAGCATGACCCGGTCACTATGATGCATTTCGATGATGTTGTACCGGATCAGGCAACATGTTGTAGTCCAAATTTCTGCATCTACAACTCTAGGCTCATGGTCGCAATTGAGATACGGTCTCCATATAAACTGCATGCATAAGAGTTATACATTATTTCGGGCAAATATTTATAAAAAATACACTTATAAAAGAGCAAAAGATTAGAGATAATACTTGATGGGGTCCTAGGTGATCAATCAGCTGGCGGTACATTGTGATATTTGACCGCGGATTTTTTGTGAAGTCCATTTTTTTCACGCAAAATCTAAAACGCAAATTAAATGTTTTAGTTAGAGTAGAGTAGATCATAATCCACTAATTGTGCATGAAAAATATGGTATATTAAAAACTTACCTCATTGCATACGGAAAGGTCCAACTGGCTTTGTTAATCGGGGCCATTATAGGCATCCTCCACCACCCCCACACTTGCACCAACAGAGCGCATCCATAGAATGTGCAAGAATCGTATCTTGAGTTCTTGCACAGGGATTGGTACACCGTAGCCAGCACTGCAGACCCCCAGCTATATAGACCAACTCTAGTAAAATCCATTAATAAACGAAGATACATAAAATTAACAGTGTTACCAGTACTATCTGGAAACAAAACGTTTCCAATTAGCAAGAGTAGGTAGCACCTGGTTTTATGAAGTATGGTCTCTTAGGGAGACGCATACTCCAACCGAAAATTATCATAATAATCCCTTAACCTCTTAAGGTTAACACCCTGTCCCCTAGCACCAACTTGTCCCTCTATCAAGTCTATGCCCAATGCTTGAAAGCATAGGGAATTTGCCTGCATTACACAGCCATTAATTTCCTTCCCGTCAACTGGAAGGCCTAGTAACATATGAACATCCTCCAGGGTGATGGTGCACTCCCCTGCTGGAAGATGGAAAGTGTGTGTCTCCGGCCTCCAACGTTCTAGCAACGCCAGAACAAATTTGTGATCAATAGAAGACTCAGCGATGGTGCTAATCGGTCCGAAACTAGCAACGTCCAAGTAGGGTCTTATGCGGTCGTCTGGAGCGATGATCGAGTGACTACGAGCCCTGAAACGGTTAGCGTCCTGAAAATAATTATGTATGCATAAGTATTCATTTATTTCATCATAGACAGGTGCATGTTATTAACGTAGTAGTAAAATACTTACATAGGCTGCGATGTTCTCGGGGGTTCCTCGGTGCGTATCACCCATTGTTAAGAGAGACATGGTTGAACACTGGAAATTTGGAATTTGAAAGAAAAATGATTATTGTGAGAGTAGATGAGTGAAGGTGGTGAGAAATTTGCAGAGGCCTAGGTAGTATATATAGTGATGAGGCTTAAACGGTAACAAGCTGCATGCTGGACATGTCAACACATTCATAGTTGCTAGGTGTTGCTTGTGCAGAAGTGGTTGGCATGCATGCAACATAACTTTCAATGACAGGACATGGTGACATGCATGTAGAGCAGAACTAGGTGCCAGCTAGGGTTGCATGCATGTAGTATTAGGAGGAATCGTTTCAGGAATCTTATCAGGAATCGTTTCAGGAATCGTTCCAAACGCATGCGAGGTTGCAGGAATCATTTCGGACGCATGCGAAAGACTGAAATTATTAAGATGTTAACAGGCGGGGACCATGTGGGGACCAGGTGGGGACCACATGTATCATACATATGCGCCAAATGAAATGGCATTTTTTTTTCAAAATTTCAACTAATGCGCCATTCCATTTGGCACATTCCAGGTAAGAAAATGTACATATGCGCCATTCCATTTGGCGCATTAGTACAAACCCTTTTTTTTTAAAATTAGGGTTTACGTTTTTTCTTGTAGAGGAAACCCTAATTGTGCTATAGACCTTAAGCAAGGCGTCCATCCCTCTATAAATTAGGGTTTCTTGTGTGCATAAGACTACACAAACGGAAAAAATGAGATCTCGAATAAGGCCAGATAGCACGCACCGGAGCTCTGAGCCTCCACCACTTGTGAGGCGGTTCGACTATCAACCGGACTATCGTCGAAGGAACAGGTACGTCATTTTCTCTCCTGTCAAACCTCCCATGCAGGTTATGTTTTGGAATATCCATTCCATGGACCAACTTAAGAGAACCATCCTGAGGTTTTTGGAAGGGGAGTACAGTCCCGACGAAGAAATCAGATCTATCAAGAGGCTTAGAACAAGGGGTGGTGTTTTTCTTGAAAGATAGTGTTGGTGGGAGACTATGGAAGACGACATCTAATGCACTCGGATGATGGAGGACAGAGAAGAGAATGTTTTAACCGTTGTAATATCCTAGATGCCGCAGTTTCTTTATCATTTCTGTAACTTCTGTACCGTTCAATCAAATGCTCTTAGCATATTTCAATGAAATGATATTCTATCGTTACAAAGTTGCCAATGAGTATTTAAGTTATTAATAATTAACAAAAATCTTTCCCTCCATATTTACCCGCTAAAAAAAAGTTGCTACAAGTGGTCTGCTCTTCTATAAATAGAGGTGTGTGTGTGGAGTTGAAGTATTAACTCTTTTTTTCTTCTTACTGCAAACACTTAAAAATGAATTCAGTTTGGGATGTAGTCTTTTTTGAGGAAGGTAGTCTTGTTTGGGATTTCAAGAGAATTGTTAGAGCCATCAACACCGGGTTTCGTCAACTGGATGGTCCAACCAGGAAAGTTAAACAGATAGATTATCGTTGTCCATACATTACGTTGACGGATAATAACCCAGAAGGCACACACATGTATTATTGGGATTGTGTGAAAGACGATGTGGTCGTGGATCTAATGTTTTGGACACACAGTGGAGAAGTTAACCGATGCGTTGAAAATCCACTTGTTCTTGCAGTGATACTTGAGTAGTTTAGATTAAGTGTTGTTTTATTTGTTGCAATGTAATTTCGTCTACTACCAGTTGTTTTGTGTTATTTTCTTTTTTGCAATGTAATATCGTGTTCTACCAGTTGTTTTGTGTTGCAAACGCCGGATCATTTAATTAAAATTAATGTGGTTGTTGTGTTAGTTGTGGTTGTCTGAACATTAATTATGCTAACAGACACTCACCATTGTGTGTTGATCTTTTACATTCAATTTGGAATCATGTGACAGACATAGATCAGCGTGTTTATCTTGTGACAGACATATTTTAAAATACATTTTATAATTGAATAATTACTAAAAGAAATAGATAATATTTATAATTTCAAATAAATAAAAAATGAACAAAATTTTAAAATATGATTATTCTTAAATTAACATATAAGATAACGTTTTTTAATTAAATAAAAAATGTATAAAATTACACACACACACATATATAAAGTTATATATATATATATATATATATATATATATATATATATATATATATATATATATATATATATATATATATATATATATATATATATACATTTTTTATATATATTTCAGTTTTTTATAAATATAATGAACTGTCTAGTCTCATCAAATTGGAATCCTATGGCAGACATAGATCAGTGTGCGTCTGTCTAGTCTCGTCAGGTTGGAATCTTGTGATAGACCTAGATCAGCGTACGTCTGTCTAGTCGCGTCATGTTGGAATCTTGGGACAGACCTAGATCAGCGTGCGTCTGACTAGTCGCGTCATGTTGGAATCTTGGGACAGACCTAGATCAGCGTGCGTCTGTCTAGTCTCGTCAATTTGGAATCCTGTGACAGACATAGATCAGCGTGCGTCTGTCTAGTCTCGTCAATTTGGAATCATGTGACAGACCTAGATCAGCGTGCGTCTGTCTTGAGTCAATGTAAAGCTGTAAGTATTACCCTATATAAGACAACCAATATTTTCTAAACATTACAAAACACACAAACAATATTGCCTACTCTGACCTGATATTACAACACCCAAACGCTAACTCGAAAAAATGGCTTCATCTCCCCAATACCTTGTACATTCCCATCTAAACGGTGAGACTTACCCACATGAAATAGCCGGTTTTGTGATGAGAAACACTCAAGTTGTGCCATTTTTGTTAAGCAAAAGAGCCACCTTTACATCTTTCCTTCAGCGACTACACGCTAAGATTGCAATGGGTCCTATTGCAAACATTTTTTACCAATGTCCCTCTTTCAATGACAACAACACCGTCAAGTTCTATGAGATGGAGATTACAAATGACGAAGACCTCCAAGATATGTTTGCTACCCACGAATACTCTGGCTTGGATTCTATCGAGCTGTACGTTACTATACAGGTTGAGACACAAGAAACTCATGTTGTCCAGTCGCAAGTTATAGACCCACCAGTCAACGAGCAAGAAGAGGTTGATGTCATAGACGAGGAAGAAGAAGATCTGGAAACTGAATTTGACGACATGGTCAACGAGGAATCCGACGACGAGCACCACATGCCGGTGCCTCCAGCCCATGTGTACGCACCTCCAGCACATATGAGTAACTTGAACCTGCAAGGTGACGAACCATCATCCGACATCTTCTTCACACCGTACATCCAAAATGACGATGAGTTAAAGGAAGGAGACAAGTTTCCTTCTAAGGAGGCATGTCTTAGAACAATAAAAAAATGGCACATGGCGCACAACGTTGATTTTGAAGTAGATCGTTCAAACCTGGAACGGTATGTAATCACTTGTAAAAATCCAGAGTGTGGCTTCAGACTGTTGGCTTCTTATAGGAAGAGAAGTAATGCATGGAAAATAGGGTCGATTACGCAACAACACACGTGTGTCAACCCTAACACTTCCCAGGATCATACGAAACTCAGTGGCGATCTCATCTGTCAGGAGATCTTGCCTCTAATAAGTTCTGGTCCGTCTTTGAAGGTCAAAAATATTATCTCGCATATCGTTACAACCTTCAACTACACTCCATCTTACAGAAAGGCGTGGGTTGCAAAAACAAAGGCAATTGAGATAGACTACGGCAACTGGGAGGAGTCATACAAAATTCTTCCCTGATACCTCACTGCGCTACAAAGTTACGCACCTGGCACTGTTACTATTCTAGAGACACTGCCCGCGCATGCCCCGGATGGAAACCCTGTCCAAGGAAACGGAATATTCCATCGGCTTTTTTGGGCGTTCAAACCTTGCGTACGAGGGTTTGCACATTGTAAACTCATACTTCAAATTGATGGAACATGGTTATACGGCAAATACAATGGAACCATGCTTATGGCGGTTGCACAGGACGGGAACAACAACATATTTCCAGTGGCATTCGCAATTGTCGAAGGTGAAACTGCCGCGGCTTGGAGTTTCTTTCTAAGGAACCTCCGAGAACATGTTGCTCCTCAGCCTGACATCTGTTTAATCTCTGATAGGCACACTTCCATTGAGAGTTCTTATAATAATCCAGCAAACGGATGGCATGACCCGCCATCAAAACACGTCTATTGTATTCGCCACATCGCCCAGAACTTCATGTGGGAGATCAAGGACAGACATCTGAGGAAGGCTCTGGTCAATGCTGGTTATGCATTAACCCAACCCACATGCCAGCATTATCGGAGTGAGATTGTAATGACAAATCTAGATGCAGGTAGTTGGATAGATAACCTTTCTAGGGAGAAATGGACAAGGGCTTATGACAAAGGCGTGCGATGGGGCCATATGACGACAAATCTGGTGGAATCCATGAATGGAGTTTTCGAAGGCATTCGTAACCTTCCTAACACAGCACTAGTGGAGGCAACCTACTTTAGGATGGCTTCGCTCTTCTCAACGAGAGGCAGGAAATGGGGTGATGTTAGACAATCTGGTCAACTGTTAAGTGATAGTTGCATGAAATTTATGCAACAACAATCGGCAAAAGCAAACACTCATCAAGTAACTTCTTTCGATCGATTCAACCGCATGTTCAGTGTGCGCGAAACAATTGACCACAATGAGGGTTTGCCAAGACAACAATATAGGGTTCTGCTAGACGAAGATTGGTGCGACTGTGGAAGGTTTCAAGCTTTTCGTATGCCTTGCTCACATGTCATAGCTGCATGTGCGTATGCGCACCGCGACGCAAAATCACTACTCTCTCCAATTTACAAGGCTCAGACATTACTCCGAGTTTACAGTGTTGTGTTTCCAGTTGTACCAAAGGAGGATTAGTGGCCTGAGTATGATGGGGAGGTAGTTTGGCATAACGAAGCAATGCGGCGAAAGAAAAAGGGTCTCCTCAATAGTACGCAGATTAGAACCGAAATGGACGTCCACGACAAATTGGAAAGAAAATGCAGCATTTGTCGTCAGGTGGGGCACAATAAAAAACGATGCCCTAATCGTGGCTCGACCTCGTCGCAAGTTTAATCTACTCTGTATTTTTCTTTTACGACAATGTATCAATTTCGCTTGCCACCTCTTGTAACCTTTCCTCAGTCTTTCATCAATAAATTGTGCTTCACTAAAAAAACCGAAATCGACGACGCAAACATTATTTAGGGTTAGTAAGAATTTTACGAACTCGATTTATCAGACGTTTTTACGAAAATAAAAGATCGGAATCAAAAACTTTGCGCGAAAATATCCTAAACAGATTAATTTTGAAAGAAAAAAAAGGCACAACACATAGCAGCCAAATGAAATGGCGCCTATGTGTTGCATGATAAATGCATGCGCCAAATGGAATGGCTAACATGCATGTGCCCTAAAACCTTGTTCATTTGCGCCATTTAAAATGGCTTGTAGGGTACATATGCGCCATTTAGAATGACACATTCACTTATTTGTCTTCCCAAACCTAGACAGTTTGGTAAATACCCTGAAAACATAGTTTTTTTGATAATTTATTTATTAAACATGGATATTTAATTTTTTTTTCGTTTCTCGATGGTCTACAATCCCATATAAAAAAATCCGAAAAATACACATATATAAATATTTCCTATATAGTTCACGTGGTTGATCCATGAAGTAGGAAGGAGTTAGAGAATGAGGTCTGCAATTAAAATAATGTTACAAATACACATATATAAATATTTCCTATAAAAAGAAATACTTTTACTCCAAAAGAAATACAGTATATAAATATATTTATTATTTTTATTTAAGAAAAGTTTATTGTTAGTCAAACTTCCTGACTATAAATATATTCTAAAAATTTGTCGATAAATGTATATCTCATTTTTAAATGACTATTTTTTTCCGCCAAATATGCCTTTACCAATATTATTAATTTATCTCGAATGATTTAAAATTAAAATAAAACACATCAATATGAAAAGTAAATATACAATTCAAGAAAAGAAGAAGGGGCTATTTATATAAATAGGGATGTAAGGAATGTATAAGAATTATACTACATACACCATGTCTCCAACGGCGATGAGAATTATTGCTCCTTTATCACTTGTTTTACTGCTAGCATCTGCATCAGAAGCAGCGGTCTCTCAACCTCGAGTGCACATAGAACTCCTCAACAAGTTATCTGATAACAAAAAGCTAACCATTCATTGCTACGAAAGATATCGCGACGATCTAGGTGAGTGGATAATCCCACCCGGAGAACAACACATATTTGCATTCACGCCAGGAACAGTTGATAAACCGACCAAGTATTATTATTGTAGTGTAAAATGGGATGGTTCAAACCTAAATTGGTTTGATTTGTGGTCACGAGAAAAGGATTATAATGCATGCAAAGTTTGCAAATGGATCGTAAATGAGAAGGAAGCTTGTAGGTTTGATTATGATACAGGAGCTTATTCTGTTTGTGTTGTCTATAGACAACAACGAATGAACTAAATATGTAACTTGATGTTTGTTCATAAATAAATAATATTTAAGTCTTGAAATATACTATTAAAAGTAATTTTGGATTGATTTGGTTTATAAAAATGTATTTATAAATTAAATATTAAATAAATACTTAAGCATTGAGCGAATTAATAAATGTTTAATTTAAAAATATTTTTAAAGTAAAAAGTTAGAATATATATATTGTCTGTTTGACAAAAATAACGGTTGGCTGATAACATAGTTTATAGTTAATTACATAGTTTTAAAAATCGGATCGGACCGGCCGATCGGACCGGACCGGCCGGTCGGACCGGTCGAATCGGGAACTGGCCAGGTAACCGGTATTGTTCAATAGTCGGATCGAGTATGCCGTCAAACCGGTGGGAACCGGTCAAAATCGGTGTAAACCGGGAAAACCGGAAAAACCAGGAAAATCGGAAAACCGACGGTTTAATTGTTTTTTTTTGTTTTTTTTAACCTTTTTTTTAATTTTTTTTTTAACATTTCTTTTAAACTTTTTTTTTAACTTTATTTTAATATATTTAGTAGTCTATTACTTAAATAGCATTCTCACATAGTTTTTTAGTGACAAATTAAAAACTTTATTGTCTATTTGTTATCTTTGCTAATAAATTTTCTTAAATAGCATAAACATATTGAAATTTATTTGATTTTCTTTTTAGGAGGATCCTATTTTTAATTAAATTTGGTACACATTGGAGTTATTTTGTTATAAACTATTCAATTAGATTATGTTGTAAATAGACTTTGTTTAGATTATGTTGTAATTAGACTTTGTTTGCAATTAGACTTTGTAATTTTTTACTATTTTGTTATGTGTGATACCTTTGTTTAAAATTTGAATTTAGGTTATGAAATTGTGAATTTATGATATGATATTTTTAAAAAATTTAAAAGCTAGTTATATTTTTTTAGAGACTGAATCATCCGGTTCGACCGGTTTTATACCTATATAATGACAGGTCTATTCAACCGAGTTATCCGGTTTAATCCGGTTTGATCGTGCGGTTCGACCAGTGACCCAGCACCCACACCGGTTTGATGACCGGTCCGGTTTTTAAAACACTGGTTAATTATGATTGATTGTTGATGACTAATAATTGATGATTTATAGCTTGTAGCTAATAATTGATGATTTATAGCTGATAATTTAATTGAAGTGGTTGATAAAACTAGCGGTTCAATTAGTTAATAAATTAAAATGAAGGAAATTTATTATATAATTATTTTATTTTAAATTAAAATAAATTATAAAGGATAGTAGTTGATTTTAGTTAAAATAATAAACACAAAAATGAAAGATAAAATATTAATTAAGCTTTGAGCTACAAGTTAAAACGCTATTTAAAATGGTTCCGTAAAAATAAGCTATAACTAATAAAATAAATTATATATTCATGATGAAAAGACAATTATCAAACAGATCTTTTTGTTGTTATAAGTTCAAATATAATTTTCGATTGATTTGGTTAGTAAAATTGTATTTACAAAGTAAATACTAAGTAAATACTTATTTACTTAAACGTTGAGCGAATTTATAAATATTTAATTTAAAAATATTTTTAAAGTCAAAGTCAAATATATAATATATTATATCATATATTTAAAAAAATATGATTATATACTTAACATTTATTATATGATATATTTAAATTGATAATTATTATAAAGTTGTAAATGAGGTTAACTATTTTTATTTTTTAAAAAAGGTTAAGTAATGTTGAAAATACATTATAATAAAAGGAAAATAATTTTTAAATATATTATTGAATAATTTAAAATGAAAAATTTTAGAATCTTTTTATTTTAAAAAAGTTATTATAATTTTCTTTTATTTAATAATTATTTAAAACATAATCCTCTACATTGCAAATTTGGATGGCAATGGGGCGGGTCGGGGACAATTATTATTTCCCCAAACCTACATTTGAATCCCTAAACAATCCACGTTCCGTTCCCAAACCCAAACGGGAATGGATAATTAAAATACAAATCTAATCCAAACGGGTTTGGGTTGGATTCGAGTATTTCTGCCCCTCCACCATTCATTTACTGAAATCAATTTTTTTTAGTAAAAATACTTATTTTTTTCATAATTAAATTATTTTATAAATAATAAAATGAAACAAATTCAAAAAAATTCATACATACATTTCAAATATTTTAAATAATAAATACAAATCTAAATATCATTTGGCTGCATATTTAATATTCTAAATTACCAAAAATATATAATAATATACACAAAAAAATAAACGCGGCGGGTTCAAAATGGGTACCGATGCCTGCATTACCCGATCCGTACCTATATTTTATAATCGGGAAAAACTCAAACCCGAACCGAAATCCAATTAAAGCGGGTTTTTTCCATCAACTTCGGGGCGGGCTCGTTCCTGTTTTGGTTGCCTCAGAATATTTCTAGTATAATGAAGTTCATTTTACCTTTTATTTAAAGCAATTGAACTTCTTTTAAAGTTGTGTTTCATTAGAAGTTCATGTTATATAAGATTTTCATCAAGAGTAAGTTTTGTTGATTTGAATATGCATTTGTTTGTTATATGTGACTTAGTGATACTCTGGTGGTATATGATTTTTCGATGATTATGGTTATTTCTAATTGTTCATATGGACGGGAATGTCTCATATAAATTTAAAAGTTCGGTTCTAATTTTAAAATTTGACCTACAATAAAATAAATTTTAAAGGAAAAAGTAATTTTTTATTTTAATTGTAAAAAACTACACAAAATATAAAAAAAGACATGCTTTAAAAATACTTTAGCAAAAATTTGTCTTCAAGAAAGATTTTGACATATTTTCTATATTTATGATTCTTCTATTTATAGAAAAATTCACAACATTTGATAAAAAGAATAGTTCTTTGAATAAAATTGTAAGACATGAAAGTAGAAAAAAACCTACTACTTTAATTTAAATCAAAATAAACTTTCTTAAATATATATATATAATTCAAAATGTATTTTATTTTAGACAGAAAATATTCAGAAAATAAATGAATTATTATGGCTTAACTCCCTATTATTTGAATTATTGTTGAATGCAAATGTTTCCTTGTATTAACTATGATTGTTTCCACTGCGTAATAAAAGTAACGTTGAAGTTTATGAAGTTGTTTTGATTCATCTGAAAATGTGTTATGTATCTATAAAATGTTGAGCAGATTAATATTTTTGAAAAGTGTGACATCCTAATTGCATGTGTTATTATTTTTGAAAATTTACTCTGATTTTATAATTATATTCGTCGGGGAATTCGGGTGTTACATCTAGAGCATCCGCTGTCAAAGTACCTGTCTTCTCTATTAGAATCCCTCAAGGGGGTGTGAGCTATAAGGTTGACATCTCATTCTTTGACACTTCTCTTTTGACTAACCTTAGAATGAGCTAAAGATTTTTGATCTCTAAATAGTTTATAATGAAAAGGCTTAATATGACCATACTCACCACAATAATGGCATCTCTAAGTTGAAGAATTGAAATTTGTTGGAGTTTCATTCAGTCTACTAATATGTTGGAACATGTGGTTTGATATGTTGATCATTCGTTTCTTTTAAGCAGTAAAGAACTTTTCTACAAGCCTTTTATTTTGTTAATTATCAGAATTATTTTTACCTTTAGTATCTTCAGCCTTTTTCAACATCTCAGTTCCATTATTCCTCTTTTTTTAAGAAGTCTGTCAAGTTGTCAAGCTTAGAATTAAAAAAAGTTACCTCAGTTTGAAGATGAGAAACAATACATAGAAGCTTTTTCTTTTCATTCTCCAATTCAGCTATGCTTTTTCTCTGTTCCTCTTCTGTCTTGAGACTTTCTTCACACATGTAACAAATATCCTTGTAGGATACATCTAGATATTTGTAGAGATCAGTTTCACCACAAGGTTCGACATCATCTTCCCATCTTCAAGAAAGAGCAATCACCAGTTTGGCTGTCTCGAGTTTGGACTTGTCTAGTGACTCATCATCATCGGACGAAGATATAGTAAGCCCCTTTTGTTGTTTCTTGAGGAAGGTGGGACATTCTGGTCTAATATGACTAACCCCTTCACATTCATAGCATTTAACACCTTTACTTTGATTGGACTTCTCTTCAGGTATGGTGTTCTTCTAAGGATCATTATCATTCCTAATGTCAGATGAGATGTTCTTGACATCAGGTCTACCTCTTCTATCTATTCTCTTTAGAATTCTATTGAATTGCTTCCCAGGTAACACAACGGTATTTGACAGTCCTTCCTCAGTTTCTAGATCAGCTTGACCTATTTCATCTTCAACACTGGATACAAAATTTATGCCCTTGTTATTTCTCTCACACTTGTCACTAATATCCAATTCAAAAGTTTGAAGTGAGCTAACAAGTTCCTCAACCCTCGTAGTTCTGATGTCATGAGCTTTTTCAATGGATGTCACCTTCATGTCAAATTTCCTAGGTAGAGACCTAAGAATTTTTCTTACAAGCTTTTCTTCTGTCATCTTCTCTCCCAGGGAACTAAATGCATTTGCTATTTCAAGATTCTTCATTTTATATTCCAAGACAGTCTCATCAACATTCATCTTCAGATTTTCAAATTTATAAGTGAGAAGTTAAAGTCTAGACATCTTCACTTTAGATGTGCCTTCATGAGTTGTTATAAGGATTTCCCAAGCATCATTGGCTAAAGTACATGTATTGGTCAACCTGAAAACATTCTTGACTACTCCATTGAATAGAGCATTCAAAGCCTTCGAATTTTCAAGAGCTAATTTATCATCCTCATCAGACCAATATTCTTCAAGTTTTAAGAACACATTTCGTTCTTTGTCCTTCTTAGCAGGATGCTCCCATCCTTTAAAAACAACCTTCGATGCTTTGTTGTCCATGAATTTCAGAAAAGCCACCATTATGACTTTCTACCACTCATAATTTGAACCATCTACATTACATTTATTCTTCCCAGATCTCACCCAGTAAATAGAACACGTTGCCTGCTCTGATGCAAATTGAAATTCTGACACTTACAATACAGATGTGAAGAAAAATGTCTCAACACACAGAATATCAGGACAAATGTTATAACATCACACGCTGACAGAAAATAGATTGTAGAAATATAAACAACACAATCAATTGTTAACCTAGTTCGGTGCAACATCACCTACTCTAGGGGCTACCAAGCCATGAAGAAAGTTCAATATAATGTTATTAGTTCAAGGCCTAAACAGTCCCAGCTTACAACTTATCACCTCAGTGATTAAAGACAGTTACAATCCCAATAACTTTACAAAAAACCAATCATAATTCCAGTGGCTTGAAGAACCAAAAGGAAAGATTCTTTCTAATAAACATTACTTGGTCTTCCTTAAAAGCTCCAACCAAGAACAATTCTCAATTTTTTTACTTAAAAGCTTCAAGAGTGAGATCAATAACTTGATATACAATCAAGTAACAATCAGTCAACCTCAATGCATATTGTAAACCTATACTGCAAATCGATGGAACTTGGTTATATGGTAAACACAAAGGAACTATGTTGATGGCTGTTGCACAAGATGGAAACAACAACATATTTCCGGTACCATTCACAATAGTGGAAGGTGAAACTGTCGCGGCTAGGAGTTTCTTTCTAAGGAATCTCTGAGAATATGTTGCTCCTCAGTCTGATATTTGTTTAATATCAGATGGACATGCTTCCATTGAAAGTGCTTACAACAATCCAGCAAACGGATGACAACACCCACCATCAACACATGTCTACTGTATTCGCCATATTGCCCTGAATTTCATGCGGGAGATTAAGGATAGGCACCTCTAGAAAACACTGGTCAATGCAGGATATGCATTAAAACAACCTACATTCCAACATTATCGGAGTGAAATTGTATTGTCAAATCCGGAGGCGGAAAGTTAGATTGATAACCTATCCAGGGAGTAATGGACCAGGGCTTACGACAACGGCGTGCGATGGGGCCACGTGACAACAAATCTAGTAGAATCCATGAATAGTGTTTTTAAGGGCATTCGAAACCTTCCATTCACTGCACTGGTGGATGCAACCTACTTTAGGATAGCTTCGCTATTCTCAACAAGATGTCAAAGGTGGAGTGTTGTTAGAGAATCGGGTCAATTGTTCAGTGAGAGTTGCATGAAATTTATGAAAGAACAATCAGCAAAGGCCAACAGCCATCATGTAACTGCTTTTGATCGATTCAACCGCACCTTTATTGTTCGAGAAACAATTGACCATAATGAAGGATTGCCAAGACAACAATATCGGGTTCTACTAGATGATCAGTGGTGCGACTTTGGAAAGTTCCAAGCATTTCGTATGCCTTGCTCACATGTCATAGCAGCATGTGCATTTGCGCACCGAGACGCATTATCACTACTATCTCCAATTTACAAGGCAAAGACATTGCTCCAGGTATACAGCGTTGCATTTCTAGTGGTTGCGAAGGAGGATTACTGGCCTGAGTATGATGGGGAGGTAGTTCGGCATAATGACACAATGTCGCCCCAACAGTACTCGTATTCGAACCGAAATGGACGTGCATGACAAAATGGAAAGAAAATGTAGCATTTGTCGTCAACTAGTCCACAACAAAAAAGAAATGTCATACTCGTGGAACAACCTCATCGCATGTTTAATCAACTTTGTAGTAACATGTTTTTCTGATAATGTATAGACTTCTTGTATCGACTTTGTAACATATTTTTAATCAACGAACTCTACTTTATTAAGTGGTGGAATCGACAACATAAACATTAATTAGGGTTAACAACAATTTTAAGAAATTGGCTTATCGGCCAATTTTATGAAAATCAAAGACCGGAATAAAAAATTTTGCGCGAAATGAAACGAAATGGGCTATTCGTTTTTTAAAAAGACCTAACACATAGGAGCTATTTCATACGGCGCCTATGTGTTAAGAACTATATGTTTGCGCCATTTGATATGGCTTGCCCTAACTAGGTCCACCTTTGCACCATTTCATTTGCCGCATTCACCTAACTTTTGTACCATTGCGCCATTTGGTTTGGCGCATACCCCAAGGTCTACTGCCAAACCTAGACACTTTGGTAAATTTCTTGAAAAATGAGTTTTATTTGTATTTTTTTTTAAACATGTATATTTAATTTTTTTTTTATTTTTTTTAAACATGTATATTAAATTTTTTTTTTCACATATGCATTCACAAATAGTGTAAAGCATATACTCCAAAATTTATATTGAAATAAAAGAGAATGAAAAACATTTATCCATAATTAAAGTTATGTTTAGTAAAAAATAAACATTTATAAATATTTTCTAATAAAAAATTATATTTTTATTCTCAAAAGAAGTTTATAAATATATTTGTGTTTTTACTCAATAAAAGTATATTGTTAGTCAAGCATCTTATATATAAATATATTTTTTAAAATTGTCTATGAATGGATATCCCATTTCAAATGAATATATATTTTCTTTCAAATATACCTTTATTAATATTATTAACTTATTTTAAATGATCTAAAATCAAAATTGGACACATCAATATACAAAAGAATATTTTAGTAATATATAAAGAAAAGAATAAGTGGCTATATAAAAAGGGATATAGGTAATGCATAAGAAATAAATTATATACACCATGTCTCCAACGTTGATTAGATTTATTGCTCCTTTATCACTTGTTTTATTGCTGGTATATGCATCAGAAGCAGCAATCTTTCCCCATGGAGTGCATATAGAGCTCCTCAACAAGTTATCTGATAACAAAAAGCTAACCATTCATTGCTATGAAAGATATGGCGAAGATCTAGGTGAGTTGGTTGTTCCCCCTGGCGGGCAATTCAACTTTGCATTCGTGCCCAGAGTAGTCGGCAAATCGAGCAAGTATTATTGTAGTGTTAAATGGGATGGTTCCAATCTCAAATGGTTTGATTTGTGGTCACAAGGAAGGGATTATAATGCATGCAGAGTTTGCAAATGGATAGTAAATGAGAAGGAAGCTTGTAGGTTTGATTATGGTACAGGAGCTTATTCTGTTTGTGTTGTCTACAATCAATGAACTCAAAATGTTTGTTCGTGATTAAATTATATTTAAGTCTTGAAATATACTATTGACCAAATAATTTTGGATTGATTTGGTGAATAAAAGTTGATTGACAAATTAAATAATAAATAAATACTTCAGCATTCAACGAATTTATAAATATATAATTTTAAAATATTTTTAAATTAAAAGTCAGAATATGTAATATATTATATCATTTTAAGAAAATATGATTATGTAGATATATTATAAAATATACAACTATTGATAATTATTAATGTTTTAAATTATGTTAAATATTTTATTTTTTTAAAGGTTAAATAATGTTGAAAACATATTTTAATAAAAGGTAAAAGATGTTTAAATTTGTTATTTAATATTTTAAAAATAAACTTTTCTCAAATATATTTTAAAGAAAAATACTTATATTTTTAATTAATTTAATAATTCACTATATACAACAACAACTTTTGTAGAATACTAATTTAAAGGACCATTCTATTATCTCTAAAATCAGGCGCCATAATTTTTATTTATTTATTTATTAAAAATAATTTACATATTATCACAGTTGGATAGAGAAACCGTGGTAAAAGTTTCAAAAGTTTATGAGTTTGAATTTCAGCGATGGTTGATTATTCCAATCGTGGTTGATTATACTGGCCCATTTTTCTTTGATTTATTTTTAAATTAAATATAAATGTTATTCAACGATGGTTGATTATTCCAATCGTGGCGTCATTCTTTTTGTTATATTTTTAATTCGAAAAATATTCGAGATGTCACTAAAATTATTTAAACCAATCGTTGTGTTATATTTTCCCTTTTATTTTTAGTTTTTTAAATACTTAAAAATTTCCGTTTTAATAAAATTTAATCGAATAAATACGATATCATCACGGTTGGTTTAAATGACCTGGTGAAATGTTTTATACAAAAGCAACGAAAAAAGCAGGAAACACAGAGGAAAAAAGAGAAAGACTGTCACCAGAAATGAGGGAAAAACCCACAATATTTAGCTCTTTTACTCATTCATCATGTTTCCGACGCATAAACTTCTTTTATCATGCATGTATAGTAAAACTCCAAATCTTGAATGTTGTTGTTGTTGTTTTGTTGTTTATGTTTATGTTGTAGTCGTTGTTGTTGGTGGTGTTTGTCTTTTATTTTGTTGTTTATGTTGTTGATATTGGATATTTATGTTCTTGTTCTTTATGTTTATGTTGTTGATGCTAAGTGTTTATGTTGTTGTTTTCTTGAATGTTTATGTTATTTTTGTTGTTTAAGTTGTTGTTGAATGTGTATTAGACAAATTTGTATTCATGGTTAAATGTGAAAATAATATCATAGAGTTAGATGAAAGAGTTGTGTTGTGAATTGAATACCAAGAACAAAGTATAATAGAAATTAGGGAGGAGAAGAAGAACACAAGAATTGGTTATAACTGCTATTCTTTCACTTTCTCTTAAAACAAGATTACAAGTTTACAAGAATAACAAATAACCTCTCTCACCCTAAATTAGGATTTGCAGCTTAGCAATGATGAGAGACTAGTATGCTATTTATAATAAAACCTAACATACTAACTAATGGGCTTTTTCCACAAGGCCCATTACACAAGTCAACTTAATAAACAAGCTAACTTAACAAATTAGGGTTTAAACACTAAAACCTAATTTAACATGCTAACAACCTAGCATCTTCGACACAAGCATGTGAACAACCTTCGACTTCATGCTTAACCCTGTCGAACCAAGAAGCTACCCTTCGGCCATACTAGAGTTCGATCCAAAATCTCACAAATCTCCACCTTGGATCTAACTCTACAACATCAAGGGAACAAACTAGCTTTCTTCATGCAGCTTTATCAACTGCATACAGTGGAAAAACTTGCAACTCGACAATGTCTTGGTGATCATATCAGCAGCATTGTCTTCAGTCGAAACCTTCAGCACTTGGACTTCTCCACGCTCGATTACTCCTCTGACGAAATGCAGCCTCACATCAATGTGCTTAGTTCGCTCATGATAGGCTGAATTCTTCGACAGGTGTATTGCACTTTGACTATCACATTTAACAGTGATACCTCGACCTTGAAGTTTCAGCTCCTTCGCAAAACCTTCAAGCCACAATGCTTCTTTCACAGCTTCAGTTAATGCAATGTACTCCGCTTCAGTGGTTGATAGAGCAACAACCTTATGAAGTGTTGCTTTCCAACTAATTGCTGTGCCAAACATAGTGAAAACATATCCAGAAATAGATTTCCTGGAATCCATACAACCTGCATAATCAGAGTCGACATATCCTTCGATTACTGCTTTACCATCTTCACCCAAGGCTCCACCATAAATTAGGACTCTATTCAGAGACCCATTTATGTACCTTAAAATCCACTTCAATGCTTGCCAGTGAGCCTTTCCAGGATTCGCCATGTACCTGCTTACAAGACTTACTGCGTATGCTATGTCGGGTCTAGTACAAACCATAGCATACATCAAAGAACCAACTATATTAGCATATGGGATGCTATTCATATAGGCTCTTCCCACATCAGTACTGGGACACTGATCAATACTCAGCTTGAATTGAGGGTTTGTTGGAGTCACAACTGGCTTCGAATTCGACATACCAAACTTTTCAAGAATCTTCCGTAGATATGCCTCTTGAGATAGGCATAACTTCGACTTCTTTCTATCTCTTCGAATGTCAATTCCAAGAATCCTGGAAGCAGCTCCCAGATCCTTCATATCAAACTCCTTATTGAGTTCAGCCTTCACCCTCATCACATCTTCGACACTGTTGCTTGCTATGAGAATATCATCCACATAAAGCAACAAAATAACAAATGAATTACCAGGTCGAAATCTGAAGTAAACACAGTGGTCGAACTGACTTCTAATGAAACTTATGCGTGCCATGAACTTGTCGAATCTCCTATTCCACTGTCGAGGAGATTGTTTCAGCCCATACAAGGATCTCTTTAACTTACACACATAATCATCCTTCCCCTTTTCGACATACCCTTCAGGTTGCCTCATCAGGATCGTTTCATCTAGATCACCATACAAGAACGCAGTTTTCACATCCATCTGTTCCAGTTCAAGATCGAACTGTGCCACCATGGCAAGCAACATTCGAATGGACCTATGCTTCACAACAGGAGAAAACACATCATTGAAGTCGACACCTTCTTTCTGAGTGAAACCCCTTGCAACTAACCTTGCCTTGTATCTTTTCGACGTCACTCCTTCAATTCCTTCCTTAACTTTGAAAATCCATTTACAGCTGACTAACCTTGCCCCAACAGGTTTCTTGATCAGTTCCCAAGTATGATTATCATGAAGAGATTTCATCTCATCATCCATGGCCTTCAGCCATTCAGTCTTATTTCGACTCCTCATAACTTCCTTATAGTCTCTAGGTTCTTCGTCTAGAACCTCACTTGCAGAGATTAAGGTATAAGCTATAAGATCTGCATATCCAAGTCTCTGAGGTGGCTTGATGACTCTTCTCGACCTATCTCTCGACAATAGGTAGTCATCGTCAGTTTCCTCAACTTCAGCATCTTCTGCTTCTTCTTCGACTTCATCTGGGATATGCAATTCAGCATCAACATGCTCCACCTCAACAGGAATCTCTACCTGTTCCAGCTCTTCGTCAGATGTTTCTGTACTTCGACCAACATCATTAGTTTTCTTAAAAGCCATTTCAGCTTCATTGAAAACTACATCTCGACTGGTGATACACCTCCTGTGACCTGGCTCTAGGCACCATAGCCTATAAGCTTTGACTCCTTCAGGGTATCCCATGAACATGCATTTCAGAGCTCTAGGTTCGACCTTGTCTTGCCTAATGTGAGCATAGGCTACGCAGCCAAATACTCTCAGTTTGTCGAGATCTGGTGGATGTCCCGACCAAACTTCTTCAGGTGTCTTCATATCTAACGCTGTCGAAGGACATCTGTTTATCAGATATGTTGCTGTCGAAACAGCCTCAGCCCAGAACACCTTTGTTAACCCTGCACTAGTCAACATGCATCTGACTCTCTCCAAAATAGTTCGATTAAACCTTTCAGCCAAACCATTTTGCTGTGGAGTACCTGCAGTAGTTCTATGCCTTGCAATACCAGAGGCAGCACAAAAACTGTCGAATGCCTCATTGCAAAATTCAAGGCCATTGTCGGTTCTCAACCTCTTGACCTTTCTGCCAGTCTGATTTTCAACCAGAGTCTTCCAACTTTTGAAATTCTCAAAAGTTTCATCCTTAGTCTTCTGGATGAATACCCATAATTTTCTGGAATAATCATCTACTATGGATAGAAAATACCTTGCTCCTGAATGTGATGGACACCTTGCAGGCCCCCAAAGATCAGCATGGATGTAATCAAGGGATCCATGTGTTCTTTGTTTGCCTTTGTTGAACTTCACTCTGCAAGATTTTCCAAGTACACAGGGTTCACAAAACTTCAGCTTTTCGACTTTGTCTCCACCAAGCAGATTTTGTTTCCCTAATTCGACCAGACCCCTTTCACTGACATGGCCCAATCTCATGTGCCAGATTTCTATCTTCGACAACGGTTTCGTGGATGCAACATTTGTCGAACCACTTACAACTTCAGCCTCAAGGGTATACAAGCCTTGTTTCTTCACGCCTCTCAAGACTTCCTTCGAACCCTTCATGACTCTTAGGATACTTTTCTCTCCTTGGAAAACATATCCTTTCTTGTCGAATTCACCAAGAGAAAGCAGATTTCTCTTCAAATCAGGAACATACCTGACTTCAGTCAACAACCTTATTGACTCATCATGGAGCTTGAATCTAACAGATCCAATACCTGCAATCTTGCAAGCCTTGTTGTTTCCCAGCAATACTGATCCACCATCTTGATTACATAATTCCTCGAACAAGTCTTTGTTTGGAGTCATGTGCCAAGTGCACCCTGAATCCATAATCCACTCTCTTCTCGAGTCACTGCTTGAAACTACAAGAACATCAGATGATTCAAAATCATCTTGAACAATGGCTGCATTGCCATTATCCTTACCTCCATGATCTTTCAGGCGTTCAGGGCACACCTTTCTTGTGTGACCCTCCTTCTTACAATGATAGCATCGAATGCCAGATGCTTCGCCACTGTAAGACTTCGACTGGCTTTTGCCCTTCTTGTCGAACTTACCATTCTTTCGTAAGAGTTTTCCTTTAACGGCCAAACCTTCGCCAACAGTCGAAGGTTTATGCTCCTTTCGTTCATTCAAGTCCTTAGAGTACAAGGCTGATTGAACTTCTTCAAACGTCAGGGACTCCCTTCCATACAAGAGAGTTTCTTTGAAGTGAGCATGTGATCTAGGCAAAGAACACAATAGTAACAGCGCTTGATCTTCATCATCGATCTTCACATCAATATTTTCAAGATCAAGAATCAGCTTGTTGAACATATCCAACTGCTCAGCCAATACTTTGTCTTCAATCATCTTGAATGAATACAAAGCTTGCTTCAGGTAGAGTCGATTTACCAGCGATTTGGTCATATACAAACTTTCAAGTTTCACCCATAACCCTGATGCCGTCGTCTCCTTTGATACCTGTCGGAGAACCTTATCACCAAGGCTCAACAAAATTGCGCTGTGTGCTTTCTCGATCATAGTTGTCTTCTCCGCTGCCGTTAATGCAGCATTCATGGCTGCCTCTCCCTTCAACGCTTCCAAACAACCCTGCTGAACCAGTAGGGCTTTCATCTTCAAGCGCCACAGACCGAAATCATTCACTCCGGTGAATTTTTCAATCTCATACTTTGTAGACGGCATCTTCTCCACGCTCACCGCACCAATTTGTTGTGAATTGAATACCAAGAACAAAGTATAATAGAAATTAGGGAGGAGAAGAAGAACACAAGAATTGGTTATAACTGCTATTCTTTCACTTTCTCTTAAAACAAGATTACAAGTTTACAAGAATAACAAATAACCTCTCTCACCCTAAATTAGGATTTGCAGCTTAGCAATGATGAGAGACTAGTATGCTATTTATAATAAAACCTAACATACTAACTAATGGGCTTTTTCCACAAGGCCCATTACACAAGTCAACTTAATAAACAAGCTAACTTAACAAATTAGGGTTTAAACACTAAAACCTAATTTAACATGCTAACAACCTAGCATCTTCGACACAAGCATGTGAACAACCTTCGACTTCATGCTTAACCCTGTCGAACCAAGAAGCTACCCTTCGGCCATACTAGAGTTCGATCCAAAATCTCACAAGTTGGATTTGATAGAGTGGTTCTAGTTGAAGATGAAAGAGTTTTTTTTTATATTATTATTGTTATTTATGTTATTGTTATTGAATGTGTATGAGACACATTTGTATTAATGATTATGAAAATAATATTATAGGGTTAGATGAAAAAGTTAGATTTGATCAAGTGGTTCTAGTTGAAGATGAAAGAGATGTTTTTTATATTGTTGTTGTTGTTGTTTATGTTTGTTGTTGTTTATGTTAATGTTTTTGAAGGTGTATAAGACACATTTATATTCATGGTTATAGAAATAGTATTATAGTGTTATATGAAAAAGTTGGTTTTATTCAAGTGGTTTTAGTTGAAGACGAAAGAGTTGTTGTTGATGTGGTTGTTGTTGTTGTTATTGTTGAATGTGTATGAGACACATTTGTTATGTTGTTGTATTTTTTTTAAAATTAGTTTAATCTTTTGTTGTTGTTTTTTAACATAGATGGACTCTTCATGTAGAGACAAAAGTTATACAAATGAATCTCAAAGTATAGAGGGAAATAAAAAAAGAAAATAAAGAGGTACTGCAATGTTTGCTAAATTAGTAAAAGTCTGCAATTCGGGTAACAGTTTTCGTATCGCGTTTAATGAAATAAATTGGACATATTATGGTGATAATTTGTCACTTTTTAGGAGTTATGTTTAGTTCCTTGGATGTAAAAAAATGAATAGTTTGATAGATGATTGGACCTAAGTACCACAAAATGTGAAAGAAATCAAATGGACAAACATTAAGGTATTAATTTAAATGATTCAATAGTATTTTTTATATAATTACTTATACATACTTATTTATGTAACTGTAGTCGACTTTTGAGATTACCGATGATGATAAGTTGAAAGAAAAGTGGATCACTTATGTCGGTGAATGTTAGAAAGGCTTTAAGTAACAACTAGTGCATGAATACATTATGAATCCTAAGGCTGATCTTGAGCATCCAACTGAGAAATATATTTATATTGGCAAGAAGGTTTGAAAAAAAATTGTGAACTCTCGTAGTTCTGTTGATTTCTTGGTTGGTAGAATTCTTATTTTTTATCAATTTTATGCTAATGTTTTATAGATACAACCATGTAAATTAATATTTTCACTAAGTTTATAACGTGTTTAAAGTGAATCAGAAAATCTAAAAAAGACAAAGAAACAAATACCCATGTAGATTGTCTCGTGGGGGTTACAGAAAATTTGAGGAAAAATTGGTTAATGAAAAAAAGACTACAAATGAGAGATGAAAACTCCATGAGTTGTGATCGCATGCCATATCCACAATCACGGTATGAGAAGTGGAAGAGAGATCGACAAATACCAACTAGAGAGTTCACATGAGATACCTCATGAGTAGTCGCTGAGAAAATTGTATGCAGGAATTGATATGCCTATGATTTGTTATGTGTAATTTTAATGACTTTCGTAATGATATATCTTATTCGTGTTGTGTAGGATTTGTTGATTGATATGGCCAATTAAAGTTCTTTTGTTTCACAACCATGATACTATATATTAGTAGAAACAATTAGAACAGGGGAGAATGATGAACGTGTACATGGTATTGGATAAGGCATCAATCTGAGATATTCTTTGGTACGTCGGGAAAAAGCACACACATGCCAAAGAAAGAGATGGAAAATATTGTTGAGAAGAAGTTAGCAAGTGAATACGAATCACAAAAGAAAGAGTTGGAATATTTATAGGAGGTGTACAACAAGAAGTTGAAAGATGTGTTAGTTAAAGAGCAGAAAATTCACTAGAAAGGGATGGACAAGTTAGTTGTTGTATGTGAAAATAATGTTTTATCTGGATAAATAGGATTTTAGTGTTTTATCTTAAATGTAGGATATAATGTGTTTAATTTGTTTTTTTTTTGTTGTTATTTTCATAATGTAGAGATCAAGTGATACTGTCCAACCGTGTATAAATGAAGATGATGATCAATTTTATGAAAGAGTTGTTATAGGTGGTATGAATACAAGAGAAAGTTGTTCATCTGTGCATACGAATATCCATAATGAGATATTGGTTCCTTCTGAAGATTGAATTGAATAATTGGTATGCCATGTTATGGATAAGAAAGAACTAATTTCACTTCAATTAGATCATGATCAAAAGCTAGTGGTTTTTTTATTGATCCTAAAGATATAAGAGATTTTATGTTTGGACATGAGTAGTCGAATGTAGGGATACTATATTACACGTAAGTATAAAATTGAATATCGTATTATGGTACATTCGTCGTATTTGTATATAACTAATTCCTAACATATTTTTTGAATTTCGATTAACCATTTAGCTACATTCATCGTGTTTGTATAAAATTAAATAAATCAGATATTTATGGATTATTGGATCCACTTAGAATTTTATTTATAAATAATTCTTCAAAAAGTATCGAATCACTCATATCATCAATGTTAAATGAGGGGAATATAGACCTTTACTTATCAAATATTATCGATTCGTGAGTAATTTTGAAATTGCGGTTTCTCTATTATAGTTAGTTTCTATATTTTAACAAATAGTAATTATACATGTGTTCATGTAGTGGTCATTGACAATTGATCATAATCTCTCTTCGAACGAATATGGTAATTAAGCTAGGTTCATTAGATAAACCACTTAAACCAAAGATAAAATATATTCTTACTACTTACATTTATATTTATGAGACTTTTAAAAATATTTTCTTTGATTTTGTAATTAGCTTAGCATGTAATATATTTAAATCCATTTTAAAATACAGAGTTGTGGAGCAATGCCATATGTTGAATCAAGTTAGAAATAAAAAGTCTGCATTTTATACGCCTTTGGTACGAGAATTACTTGTGACACTCATTTATGTATAGTTACATGAATGTGCGGTTATTTATTCATTAAATGTTTAAATTTGAAGACGGTGCAACAAAAAGGGGGATATTAGTCTAGTTTTGTGTCATAAAATACATGTTAAACATTGTCTCTATCAGTATTATTGATTCTTGGAATCAGGTGTACACACACACTAACATATTAATTTTTAAGTTAGTTACTATTTCAAATCATGTAATATTCAACTTCCTTCACTTTTTTATGTAGATGTTTAACGACATTACACCATTCTCACAGGAAGACTTTAAAAACGTTACTACACGTTGATGTTTTGCTTCTATGCGCTTTATAGGCTAGGGTGATCACACATGAGTTTGTAATATATGTTTTTTATATTTTTGGGTTTGATGTACATAATAGGTTTGTAATATAGTTTTGCACTATAGTTTGTAACATAAATGAAGCAATTCATGTATTATTAATATTTCTTTTCTAATATCTCTTTTGTGGCATGTGTAGTTTATTTGGATCCAATTCAACTTTTGCATGGGTAGGAAATGATGGAAGACTATAGGAGTGTACTTATATAAATGAGCACTACAACATTTACCATCTCTGACAACAAGTCAAAGTTGTTGCCAAACGTGTAAAAAGTGTATCCTAAAAGAATATGGAACGATTTTCAAGTGTCTTTTATGCGAGCGTTGCCATTGGTCTGAGGCAACGCTTATTTTTTCTTTGGGCACAGTATCAGAAAGCGTAGCCTAAATATGAATAGGGGACTTTTTTGTGTGAAATCTAAGACAAAGCTTATAAGTGTTTCTATATATAAGGTAAATCACAAATCGTCCCCTAAAATAATAAATCATTTAAAACAATATTTTTATACTGTCAATATATATATTTATTTCCCTATTTTTTTCATTAGGTGAATATAATACAATTATATATAAGCTCAAATTTAAACAATATTTTTTCTAACTTTTATATATATATATATATATATATATATATATATATATATATATATATATATATATATATATATATATATTAATTATTTACCATGTTTGATTTAGGAACTATAATAAATTATAACCCAATAATAAGATAAGTTACAAAAATTGTGTTAACAAAGTTGAATTTATACATTAATTCATATACATATTTGTAAAACAAAATTTAACAGTATTGATTAAAAGATAATTTAATGATTGATACAAGCACTACAACACGGAAGCCCTATAAGAGCGCTTTTTTTGGGCTTTAAGAGCGCTTTAAAGCGCTGCCAAAGCCAGCGCTGGCGTAGGTAACGAAAGCGCTTTTAAAAGCGCTCTGGTAGCCCCCCTATAAGAGCGTTTTTTCCAGAAAAGAGCTCTGGTAGCCCCTCTATAAGAGCGCTTTTTCCAGAAAAGCGCTCTGGTAGACCCCCCCTATAAGAGCGCTTTTTTCAGAAAAAGCGCTCTGGTAGACCCCCCTATAAGAGCGTTTTTTCTGTAAAAAGCTCTCTTGTAGCCCCCCTATAAGAGCGCTTTTCCAAAAGCGCTTTCGTAGGTTGCGTTTTTTTTTGTTTTTTTTTGTTTTTTTTTAATCTTAGGCAGCGCTTTTAGTAATAAAGCGCTTTAGTAGGTGGCCCTTTAAGAGCGTTTTTTAAAAGCGCTGTCGTTGCTAAATGAGGTATTTTAAAGTGCAACATATAATTTCAGCCTCCAAGTTCGACCTGTAATATTTTCGACCTGTAATATATTTTCAACCTGTAATATTTTCGACCTGTAATATATTTTTCGACGATATATTTTCAACCATAGGTAGGACTATATATATACTAATATAATACCATTATAATATCCAAAATTATATATATACATCATTATAGTTCCAAAATTATACATATACATCATTATAGTAACCATATATCCTAGAGTACTATAATATTATACTTCAAATCGACACAAATCCTACATGAATAGCTGATGAATATAAAATTGACACAAATCCTCTTTGATTTCTTCCAACTTAAGTCTCGTGTAAGAAGCAGCACGGAATTCGTCAAAGTACTACAGAACAAAAACATAATATGAATGATTTAGTTAAATGTAATAAATTATAAGAAGTTATCTAATTAAGTTATAAATCCATACCGTGATTGGAATCTCTAATTGATTCATTTGAAGGATTTCTTTCATAAACCTCAAAACATAGTATCCGCAATCTGAACTGTTTCGCTGTATCGGACACTACATAGAAAAACAAATAAGATTTTATAGTTGTCTTGTTTTATCAAGTAGCATAAATATTATATGCAAAATTGTGAAAAATAATGTACCTGCACTTTGATCCAAGTAATGTTGTTTGATTTAGTCCGGGATACCTGTGCGTCTCGTTGACTTCGGAACACTTGTATTGATCTAACAAAAATATAAAAGCATATATTTAGATCAATCTCTCAAATAATTAAATATATAAATATACAAGAATATTTAGAGCGATCCACTTACAAATCAATCATTTCCTTCATAGTCGGATAATTGCTCCACTCAACATCTACCGATTTCAGAAAATATACCACTTCTCTTATCGGGTTGATAGCAAGCAACAACCAGTGTGCTCTATAAATTAAAACAATAGGTTATATGAAAATTTTGCTACGCAAAAGAAACAAAGATTAGATGAACCAAGAATGAGAAACTAACCCTACTGGTCGGGTATCATACGCCCAAAGAATCAGACTTTCTGTATTGTCGGAGGACATGAATCTATCAACTAAGCGCTGTCTAACTGATTCCGGTTCCAAAGCAATTGTCATTCCGCTGCAATGGGGGGAAGACACGAAACGGAATCTGTTTGACAATGCAGTCCCGCGCAACACTCTGTCATACAACAACCTTAAATAAAAACATAATAAACATTAGATTATTTTCATTGAAATGTGTAAATAAATTGTTCGACTAATTAAATAATATATCGGATGAGTGAATATTACCGGATGTAGGAGTGCATACTAGCGGCGCCTAGTTGTTCATGCGTAAAAATCTCTTCCAAGTCATCTATTGCAATATGTGACATGAATTCAACACCAAAGATACCTTTATCCATATTGATATTACGGAGAGCACCATCCTTCAAATCGGACATATCAACAAGTGTTCCGAGCGTCGTGCGGTATCGAGGCACAAAAACACCACCTTTTTTTGCCGCTTGCTTCGGAGGACCCTTAGGTGGTACGCTACGAACTTGCTGTGTCACTTGTTGTGACCCCCGAGCAGATGCCTGAAAATCATATAACAATCGGTAAAATATAAAATCATGCAGTTTTAGATTCAAATTATATATTAACACCTTAAATGTACCTCTTTTAGTGATGCAACAGACTCCTCCTCCTGTAAAATCCCTTTACTCTTAATTGCGGGTTTTGTAGGAGCAGTCTAAAATTAAAATGTAAAAAATAATTAACGTAACGGTGCAGAATTGACATTCGAAATGCATCAAAATAATAATGAAATGCATCAACAACTACCTATAAAAAAACTGCATTATTTGTGTTCAAAACAATCTCAACCACCTTCACAAAGTATGTTATATCCAACTCTAATGATCAATCCTTCACACAAGGCAATTCTAAACAATTTCTAGCAAGTAAAAAAAATGGAAACACGACACAACTCATGCTCAAGAATCTAGTTTATCCGACAACAATTATCAACAAGATTCAAATCAAGAACTCTCACCATATTCAAATTCAAATTCACAAACCAACCATAACACTAACTCCATTGAAAATTCAGTAACACCACCTTCATTAACAACTCTATCATTATCAACTTTAAACAATACAACATCATCAATCCAATTAAAACTTCCAGCACTATTATCATTCATATTTGCAACAAGAGACAAGCAATTTCATCATCACTTAATGAACATCATCAATAAATAGTGACAACATCAATGCCAACAATTCACAGTAAATATCCTTCATATCAAACCATATCAACTAAAACCCTAACAATGTCATCTAACAATATCAACTAAAACCCTAACAATGTCATCCCTCAATATCAACTAAAACCCTAACAATGTCAGTAAAATATTGGATTATTCAATAGAATCTACCTTGAGATAGAGATAATGGAGAGAGATGGAGAACAAGCAAGGTGCAGCAAGAACGGTGGAGGACGGCCGGAGGAGAGCGACGAACGGCGAACGGTGGAGGACGGCGAACAGTGGAGGAAGGCGAACGTTGGAGAACAGACTGTGTTGAGTTTCATGGGAGAAGAAGTACTGTTCGTGAAAAATAGAATATTGAATCTGTCCACTACTGAAGCATTTCTTTTTTTTCTTAATTAAATGGGCTTAGACGGCGCTTTGGAGAAAAGCGCTCTCGTACCCCCCTTTACAAGCGCTTTTAACAAAGCGCTTTCATTACCCCCCTTTACCAGCGCTTTTAAGAAAGCGCTCTGGTACCCCCCCCCCCCACCCTTTACTAGCGCTTTCTGGAAAGCGCTCTCGTACCCCCCCCTTTACCAGTGTAACACCCCATATTTTCTAATTTTAATTTAATCGGAAATTAAATTATTATTTAGAATTATTTGGTATTTTATTGAATTATTGGAAAATTATGGATTAAGGGCCATTGGGCTAGAATGGTGAGATTAGTAGTATGGGGTGCTAAGTGAGTAAGCCCATTACTAATTATTTTATGTTCTCATAAAATAAAGGAAATAAGGAAAATTGGGAAAAAGGAAAAAGGAACGTGAAAAGCAGAGCAGAGGAGATGAGAGATTGGAAAGCTGATACGTGAAAGAGGAACAGAAGAGGAAGAGGGCTAATCAAGATCTTTGGCTAAGGTAAGGGGGGACTCTTCCGGTTAATATCTTTTATCGTATTATAGATAATAGGACTGATTTAGATGCATTGTTTGTGTCAATTGGTTATATGATGGATTGGGGTTTTGGGATGATTTTGAGGGGAATTCTATGATTTGATGAATTGTATGATAATATGATTGTTATGATGATTAAATGATCCTAGCTCTTTGTGTGTTATATTTATGTTATAACATGTATGTGGCTGATATGGTGGTATTTGAAGTTCATGACATAACTTGGTTTGGTCTTTGAGAATTTTGGGGTAAATCCCGTAATGCTGTAAAATGCGATGAAGGCTTTGACTTTTGCCAGTTCGCGCCGCGAAGGTAGGTGCGCGCCGCGAAGGCGTAGTGATCTTCTCGTTCCGCGCCGCGAACCTTTGTTTGCGCCGCGAAGGCGTGTTTCTATTCGTTACGCGCTGCGGACTGGGTGTGGCGCCGTGTGCTGTAGCGATAATTGTTTTCTTGTAAAAAGTTAAAGATGTGTAACTTTCAAACCGTAAGTCCGTTTTAGACGCCGTTTTGGACGTTATTCCTTAAATTGAATGCTCTACCGTATGAAATAAATAAAATAACAATAACTTGATTTTATTTTGAAAAGTATCATTTTCTCAAATGTGGTTTATTCTAGTTTTGCATAGTTGATGAGGTGCAATGATTGTCGTTTGCATAATTGAATATGTGCAATGATGTGTGCTGTGATAATGTGGTTGCTTCTGCTTGTTATGCAAATGGATGTTGTTCATGGTAAATATGGTTATCACGTGTTTTGATGATTGATGATGTAAATGCTCTGTTGTTGTTGGGTTGATTTGTTGTACTTGGTACACGATTGCGAGAGGCGCTATTGTTGTTGTACTATGTGGTGGTTTATGCATACAGGCACATTAATGAATGATTTACCTGTCATGATATTATGGTTGTAATTGGTGTTTATTATACATATATTATTGGTGTAAAATATGTATTTTATTATGGTTGAGAAATAGCATAACTGTGTGTGGCTATTTATTTTGTGGTGGTTGATGATTATGACATTTGGTTGTTTAATGTTGATGATGAGCATGTTATGGTTGATACATGCATTTCATAATCATTATGTGGCTGATCCTTGACGATGGTGGATCAGTGGTAGCTAATTCCCATTGTGTGGAATTAGTGAGTGGGTGTTGCCGTATCCTTGACGATGGTGGATCGGTGAGATGGGTTATCCCAGATTTTGGTACCACATGCATATAGTTGCATTTGCATTAGGCTACTTGTGTTATTATAACATGAATGGAAGATTGTCCAATGTTATAATATGTGATGATTGTATAATGGTTATGATTTGTTTGGATGAATTATGGTGTTGTCTCTTGGTAATGTATTCTATTTGTTGTTGTGTGTTGATGAGTACTTCTTGACAATCTGAATATAAGGAAATTGGATGAATAATGTGACTATGATGTGTTATTGTTTATAATTCGATAACATTTGTTAATTGTGAATGAGACTCACCCTTACTGTTGATATTTTCAGATTGAGGATAGCGGCTTTTGGCTCGGTGAGGATTAGCTCATGAGCCAGTTCGTTTAGTATAGCGTCGGTGTCATGCTCTGATATTGTAACACTGGGGAAACGATAGCTTAGAGTTTATCTGATACTCTATCGTGTTGTTATTGTATTAATTCTGTGGGATATTGCATAGATGATGTTATGCTTATCCGTATGATGAATTTTCCGCTGTGTTAACATGAGATGTTTATGTATTATGATGAATTGTTCCTTAGTGAAAGCATGACAACGAATTTATGATAAATTGTTTTTAATCGGAATCGTGGCACCCTTGTTTTCATGTTTTACTCTGAATTATTCTATTAATTTCCGTGGGGTTTAGAAGGGTGTTACAATAGTGGTATCAGAGCAGGTCGGTCCGTCCGGCCAATTGTTGAGTCAGTTGAGCTGCGCGACAGTTGTATTTTGTCGGTGTTTTATTCCTTGGTACGCGACATGTGAGTGAATCACTGTCGGTACTTGGTTGTTTGTTGCAGGTGTTGGATTGAAACAAGCGGGGGAGAAGCTTCGCTTCTCGGTTATGTTTCAGTTGTAAGAAGATTGATTCAGTAGGCTGTTGTTGGCAACAGTGCGAGCGTTGTTGGAGTTTGTTGTTTCCCGAATTGAAGGTGACTTGGAATTAAGACTTCACTGGGAATTGAGTTGGAACATCTTGAAGGAAGATGATTAGAGGTAATTGACATTTATTGTAAGAGAAGGAAATTGGAAAGTTGCGATGTGTCAGCTCTACTGGTGTACTGCGAAGATGTCAGTTGAGTAGCTTTACGTCTCGGAAGAGATTCAGCTGCAAGTTTGCAAAGAGGATTGATGTCGTAATGTTCCAGAAATCGCACTTCGGCGATAGGATGTGTTGCTCAAGTCATAAGAATGTTTGGAAGTGAAGAGATACGATAAGGGGCTGTTTGGAATGTGATAGAGTTGAAGAGAATGAGTTTTAGAGTGAAATTTTCGTAAGCAAAACGCAGGAAAATTGCTCAATAACTGCAGAACTTCGAAAATTCATAACTGGAGTTTTGGACACCCGAATTGAGTTTCGTTTGAAGCGTCGGAAAGCTAACGAGATGAACTTTGTTATAAAAATAGTTGCAGCAGCTGTAACATATTTAATTGTGACAGGATGACGTTGGAAAGAGGAGGAGTTACGGTTACTCTTGTTCTTATAACTAGACTTGTTTATTGGTACTGCACGGGATGTCAGTGTCAGTGTTGAATGGATTGAAGGGATAATTAGAAGGTTTGTTGAGGAGTAATTTTAAGAATTGAATGTACCAATTGAGGAGTTTTGGATATATCGTATAGAGTGTCGCTGCATGATGTCGGTGTTGCATTTTCGGACAACGCTGGAAAATTCATATCTTGAGTTTCGAGTGTCGGATTAATGTGCCGTTTGAACCTACGAGGAGGAGGGATTGTGTTCTAATTTATGGAAGAGTTATAAATACAGTAGAGTGACCCTATGAGGAGAGGTTCTGAAGTCGGTTATGGAAGCATGAAACTTGTTGAATAAGAATGCCTACTACCGCGATTGTTTGAAACGACGTGGAGTAGAACATGTTGTTGATGAATAAGTCGACGAGATGTTCGGTAATAAAGATGGTTTGAGTACCGATGGATTTTAATGAAGAGTGCATTAGTAGTAAAGATGGAATAAACTTTAGAACTCTTGGAATCGTATTTGTGATGGCAAAGTAACGATGAGTATAAAAGAAGAATTTTAGAGGATTTCTGACACCTATTGGATGTGAGGAAGACTTTGTTGAGATGTCGAGTGGAATGATAATTGGGCACGAAAGATGTCATAAAATTTGGAGTAGGACCACGAGTTATGAATGTTGTCTTGGTCTTGCAGGTTAGTTGTATGGTTCAGGATTCGAAGTGTTTAGTGATCATAAGGGTTGAAGTACCTCTTTGGTCAGAAAAGGGCTTAATATGAGGCAGCAGAGATGGTTAGAGTATATTTTTTTTAGGATTAAGATTTTGGTTTGAATTACCATCCTGGTAAGAAAAATGTTGAGCTATTGTGTTGCGTAGGAAGTCTTTAAATATGTCGGTGCTAATGGTGAAGGAGTTGGATTTAATTGGACGATTTAGAGACTTGAGTTGGTATGTGAAGGTGATCCTAATAGTGTTAGTTTGGGTATGCTAAGGCTGACTAGTGGTATTCTTGACGAGATTAGAGAATGTCAGAAAGATGATGTTGAGTTGGTCGATAGGTTAACTTTGAATTTCCAAGGTAAAGGCGGTGAATTCAGAATCGACGGGAATAATATAATGAGGTTGAGTGATTGGATTTGTGTTTCTGATGTTTTGAGCTTCAGAAGAATATTCTAGAAGAAGGACACCGTAGTGGATTATTGAACTATGACGATGTTAATGAGTTTGGGTGCAAACTCGGAAATGGACACTATTATGTAGTAACGACGGTTTATGCTTAAATATGATTTTCAACTATCTATCGACAAATTTAGGACTTGATCACCCTAAATCTCTTGTTGGTAGTAGATGGAGTCATATAGAAGAGATAAGCTTGTTTTGTTACCTTAATGGTTTAAGATGTGATGAATACTAAGTCGTGAGAATAATCACTCACTATGTTGTGTGAACTTATGAAGAAGTGAATATGAAAGAGTGCAACATGGTGGATGATGACTTAAGACGGGTAATCAGAGTCGCGCAGCGAAAGTGTGATGTGGAGTAGTGTTATGAGTACTACTCGCGGGAAGTAAGGAATTAATATGTCGGAAGCCTACATAGAGAATATGTATTGATCTATATGTTGGATTTAGAATCCAGTGGATGTAAGGATGTCGTGTCGAAGAATTATAACTCTTTTGAATAATTGCCGAGATGATGAATATGTTATTACGGTTGTACGTAGTTAACGAGTATGTATTCGGCGAAATTAAAACGAAGAGTTGATGCTATATGACGTTGTAATAATTTTGTGTTGTTGTTAAGGGGTTATTGTAGATTCTAGATATAATGAGGAATTATACTCTATGAAGGGAGGAATTGATTTAATTCTTAGAAAAGAGCGAAACTCAATTTGAGTTGTTTTGTAAGAAATGGCGTATTGAGGCTGATGAGCGTGATTATAATTACTTGTGTGCACGCGTTCCGATGGCCGGAATGTTTAATAGATGTAGTAACTCAGGAATTTGTTTTTGAGTGCGAGTAAGTATTACCGAGTGGTAAATTGGTGCCATGAATGATGAAGAATGATTCTTGAAACGAATGAGTAAAGAGAGTCGGAATCGGGTAAAACTCAGAAATCTATTTGGTATAGATGATTGTGATGAGTAGTCAGAGTAGTGCGGAAAAAGCGGAATGTAACGTGTTGGATAATTACTGGTGTGACTTAAGAGGAGTCAGATAATTGGAATTCAATGGTATAGGAATATGAGTATTGAGTTTCTTGAAGGAAGCGGTTGGTGAAAAGTGTAAGTATTACCTTATCGCTCAGATGGAAAAGCGTGTCTAAGGTTGGTATGTTTGGTAGAAGGGATCCATTACTGTATTGTTGATCAAGTGTGATCATACTATAAATTGTGTAATTGTATTACTCGTTTGTTGAGCGTATTGTATAGGTTGTACCTCAATGTTCTGTGGTTGTTAACCTTTTGGAGATAAAGCAAGTGGTATACTTTTGGATAGTCAAATGCGACGTAAGAACTGGGATTTGAATGTATGAAACATGTTTCCTGTTGGTTATGTCAGATGGATTTTTGAGGATTGAATGATGGTAATGTTAATTGGGAGCTGGAGAGTCAGGTGGAGGACTCTTATACGAGCTGGTTACTTGAGGTATATTTTCGAGGACGAAAACTCTTTTAGTGGGGGAGAGTTGTAACACCCCATATTTTCTAATTTTAATTTAATCGGAAATTAAATTATTATTTAGAATTATTTGGTATTTTTTTGAATTATTGGAAAATTATGGATTAAGGGCCATTGGGCTAGAATGGTGAGATTAGTAGTATGGGGGTGCTAAGTGAGTAAGCCCATTACTAATTATTTTATGTTTTCATAAAATAAAGGAAATAAGGAAAATTGGGAAAAAGGAAAAAGGAACGTGAAAAGCAGAGCAGAGGAGATGAGAGATTGGAAAGCTGATACGTGAAAGAGGAACAGAAGAGGAAGAGGGCTAATCAAGATCTTTGGCTAAGGTAAGAGGGGACTCTTCCGGTTAATATCTTTTATCGTATTATAGATAATAGGACTGATTTAGATATATTGTTTGTGTCAATTGGTTATATGATGGATTGGGGTTTTGGGATGATTTTGAGGGGAATTGTATGATTTGATGAATTGTATGATTATATTATTGTTATGATGATTAAATGATCCTCTTTGTGTGTTATATTTGTGTTATAACATGTATGTGGCTGATATGGTGGTATTTGAGGTTCATGACATAACTTGGTTTGGTCTTTGAGAATTTTGGGGTAAATCCCGTAATGCTGTAAAATGCGATGAAGGCTTTGACTTTTGCCAGTTCGCGCCGCGAAGGTAGGTGCGCGCCGCGAAGGCGTAGTGATCTTCTCGTTCCGCGCCGCGAACCTTTGTTTGCGCCGCGAAGGCGTGTTTCTATTCGTTACGCGCTGCGGACTGGGTGTGGCGCCGTGTGCTGTAGCGATAATTGTTTTCTTGTAAAAAGTTAAAGATGTGTAACTTTCAAACCGTAAGTCCGTTTTAGACGCCGTTTTGGACGTTATTCCTTAAATTGAATGCTCTACCGTATGAAATAAATAAAACAACAATAACTTGATTTTATTTTGAAAAGTATCATTTTCTCAAATGTGGTTTATTCTAGTTTTGCATAGTTGATGAGGTGCAATGATTGTCGTTTGCATAATTGAATATGTGCAATGATGTGTGCTGTGATAATGTGGTTGCTTCTGCTTGTTATGCAAATGGATGTTGTTCATGGTAAATATGGTTATCACGTGTTTTGATGATTGATGATGTAAATGCTCTGTTGTTGTTGGGTTGATTTGTTGTACTTGGTACACGATTGCGAGAGGCGCTATTGTTGTTGTACTATGTGGTGGTTTATGCATACAGGCACATTAATGAATGATTTACCTGTCATGATATTATGGTTGTAATTGGTGTTTATTATACATATATTATTGGTGTAAAATATGTATTTTATTATGGTTGAGAAATAGCATAACTGTGTGTGGCTATTTATTTTGTGGTGGTTGATGATTATGACATTTGGTTGTTTAATGTTGATGATGAGCATGTTATGGTTGATACATGCATTTCATAATCATTATGTGGCTGATCCTTGACGATGGTGGATCAGTGGTAGCTAATTCCCATTGTGTGGAATTAGTGAGTGGGTGTTGCCGTATCCTTGACGATGGTGGATCGGTGAGATGGGTTATCCCAAATTTTGGTACCACATGCATATAGTTGCATTTGCATTAGGCTACTTGTGTTATTATAACATGAATGGAAGATTGTCCAATGTTATAATATGTGATGATTGTATAATGGTTATGATTTGTTTGGATGAATTATGGTGTTGTCTCTTGGTAATGTATTCTATTTGTTGTTGTGTGTTGATGAGTACTTCCTGACAATCTGAATATAAGGAAATTGGATGAATAATGTGACTATGATGTGTTATTGTTTATAATTCGATAACATTTGTTAATTGTGAATGAGACTCACCCTTACTGTTGATATTTTCAGATTGAGGATAGCGGCTTTTGGCTCGGTGAGGATTAGCTCATGAGCCAGTTCGTTTAGTATAGCGTCGGTGTCATGCTCTGATATTGTAACACTGGGGAAACGATAGCTTAGAGTTTATCTGATACTCTATCGTGTTGTTATTGTATTAATTCTGTGGGATATTGCATAGATGATGTTATGCTTATCCGTATGATGAATTTTCCGCTGTGTTAACATGAGATGTTTATGTATTATGATGAATTGTTCCTTAGTGAAAGCATGACAACGAATTTATGATAAATTGTTTTTAATCGGAATCGTGGCACCCTTGTTTTCATGTTTTACTCTGAATTATTCTATCAATTTCCGTGGGGTTTAGAAGGGTGTTACAATAGTGGTATCAGAGCAGGTCGGTCCGTCCGGCCAATTGTTGAGTCAGTTGAGCTGCGCGACAGTTGTATTTTGTCGGTGTTTTATTCCTTGGTACGCGACATGTGAGTGAATCACTGTCGGTACTTGGTTGTTTGTTGCAGGTGTTGGATTGAAACAAGCGGGGGAGAAGCTTCGCTTCTCGGTTATGTTTCAGTTGTAAGAAGATTGATTCAGTAGGCTGTTGTTGGCAACAGTGCGAGCGTTGTTGGAGTTTGTTGTTTCCCGAATTGAAGGTGACTTGGAATTAAGACTTCACTGGGAATTGAGTTGGAACATCTTGAAGGAAGATGATTAGAGGTAATTGACATTTATTGTAAGAGAAGGAAATTGGAAAGTTGCGATGTGTCAGCTCTACTGGTGTACTGCGAAGATGTCAGTTGAGTAGCTTTACGTCTCGGAAGAGATTCGGCTGCAAGTTTGCAAAGAGGATTGATGTCGTAATGTTCCAGAAATCGCACTTCGGCGATAGGATGTGTTGCTCAAGTCATAAGAATGTTTGGAAGTGAAGAGATACGATAAGGGGCTGTTTGGAATGTGATAGAGTTGAAGAGAATGAGTTTTAGAGTGAAATTTTCGTAAGCAAAACGCAGGAAAATTGCTCAATAACTGCAGAACTTCGAAAATTCATAACTGGAGTTTTGGACACCCGAATTGAGTTTCGTTTGAAGCGTCGGAAAGCTAACGAGATGAACTTTGTTATAAAAATAGTTGCAGCAGCTGTAACATATTTAATTGTGACAGGATGACGTTGGAAAGAGGAGGAGTTACGGTTACTCTTGTTCTTATAACTAGACTTGTTTATTGGTACTGCACGGGATGTCAGTGTCAGTGTTGAATGGATTGAAGGGATAATTAGAAGGTTTGTTGAGGAGTAATTTTAAGAATTGAATGTACCAATTGAGGAGTTTTGGATATATCGTATAGAGTGTCGCTGCATGATGTCGGTGTTGCATTTTCGGACAACGCTGGAAAATTCATATCTTGAGTTTCGAGTGTCGGATTAATGTGCCGTTTGAACCTACGAGGAGGAGGGATTGTGTTCTAATTTATGGAAGAGTTATAAATACAGTAGAGTGACCCTATGAGGAGAGGTTCTGAAGTCGGTTATGGAAGCATGAAACTTGTTGAATAAGAATGCCTACTACCGCGATTGTTTGAAACGACGTGGAGTAGAACATGTTGTTGATGAATAAGTCGACGAGATGTTCGGTAATAAAGATGGTTTGAGTACCGATGGATTTTAATGAAGAGTGCATTAGTAGTAAAGATGGAATAAACTTTAGAACTCTTGGAATCGTATTTGTGATGGCAAAGTAACGATGAGTATAAAAGAAGAATTTTAGAGGATTTCTGATACCTATTGGATGTGAGGAAGACTTTGTTGAGATGTCGAGTGGAATGATAATTGGGCACGAAAGATGTCATAAAATTTGGAGTAGGACCACGAGTTATGAATGTTGTCTTGGTCTTGCAGGTTAGTTGTATGGTTCAGGATTCGAAGTGTTTAGTGATCATAAGGGTTGAAGTACCTCTTTGGTCAGAAAAGGGCTTAATATGAGGCAGCAGAGATGGTTAGAGTATATTTTTTTTAGGATTAAGATTTTGGTTTGAATTACCATCCTGGTAAGAAAAATGTTGAGCTATTGTGTTGCGTAGGAAGTCTTTAAATATGTCGGTGCTAATGGTGAAGGAGTTGGATTTAATTGGACGATTTAGAGACTTGAGTTGGTATGTGAAGGTGATCCTAATAGTGTTAGTTTGGGTATGCTAAGGCTGACTAGTGGTATTCTTGACGAGATTAGAGAATGTCAGAAAGATGATGTTGAGTTGGTCGATAGGTTAACTTTGAATTTCCAAGGTAAAGGCGGTGAATTCAGAATCGACGGGAATAATATAATGAGGTTGAGTGATTGGATTTGTGTTTCTGATGTTTTGAGCTTCAGAAGAATATTCTAGAAGAAGGACACCGTAGTGGATTATTGAACTATGACGATGTTAATGAGTTTGGGTGCAAACTCGGAAATGGACACTATTATGTAGTAACGACGGTTTATGCTTAAATATGATTTTCAACTATCTATCGACAAATTTAGGACTTGATCACCCTAAATCTCTTGTTGGTAGTAGATGGAGTCATATAGAAAAGATAAGCTTGTTTTGTTACCTTAATGGTTTAAGATGTGATGAATACTAAGTCGTGAGAATAATCACTCACTATGTTGTGTGAACTTATGAAGAAGTGAATATGAAAGAGTGCAACATGGTGGATGATGACTTAAGACGGGTAATCAGAGTCGCGCAGCGAAAGTGTGATGTGGAGTAGTGTTATGAGTACTACTCGCGGGAAGTAAGGAATTAATATGTCGGAAGCCTACATAGAGAATATGTATTGATCTATATGTTGGATTTAGAATCCAGTGGATGTAAGGATGTCGTGTCGAAGAATTATAACTCTTTTGAATAATTGCCGAGATGATGAATATGTTATTACGGTTGTACGTAGTTAACGAGTATGTATTCGGCGAAATTAAAACGAAGAGTTGATGCTATATGACGTTGTAATAATTTTGTGTTGTTGTTAAGGGGTTATTGTAGATTCTAGATATAATGAGGAATTATACTCTATGAAGGGAGGAATTGATTTAATTCTTAGAAAAGAGCGAAACTCAATTTGAGTTGTTTTGTAAGAAATGGCGTATTGAGGCTGATGAGCGTGATTATAATTACTTGTGTGCACGCGTTCCGATGGCCGGAATGTTTAATAGATGTAGTAACTCAGGAATTTGTTTTTGAGTGCGAGTAAGTATTACCGAGTGGTAAATTGGTGCCATGAATGATGAAGAATGATTCTTGAAACGAATGAGTAAAGAGAGTCGGAATCGGGTAAAACTCATAAATCTATTTGGTATAGATGATTGTGATGAGTAGTCAGAGTAGTGCGGAAAAAGCGGAATGTAACGTGTTGGATAATTACTGGTGTGACTTAAGAGGAGTCAGATAATTGGAATTCAATGGTATAGGAATATGAGTATTGAGTTTCTTGAAGGAAGCGGTTGGTGAAAAGTGTAAGTATTACCTTATCGCTCAGATGGAAAAGCGTGTCTAAGGTTGGTATGTTTGGTAGAAGGGATCCATTACTGTATTGTTGATCAAGTGTGATCATACTATAAATTGTGTAATTGTATTACTCGTTTGTTGAGCGTATTGTATAGGTTGTACCTCAATGTTCTGTGGTTGTTAACCTTTTGGAGATAAAGCAAGTGGTATACTTTTGGATAGTCAAATGCGACGTAAGAACTGGGATTTGAATGTATGAAACATGTTTCCTGTTGGTTATGTCAGATGGATTTTTGAGGATTGAATGATGGTAATGTTAATTGGGAGCTGGAGAGTCAGGTGGAGGACTCTTATACGAGCTGGTTACTTGAGGTATATTTTCGAGGACGAAAACTCTTTTAGTGGGGGAGAGTTGTAACACCCCATATTTTCTAATTTTAATTTAATCGGAAATTAAATTATTATTTAGAATTATTTGGTATTTTTTTGAATTATTGGAAAATTATGGATTAAGGGCCATTGGGCTAGAATGGTGAGATTAGTAGTATGGGGGTGCTAAGTGAGTAAGCCCATTACTAATTATTTTATGTTTTCATAAAATAAAGGAAATAAGGAAAATTGGGAAAAAGGAAAAAGGAACGTGAAAAGCAGAGCAGAGGAGATGAGAGATTGGAAAGCTGATACGTGAAAGAGGAACAGAAGAGGAAGAGGGCTAATCAAGATCTTTGGCTAAGGTAAGAGGGGACTCTTCCGGTTAATATCTTTTATCGTATTATAGATAATAGGACTGATTTAGATGTATTGTTTGTGTCAATTGGTTATATGATGGATTGGGGTTTTGGGATGATTTTGAGGGGAATTGTATGATTTGATGAATTGTATGATTATATTATTGTTATGATGATTAAATGATCCTCTTTGTGTGTTATATTTGTGTTATAACATGTATGTGGCTGATATGGTGGTATTTGAGGTTCATGACATAACTTGGTTTGGTCTTTGAGAATTTTGGGGTAAATCCCGTAATGCTGTAAAATGCGATGAAGGCTTTGACTTTTGCCAGTTCGCGCCGCGAAGGTAGGTGCGCGCCGCGAAGGCGTAGTGATCTTCTCGTTCCGCGCCGCGAACCTTTGTTTGCGCCGCGAAGGCGTGTTTCTATTCGTTACGCGCTGCGGACTGGGTGTGGCGCCGTGTGCTGTAGCGATAATTGTTTTCTTGTAAAAAGTTAAAGATGTGTAACTTTCAAACCGTAAGTCCGTTTTAGACGCCGTTTTGGACGTTATTCCTTAAATTGAATGCTCTACCGTATGAAATAAATAAAACAACAATAACTTGATTTTATTTTGAAAAGTATCATTTTCTCAAATGTGGTTTATTCTAGTTTTGCATAGTTGATGAGGTGCAATGATTGTCGTTTGCATAATTGAATATGTGCAATGATGTGTGCTGTGATAATGTGGTTGCTTCTGCTTGTTATGCAAATGGATGTTGTTCATGGTAAATATGGTTATCACGTGTTTTGATGATTGATGATGTAAATGCTCTGTTGTTGTTGGGTTGATTTGTTGTACTTGGTACACGATTGCGAGAGGCGCTATTGTTGTTGTACTATGTGGTGGTTTATGCATACAGGCACATTAATGAATGATTTACCTGTCATGATATTGTGGTTGTAATTGGTGTTTATTATACATATATTATTGGTGTAAAATATGTATTTTATTATGGTTGAGAAATAGCATAACTGTGTGTGGCTATTTATTTTGTGGTGGTTGATGATTATGACATTTGGTTGTTTAATGTTGATGATGAGCATGTTATGGTTGATACATGCATTTCATAATCATTATGTGGCTGATCCTTGACGATGGTGGATCAGTGGTAGCTAATTCCCATTGTGTGGAATTAGTGAGTGGGTGTTGCCGTATCCTTGACGATGGTGGATCGGTGAGATGGGTTATCCCAGATTTTGGTACCACATGCATATAGTTGCATTTGCATTAGGCTACTTGTGTTATTATAACATGAATGGAAGATTGTCCAATGTTATAATATGTGATGATTGTATAATGGTTATGATTTGTTTGGATGAATTATGGTGTTGTCTCTTGGTAATGTATTCTATTTGTTGTTGTGTGTTGATGAGTACTTCCTGACAATCTGAATATAAGGAAATTGGATGAATAATGTGACTATGATGTGTTATTGTTTATAATTCGATAACATTTGTTAATTGTGAATGAGACTCACCCTTACTGTTGATATTTTCAGATTGAGGATAGCGGCTTTTGGCTCGGTGAGGATTAGCTCATGAGCCAGTTCGTTTAGTATAGCGTCGGTGTCATGCTCTGATATTGTAACACTGGGGAAACGATAGCTTAGAGTTTATCTGATACTCTATCGTGTTGTTATTGTATTAATTCTGTGGGATATTGCATAGATGATGTTATGCTTATCCGTATGATGAATTTTCCGCTGTGTTAACATGAGATGTTTATGTATTATGATGAATTGTTCCTTAGTGAAAGCATGACAACGAATTTATGATAAATTGTTTTTAATCGGAATCGTGGCACCCTTGTTTTCATGTTTTACTCTGAATTATTCTATTAATTTCCGTGGGGTTTAGAAGGGTGTTACAATAGTGGTATCAGAGCAGGTCGGTCCGTCCGGCCAATTGTTGAGTCAGTTGAGCTGCGCGACAGTTGTATTTTGTCGGTGTTTTATTCCTTGGTACGCGACATGTGAGTGAATCACTGTCGGTACTTGGTTGTTTGTTGCAGGTGTTGGATTGAAACAAGCGGGGGAGAAGCTTCGCTTCTCGGTTATGTTTCAGTTGTAAGAAGATTGATTCAGTAGGCTGTTGTTGGCAACAGTGCGAGCGTTGTTGGAGTTTGTTGTTTCCCGAATTGAAGGTGACTTGGAATTAAGACTTCACTGGGAATTGAGTTGGAACATCTTGAAGGAAGATGATTAGAGGTAATTGACATTTATTGTAAGAGAAGGAAATTGGAAAGTTGCGATGTGTCAGCTCTACTGGTGTACTGCGAAGATGTCAGTTGAGTAGCTTTACGTCTCGGAAGAGATTCAGCTGCAAGTTTGCAAAGAGGATTGATGTCGTAATGTTCCAGAAATCGCACTTCGGCGATAGGATGTGTTGCTCAAGTCATAAGAATGTTTGGAAGTGAAGAGATACGATAAGGGGCTGTTTGGAATGTGATAGAGTTGAAGAGAATGAGTTTTAGAGTGAAATTTTCGTAAGCAAAACGCAGGAAAATTGCTCAATAACTGCAGAACTTCGAAAATTCATAACTGGAGTTTTGGACACCCGAATTGAGTTTCGTTTGAAGCGTCGGAAAGCTAACGAGATGAACTTTGTTATAAAAATAGTTGCAGCAGCTGTAACATATTTAATTGTGACAGGATGACGTTGGAAAGAGGAGGAGTTACGGTTACTCTTGTTCTTATAACTAGACTTGTTTATTGGTACTGCACGGGATGTCAGTGTCAGTGTTGAATGGATTGAAGGGATAATTAGAAGGTTTGTTGAGGAGTAATTTTAAGAATTGAATGTACCAATTGAGGAGTTTTGGATATATCGTATAGAGTGTCGCTGCATGATGTCGGTGTTGCATTTTCGGACAACGCTGGAAAATTCATATCTTGAGTTTCGAGTGTCGGATTAATGTGCCGTTTGAACCTACGAGGAGGAGGGATTGTGTTCTAATTTATGGAAGAGTTATAAATACAGTAGAGTGACCCTATGAGGAGAGGTTCTGAAGTCGGTTATGGAAGCATGAAACTTGTTGAATAAGAATGCCTACTACCGCGATTGTTTGAAACGACGTGGAGTAGAACATGTTGTTGATGAATAAGTCGACGAGATGTTCGGTAATAAAGATGGTTTGAGTACCGATGGATTTTAATGAAGAGTGCATTAGTAGTAAAGATGGAATAAACTTTAGAACTCTTGGAATCGTATTTGTGATGGCAAAGTAACGATGAGTATAAAAGAAGAATTTTAGAGGATTTCTGACACCTATTGGATGTGAGGAAGAGTTTGTTGAGATGTCGAGTGGAATGATAATTGGGCACGAAAGATGTCATAAAATTTGGAGTAGGACCACGAGTTATGAATGTTGTCTTGGTCTTGCAGGTTAGTTGTATGGTTCAGGATTCGAAGTGTTTAGTGATCATAAGGGTTGAAGTACCTCTTTGGTCAGAAAAGGGCTTAATATGAGGCAGCAGAGATGGTTAGAGTATATTTTTTTTAGGATTAAGATTTTGGTTTGAATTACCATCCTGGTAAGAAAAATGTTGAGCTATTGTGTTGCGTAGGAAGTCTTTAAATATGTCGGTGCTAATGGTGAAGGAGTTGGATTTAATTGGACGATTTAGAGACTTGAGTTGGTATGTGAAGGTGATCCTAATAGTGTTAGTTTGGGTATGCTAAGGCTGACTAGTGGTATTCTTGACGAGATTAGAGAATGTCAGAAAGATGATGTTGAGTTGGTCGATAGGTTAACTTTGAATTTCCAAGGTAAAGGCGGTGAATTCAGAATCGACGGGAATAATATAATGAGGTTGAGTGATTGGATTTGTGTTTCTGATGTTTTGAGCTTCAGAAGAATATTCTAGAAGAAGGACACCGTAGTGGATTATTGAACTATGACGATGTTAATGAGTTTGGGTGCAAACTCGGAAATGGACACTATTATGTAGTAACGACGGTTTATGCTTAAATATGATTTTCAACTATCTATCGACAAATTTAGGACTTGATCACCCTAAATCTCTTGTTGGTAGTAGATGGAGTCATATAGAAGAGATAAGCTTGTTTTGTTACCTTAATGGTTTAAGATGTGATGAATACTAAGTCGTGAGAATAATCACTCACTATGTTGTGTGAACTTATGAAGAAGTGAATATGAAAGAGTGCAACATGGTGGATGATGACTTAAGACGGGTAATCAGAGTCGCGCAGCGAAAGTGTGATGTGGAGTAGTGTTATGAGTACTACTCGCGGGAAGTAAGGAATTAATATGTCGGAAGCCTACATAGAGAATATGTATTGATCTATATGTTGGATTTAGAATCCAGTGGATGTAAGGATGTCGTGTCGAAGAATTATAACTCTTTTGAATAATTGCCGAGATGATGAATATTTTATTACGGTTGTACGTAGTTAACGAGTATGTATTCGGCGAAATTAAAACGAAGAGTTGATGCTATATGAAGTTGTAATAATTTTGTGTTGTTGTTAAGGGGTTATTGTAGATTCTAGATATAATGAGGAATTATACTCTATGAAGGGAGGAATTGATTTAATTCTTAGAAAAGAGCGAAACTCAATTTGAGTTGTTTTGTAAGAAATGGCGTATTGAGGCTGATGAGCGTGATTATAATTACTTGTGTGCACGCGTTCCGATGGCCGGAATGTTTAATAGATGTAGTAACTCAGGAATTTGTTTTTGAGTGCGAGTAAGTATTACCGAGTGGTAAATTGGTGCCATGAATGATGAAGAATGATTCTTGAAACGAATGAGTAAAGAGAGTCGGAATCGGGTAAAACTCAGAAATCTATTTGGTATAGATGATTGTGATGAGTAGTCAGAGTAGTGCGGAAAAAGCGGAATGTAACGTGTTGGATAATTACTGGTGTGACTTAAGAGGAGTCAGATAATTGGAATTCAATGGTATAGGAATATGAGTATTGAGTTTCTTGAAGGAAGCGGTTGGTGAAAAGTGTAAGTATTACCTTATCGCTCAGATGGAAAAGCGTGTCTAAGGTTGGTATGTTTGGTAGAAGGGATCCATTACTGTATTGTTGATCAAGTGTGATCATACTATAAATTGTGTAATTGTATTACTCGTTTGTTGAGCGTATTGTATAGGTTGTACCTCAATGTTCTGTGGTTGTTAACCTTTTGGAGATAAAGCAAGTGGTATACTTTTGGATAGTCAAATGCGACGTAAGAACTGGGATTTGAATGTATGAAACATGTTTCCTGTTGGTTATGTCAGATGGATTTTTGAGGATTGAATGATGGTAATGTTAATTGGGAGCTGGAGAGTCAGGTGGAGGACTCTTATACGAGCTGGTTACTTGAGGTATATTTTCGAGGACGAAAACTCTTTTAGTGGGGGAGAGTTGTAACACCCCATATTTTCTAATTTTAATTTAATCGGAAATTAAATTATTATTTAGAATTATTTGGTATTTTTTTGAATTATTGGAAAATTATGGATTAAGGGCCATTGGGCTAGAATGGTGAGATTAGTAGTATGGGGGTGCTAAGTGAGTAAGCCCATTACTAATTATTTTATGTTTTCATAAAATAAAGGAAATAAGGAAAATTGGGAAAAAGGAAAAAGGAACGTGAAAAGCAGAGCAGAGGAGATGAGAGATTGGAAAGCTGATACGTGAAAGAGGAACAGAAGAGGAAGAGGGCTAATCAAGATCTTTGGCTAAGGTAAGAGGGGACTCTTCCGGTTAATATCTTTTATCGTATTATAGATAATAGGACTGATTTAGATGTATTGTTTGTGTCAATTGGTTATATGATGGATTGGGGTTTTGGGATGATTTTGAGGGGAATTGTATGATTTGATGAATTGTATGATTATATTATTGTTATGATGATTAAATGATCCTCTTTGTGTGTTATATTTGTGTTATAACATGTATGTGGCTGATATGGTGGTATTTGAGGTTCATGACATAACTTGGTTTGGTCTTTGAGAATTTTGGGGTAAATCCCGTAATGCTGTAAAATGCGATGAAGGCTTTGACTTTTGCCAGTTCGCGCCGCGAAGGTAGGTGCGCGCCGCGAAGGCGTAGTGATCTTCTCGTTCCGCGCCGCGAACCTTTGTTTGCGCCGCGAAGGCGTGTTTCTATTCGTTACGCGCTGCGGACTGGGTGTGGCGCCGTGTGCTGTAGCGATAATTGTTTTCTTGTAAAAAGTTAAAGATGTGTAACTTTCAAACCGTAAGTCCGTTTTAGACGCCGTTTTGGACGTTATTCCTTAAATTGAATGCTCTACCGTATGATAAAAATAAAACAACAATAACTTGATTTTATTTTGAAAAGTATCATTTTCTCAAATGTGGTTTATTCTAGTTTTGCATAGTTGATGAGGTGCAATGATTGTCGTTTGCATAATTGAATATGTGCAATGATGTGTGCTGTGATAATGTGGTTGCTTCTGCTTGTTATGCAAATGGATGTTGTTCATGGTAAATATGGTTATCACGTGTTTTGATGATTGATGATGTAAATGCTCTGTTGTTGTTGGGTTGATTTGTTATACTTGGTACACGATTGCGAGAGGCGCTATTGTTGTTGTACTATGTGGTGGTTTATGCATACAGGCACATTAATGAATGATTTACCTGTCATGATATTGTGGTTGTAATTGGTGTTTATTATACATATATTATTGGTGTAAAATATGTATTTTATTATGGTTGAGAAATAGCATAACTGTGTGTGGCTATTTATTTTGTGGTGGTTGATGATTATGACATTTGGTTGTTTAATGTTGATGATGAGCATGTTATGGTTGATACATGCATTTCATAATCATTATGTGGCTGATCCTTGACGATGGTGGATCAGTGGTAGCTAATTCCCATTGTGTGGAATTAGTGAGTGGGTGTTGCCATATCCTTGACGATGGTGGATCGGTGAGATGGGTTATCCCAGATTTTGGTACCACATGCATATAGTTGCATTTGCATTAGGCTACTTGTGTTATTATAACATGAATGGAAGATTGTCCAATGTTATAATATGTGATGATTGTATAATGGTTATGATTTGTTTGGATGAATTATGGTGTTGTCTCTTGGTAATGTATTCTATTTGTTGTTGTGTGTTGATGAGTACTTCCTGACAATTTGAATATAAGGAAATTGGATGAATAATGTGACTATGATGTGTTATTGTTTATAATTCGATAACATTTGTTAATTGTGAATGAGACTCACCCTTACTGTTGATATTTTCAGATTGAGGATATCGGCTTTTGGCTCGGTGAGGATTAGCTCATGAGCCAGTTCGTTTAGTATAGCGTCGGTGTCATGCTCTGATATTGTAACACTGGGGAAACGATAGCTTAGAGTTTATCTGATACTCTATCGTGTTGTTATTGTATTAATTCTGTGGGATATTGCATAGATGATGTTATGCTTATCCGTATGATGAATTTTCCGCTGTGTTAACATGAGATGTTTATGTATTATGATGAATTGTTCCTTAGTGAAAGCATGACAACGAATTTATGATAAATTGTTTTTAATCGGAATCGTGGCACCCTTGTTTTCATGTTTTACTCTGAATTATTCTATTAATTTCCGTGGGGTTTAGAAGGGTGTTACAACCAGCGCTTTCTAAAAAGCGCTCTCGTACCCCCCTTGCCAGCGCATTTTTCCCTTGTTTTTTATTTTTGTTTTTTGCGCAACCTATAGCAGCGCTTTTCCCAAAAGCGCTTTCGTAGATGCGCTGCTAAAGGACAAATTTGTTGTAGTGAAGCCTAGCAAAACCACTCATTCATCTTTGTCTTAGAACTCGTTGTCATTTACGTTGTCCTTATGAAATCGTCATCAACATTGTCCTCTTGAAATTCATCATTCACATAGCTCACTTAAATAATTCATCATTTCCATTATTTTCATTGGTATATTTCTACATAAAACAAAATAAAACAAAATACACAAGTCATAAATGGTGTTTGTTAAAGGACACTTAGAAAATCCTCGAGAGTTAAATCCTACACAATTAAAAACCAAGACAACAAGAACAAAAACATAACCGCAAACAAAAAATGAAACTTCTTAGTTTCTAACACATTATACATAAGGGAATCAAGTATGCCATGAAAAAAACAGACATGAGCATGAGGTGTGTATGTCGTGAAACAAAATAGATATGAGCATGAGGTGTATGGCTACTCTGGTTCATTTAAGTAAATCACTTTGTTGCAGCCTTGATTCAAAGAAGCTACTACAAGTATAAACAGAGCAAAAAGGTTGCACATCCATCAAAAGCAACAAAAAAATTGCATGTAAAAATGTTAAAATCTTCCATGAACCAAACACGCAAGGCTTCATAAATTTCAGAGTTCTCACTTTCATTCTACTATGGTAAAATTTATTAGCATCTTCAATAGACTTATCCAGAAATAAAAACCCCAGTAAGTTAGTTAGAATCTTTCTAATAGGTCCTGATATTACGTCCTAATAAGCTCATAAGCTCTTAGTATATAAAAACATTTTGTACTTACCACATGGGTTATTCGACCGACTGTTATCACAGTGTAATTGCATGAGGGGTGTGTATTAAGATTTAAAGACAAGTACAATTTATATTCTAATTATGAACAAACATTTCACTATCTAATATAATATGCATCTTCTGTTTCTTTTCAAACTCATCTACAGTGCAGGAAACATTGGAATGACTAGGTTCTGTTACCTGAAGAAATTACCAAACGTCTAGCATTCCCTCACGCTTGGCGCCAATGATTCTTATTTTTAGAAGAAACTAGTAGAAGACCCGTGCGTCCGCACGGGTAATTCATATCTTAATGTGAATAATATAGTACAAACCAAAGGAGCACATATATCTTAATGGTTCTTTAGAAGTGAAATATTACAAATATCAATGATAACTATAAATATATACAAATATTTTGTTGAATAAAATTGAAAAGGTATTGGGGTGATAGTGACCCGTGAAAATAGTGAATTTTTCAGTAATAAAATTAATAGGAGTTAGTAAAAGTTAAATCAAGTCTAAATCCCAAGGATTTGCTACCAAATTTTTATAAATTTTTAAATACATAATTGAGTGGGAGTGGTGTTGGAACAACAATTTTTGTTGTAGAAATGCAATCACTAGTGCAAAAATGACAATACAATTTTTAAATTTACACCCATTATATTAAAAACGGGTGTAAATAAGACACACAATGGCAAATTCGTAAATAAAATATCATTTTTAATATTGACAAGTAATCATAGACACCCTATTTTTGTAAAATAGGGTGTAAATTAAAAAATAATAATTTAATCAAGTGTTTATTACTCCTTTTTTTTAATAACGGGTGTAAATAGGAGAAGTAAAAAATTTTGTAAAATAATATAAGTTAATATTTGTGTTTCTCTTTATCTTTTCATTGAACCCTAATTTCCATTTTGTGCTCTTAATTTCACCGTGTCAACCCCAAAAGTCTCAAACCTCCCTCTACTCCCAATCCATCCCCGAACCACCTCCACCCTCCGATTCCATCACCTCGTCACAACCCGAACCACCACCACCGTCCGATTCCGCCGCCAATCCATCATTTCTCGAACCATCGCCACCGTCCCATTCCACCACACTACCTGAACCACAGTCACCACCTTCGTTGTTCCATTCCTCAGATACTCAAACCCCCAAACTCTCGAGGTAGAGCGGTTCCGTATAAGATTCCAGCTTTGAGTTAAGCTCCTTGCCATGAGTTTTACTTCGAAATTCTCAACGATGGTTCTATTATTGACAAATTTAACGTGTATGTTATCTTTCGTTCTCGACTTTATATGTTGTTCATTTCTCTACTTCAATTGAAACTGTTTTCTTTTGGATGGTTTGGTTCACAGGCATGAAAAAGGTGCTTATATGTCTAGGCGTTTGGATCTCTGTGACTTTGTACTTGAACACCCAACTATTTCTAGGTTTCATGCTGGTATGCTATAAATTACACTAATTCTTGCTCTCAATTTGATATATTTGTGTGTTTGGGAAGAAAATGGCTATAAAGCACATACACAACTACAACACAAAGGCACTGATGATAGTTTGAGAAAATTGAATTGATTGTGTTGTATGTAATTACACAAGTTAGTTTTTTTATCTGATCATTTTATGGTGTGTTCTGAGTTCTTCAACATCATACCAGTATTGTATTTCTAGCTTCAACGATGAAACTTTTGTAAAACTCGAATTCGAAGAAGGAGGAAATCTTAGAGTCTTTTTTAGATGAAATTAATTTGTTTTTCTTTTTTGTTTGTTTTACTGGCTTGGATTAGAGTGGCAAAACGGAACTGGAGAATCTGCTGGATTTAAATCACTAACTGCTTTCTATCCAAAAGAGCAATCTAATTCCAATGGTATAATCGGACTCTCGTTAAATTATTTGTTACTTCATCAGTTGCAAACTGCAATGTATGCGTTATAAAACTAGTTACTAATGATCGATATGTTGCTTCAGTGAGCGTTGTGATCACAGGAGTAGGACCGGATTTCACTAAGATGGAATCGTTTGGCAAAGTTGAAGAATTTGCTGACACTCTGGTGTTATTTCTTGATCAGATTCAAAACTATTGTATACTGGTTGTCTCTTTTGAATTTAGCTGATGCTTAATTTTTCCACTATTTCGTTAAAATGAATAAATAACAGGTTAGTGGATTGGACAGAAGCTGGAAAAAACCACCTGGTGTGGCTGCTAAACTCATAGACTGTAAATCATCTAAAGGTGCTTACTTTTACGCTTAAAATTTCATCGAAAGCTGCTGCATTACATTACATTTAATAAGGCTGTAACTGTAAGGGAAAGAAAATATGGTAATACATATATGCTTAATGAGACAGATACTTCGTAAAACTGAAATTATGTGCGAATTTTGAAGTTCTGAGTGCTATAATTTGACTAAAAAAATGGTTCAGGATTTTACTTCATTGAGTATACGCTGCAAAGTCCTGGCGAGAGTCGCAAACATCTATATTCAGCTATTGGAATGTTAACAAATGGCTAGTATAACAGACTGTATACAGTAACAGGACAGGTACTGTTAGATATATTATAGAGTCTATGTGTGTGTTTGATGTTTCAGTTTAGAGCTAAATGTGGATTAGTAATGATTCTTTTCTTGTTGACTACATGCAGTATGGAGATGAAGAAACAGACAAGTATGCTTCCAAAATTCAGAAGGTTAACTTCTTTTTTTATTTACATATTCAGATATTTGAGAGAGCAAAGGTTTTGATGTTCAAAGACATTCATTCTGGCATATAGTTTATTCAATTATCCAGTATAGTTGATTGAAGTAGTATCTTTTGTTTGCCATGAAATTCATTCAGCTTCCACTTGAAATTTGCAGGCGGTTTCGAACAAGGAGTATCATGGTATTTTGTTTTTCTTTCTTGCGTCATAGATGTGTCTGAGGAATTTAGTGTTTACACCGATGATGAGAACAAGTTCAAGATAGAGATTCCTCAAGGTGAATTGAATTGAACTGCAAGTTTGGAAGAAATTATAGATATCTTCAAGTTTATTTTAGAGACTTAAATTAAATTAGTTATTGATTGTTTTTTTGTATTACTGGTTTGGATCAGAGTGGAAAATAGGAACAGGAGAATCTGCTGGGTTTAAATCACTAATTGCTTTCTATCCGAAAGAGGAATCTAATTCCAACAGTATAATCAGACTCTCGATAATTTATTTGTTTATTCATCAGTTGCAAACTGCGATGTATGCGTTATAAAACTAGTTGCTCACGATCGATATGCTGGTTCAGTGAGTGATGTGATCACAGGGAAAAGTTGGAATCATTTGGCAAAGTTGAAGAATTTGCCTACACGCAGTATGGGGATGGTAAGTTTGATCTCCTCTACTTTCTGATAACTCATGTTTGTTGTTGTGAGCTTAAACCTAAGACTTATGAGGATATCACAAGTGGTGACATATAGTATCATCCCTCTATTGGTGTTAAACCAAAACTGCACCATAGATTTTTTCTTAGACTGTTTTGATATTGACACATATTTGCAAATTGCTATCATAGTTGTTGTTATGATATGGGATAACTTAAGATGATAACTTTTGCCATAATATTCTGTTCAGGATCATGCTTATGAAACAAGAGGCATAATAGTCACGATTATAGCTTGATTCTACGATAAGTTTTCTTAGTCTTTTCGTTTTTAATTGTTTATTATACTTGTGATTTAATATAAGCATTAGCTTTGTAAAATAGACTAGAGAATTTGTTTATAAGGATGATTTTTAGTTCAATGATATTTTAGATATTTTCTCAGGAGACATCCAATGGTTTTGATTTTTTTGATCAGGGGCGGCTTGATGTTGATCTTGATTCTGAAAATTTGGCATCTTCACATGTATATCAAGGGACAGGAAATGAACATAACAATTTGAATGAAGAATGGGTAGATTTTGTCCCTACTGATGAAAATGTTGATGCATTCCAGGACAAGCAGTCTCCAACTGTGTTTTAATACTGCCAATCACATCAAAACCTCTCAGCGATTTCACATTCGCACTCCCCCACTTTTCGCCGGTGAAGATCGAAGTGTCATCCAACATGATGGATGCATCACATCCCTGTAAGTAATAAAACCATCATAATAAAGATTATATTTTTTTCTACAATATACATAAGTCACACTCACATGCATTTTCATGCATGAATAAATTTAGGACGTACATTGACAAAGCAATCATGGAAATGAAGACGGAGCAACGAAGCGCCCATGTGATGCTCTTTCGCAACAGCGCTACACACTGCAGAATTTATGATAGAGAGGGCTTTGGGACAAGTTGTTGCATAGAAATTTGGAGATAGTTGAGCAGAGGTAATGTCCAAAAAGCAAAACAAAATAAAGCTATGTAACTCACAAACACTTATTCAAAAACTCTTTCTATACAATCTTTTCATCATTAAATAAAGGGTTTAATCTCATCGTTAGATGTTGAACTTGAGCGTCTGGGTTAAGCTTCAAGTTGCGCGGTTGATATTGAACCTCCAGGTTGAGCAGTTGAAGTTGAGCATTCAAGCTGGGCATCAGGTTGCGCAGTTGCTTTTGAGCATCCAGACTGAGCATAGTGTCGTGTTGTTGATGTTGAGCATTCAGGCTGAGCTTCAGATTGTGCTGCTGATGTAGACCATCCAGGTTGAGCAGTTGAAGTAGAGCATTCAGGTTGAGCAGCAGGTTGTGCGGTTGAAGTTGAGCATTTAGGATGCGCGGTTGAACTTGAGGCTCCATAATTCTTCTGTTAGCTACAAAAAACTACTCTTCACTTTTCTTCTCTTGCTGCTGGCTAGTTTTTAGTTAGCTACGTACGTGTTCTCAACTACTTAATAATGTATTTGACTCTTCATCTTCTGTCACCTTCTAATATATAGTATATATATGACATGATATCTTCTCTTATACTTTGATCACTCATATATATGTATGTATAATAACTATTACAGGATCTGAGAAAGAAGCTAGCTAGGATGGAATACGGTGGTGGGATAGTGGACGTCGGCGGTGTATTTGGGACTATGGTTGGAGGAGATCAAGGAGATATAATTGAGGAGCTCTTAGGAGAAGGTTGCTGGATTGAAGCTAGTGAGAATAATATGATGGCTATGCAGCAAACTGCATCGACGCAGCAACAACACTACATGGCCAATAATATTCCCATTGGAATGGGAGAAGGTGACCATTTTAATCATCATCAAGTTGATCAGGAAAGTGGTTTTGTTGTTGGGAAGAGATGGTGGATCGGGTCGAGGGCGAGTCAAGGTCCATCGACTTCGGTGAAAGAGAGATTAGTAGTTGATGTTGGTTACTTAAAAGAGTACACAAAGAACTCTTCCAACAACGTTCTTATTCACATATGGGTGCCTGTTCTAAGGAGGAGATCAGCAATTCTTTATCTGTAGCAGGATTCCAGTTCATTTGTTCCGATTTTTGTGAATCCAAACATGAATGTTCATGTTCAATTCTTTAGAAGCCACGAGTATCCGCGACATCAGCAACAGCAGCAGCAATATGGTTCTCTTCTAGCACTTCCTGTGTTCGAAAGAGGAAGTGGAACATGTCTAGCTGTCATTGAGTTTGTTATCGCCAATCAAAACCAAAGAAGAAGAAAACTTATATATGAAGAAAGTGTTATGACTTATTTAAAATATGATTTTTATGTGTATGATTTTATAGTACTTGAAATATTATGACTGCACATGATTTTGTATACTTTTTGCTTAATATTAAAAATATTTTGACTTAGTTAAAATATGATTTTATGTGTATGATTTTATAGTATTTGCAATATTATGACTGAAAATGAAATATAACTAAATGGTATATATGAAATAGGGTGTAAATAGATTTAAATATAATATAATTGTTCATTCATAAATGGCATATTTACACCCGATTTTTATTAAAATAGGGTGTAATTAAGAACGTATTTACACCCAATTTTTATTAAAACAGAGTGTAATTAAAACGTAATTACGCTCAATTACACCCGATTTTTATTAAAACAGGGTGTAATTAAAACATAATTACGCTCAATTACACCCGATTTTTATTGAAACAGGGTATAACTAAAACGTAATTACGCCCAATTACACCCGATTTTTATTAAAACAGGGTGTAATTAAAAACGTAATTACGCCCAATTACACCCGATTTTTATCAAAACAGGGTGTAATTAAAAACGTAATTACGCCCAATTACACCCGATTTTCGTTAAAATAAACGGGTGTAAATGCGTTGGACATTTCTCACCCTGTGGATATACACCCGATTTTTATTAAAGATAATGGGTGTAAATGTAATAAAAAACGGGTGTAAATTAACATTTTTGTACTAGTGAATGGTACCTATTTTCATTTTATATATTACCATAACAAAACCTTATAACTTATAAAATAATATAACACTAATTTATTTGAAAAAGTTCAATTCATACAAAGTACAAAAAGATGAAGGCTAGCATACACTTTATTTAACTTTACGTACCATTTTGCATGTTTTGCATAATAGTGTCATTTTATCATAAAAGCAGATTGGATAGAGATAAGACCAATTGTATTCCAAATGAAACTAATCAGAGTCAATCTTTTCTCCAACATTAAGTTACGTAGGAAGTCAGATACATAAAAAATTAAATTTATATAACAATGCTACCCAACATTTAAAGTATTGTTGTAGACACATCTAAACATCACATGAGAAATTAAAATCCTACGTTAGGTAACTTGCATATTTAAGTAGTGTGATAAGCTAGTATTACATTATCTATCATCTACTCTAATATATACTATAATATACATGCCAACTGCAGAAAAGTTGCTTTTGTTTTTTATCAAGAATTGGAAAAAACTGCTATAAAATCATCCTGGTGTTAGGCTTGGATTGTTGGTCTCTTTTTCTGCTACCATATACGTTTTATATTTTGACATTGACCCTGCTGTCAAAAAAAAAAAAAAAATACAGATAAAAACAATTATTCTCAACTTGAATTTTCTAGAACAAGAAACATGATAAACATGATAAATATGAGACAGTAAAATAATTTTTTTAATAAACCAAACACTTATACCATTTCCTTAATATTCTTTTTCTAAATGAAATTAAGATTGAATATGGTAGCCATGGAGAATCACCGCTTGCTTAATTAACCTTTTCCAACTTTTCAAGTGGACATTAATTTTTTTTATTGATGTGTGTGATTCAATAAATATTAACTAGTAGATGACCCGTGCATTCGCACGGGTAAGACCGTTCTTAAAGTGAATAGTGTATTAGTAATGCAATAGAAGAAGTATAAATTTATGATGAATGTTTGTATATGAACCACAAATTAAATAGTGAAGAGTGTTTATATATGAATCCATGACTCACACTCCCGCACTGGTAAATTTATTTCTTTCTTAGATCCAGTGTTTTAAAAACCGGACGGCCGGTCGGACCGATCGAATTGGGAACCGGCCAGGTAACTGATCTGGTTCAATAGCTGGATCAGAAATGTCATTGAACCGGTGTGAACCGGTCAAAACCGGTGTAAACTGGAAAAACTGGGAAAACCGGCGGTTTAAATGCATTTTTTCATTTTTTTATTTTAAAAAACTAAAACAACATCATTTTGATTATTTTATTGAAAATTAAAATGAAAAATAAAAGAAATAAAATAAAAATAAAAATAAAAAATAATAAAAAATATTGCAGGTACGGTTGATTTTGTTATCGATGATTTTGCTATTGAAAAAGAAGATTCCAACATTGAAATAATTTTTCTTTTCTTGAAATTAAATTTAGTAGACAATGAAATTATTTTGTTACAAATTATTCAATTATATTATGTTGCGATTAAACTTTGTTTGCAATTATACATTGTAATTTTGTACTATTTTATTATGTGTGATACATATGTTTAAAATTTGAATTTAAATTATAAACTTGTGATATGATATTTTTTAAAAATTTAAGTGCTGGTTATATTTTGTAGAGACTGAATCATCCGGTTCGACAGGTTTTATAACTATATAATTTTGTTATAACGACCGGTCTATTCAACCGAGTTATCCGGTTTAACTCGGTTTAGTCATGCGGTTCAACCAGTGATCCAGTGGTTCGACCAATAAACCAGTGACCTGGTACCCTCACCAGTTTGATATCCGGTCCAGTTTTTAAAACGCTGCTTAAATCATTCGATAAGACTTGGTTATTGTTGATATATACCTTTTATTATAATATCACTAATAATTATAAATATTTAAAATAAATATTTAGTAAATCACCAACACGTTAAATCTAATATATCTTATAACTATAAATATTTATAAATATCACTAATAAGATTATATTTATGTTGATTAAAATAAAAAAGATATTATGGTAATAGTGACCTGTAAAAATAGTAAGTTTCAATGATAAAATTTATAAAAGTTACTAAAATTTATGAATATCGATCATTGTTTTCTTAGAATACTAATAAATTGATAAATTTAGTAATAAAATTCACAGGAGTTGCATTACAAATTACAAATGAGAAACTATAAATTATGATTTGGAAATGATATTTTTTTACACTTATGTCTAAAATTTTCTCAAATAAAAATAAAATATTTGTAAAATACATACAAACATTAGTGTAATAGAAAAGAAAATGATTGTTAGTAATTGCTCGATAATTAATATTTAAGCTAACTAAAATGCACGAATTATCGGGTCTCACACTCATTGTATTCATTACTCTGAAATAAAAATTAAATATGGATTAAAAGTGCTGATTTTCACTAAATAGTAATACCACAATTCTCACGAGTATGGTACATCATATAAATATACCTTGTGCAAAATTGGCTTGGCATTTAAAGATGAGTTGATCATAGTGTATTTTTTCCAAAAAACAGTCAAATCAGAACCTAGGAAATCTAGCGTAGTAGAGAGTTTTTTAAATGTAAAAGTTTCTACATTTTTAGTGTTTTTAATTAATATTAATATGAAAGTAATCCTTAATTTATTCATTACTATCTTTTACTTAATTTATAATAAAAAATTAAAATATTGACTTATATTTCATCACAGGTTTATAAGTTCTTATTTATATCTAACACATGCTCTTTTTCATCTATTTTTTACATTTTAAGATTATAAATAACCAATGGTTGTATGAGTTCATTTGTTAGTGTCAAGCATTGCATCTCTACTTCATGTTACTTAGCCCTTGTGATGCTGATTTTTAAGCCCATGAAAGTTACGGTGCTTTTGAACTTAAGCGTGGAGATTATTAACTTCTTTATTATATATCATATGGTTAATACAACACCCTTAAATTTAAAATTAGTTTAATTGAGATGAAATAATAAAAGTGAGTACACACATGTGCAACAAATTTTCTATAAAGCAAAACCATTACTAATTAATAGAGACACTGTTTCAAAAGAAAATAACTTAAGTTATAGTGTAATTCTCTTTTTTATTTATGTTTTAAGAGATGCAATAAGGAATCCTATAAATTACACTTTGTTATAATCCAATATCTAACTTTAAGAATGAAAACAAATTATATATGTATATTCAAATAATGTTCAAAAAGACACAATAAAGAACTTATAAATTATAAACCATAATTGATCAAAGTTTGGTATATAAGTCACATACACACAAATTGAAAAACATTGAAAGTCTTTCTCATGTCATAATAGAAGAGATTACAATCAAAGAAGTAATTATATGTATTGAATCACTCTCATATATCATTGTGAAGTCATTAGCATAGCAGAGTCATTAGCATAGCAGAATCACAATTATTAATTTGCTGCAGCATAAGGTTCATGTGGGAGTAGTTTTGTTCATGTTGATGCAGGTGTATTCAAAAGACGCATGTTGACCATAATTCTTAATCTCTGCAATCAATTTCTTTTCTTGAGACTACAAGCCTTGCATTTCTCTTCCAATTGGTAACCAGGAAAACAGTAAACCAGCAGCACGACATTAAGGACTTTTTAAAATAAATTATGTGTAAATTGACCTCACCTTATGTATAATCATCATGAACGGATTTTGGTTTCCCTAATCCAATATTCCTCTGTACATGACAAGTTCAAGACATGTTTAGAGAAAGGCATGTCTTGATTGTCTTCCTTAATATTTGTATAGACGTTGTATTGTAATTTCTTCATTATAAACTTGATTGTGAAAGAGAAGGAAAGAGAAAAGAATAAGAAACTAACCTCATCAGTCTCTGGATCAGTTGGGTGATTGGATGGTTCTACTAAATTGTTGCCTTTAGATCATTTGCATTTTCCCTTCATCAATACCAAAAGAATAGAAAAGTGAATATCAAAATAGCTTCTTTATTTGTTTGTAAATAAAAAGGCAAAGTACCATCTATTGATGACACCCCCGAGAGCTGTTGGGATGAAAACATCACAGTCTTCAAGCATGGGTTTCTCTAAGCTCACCACATTTACCATGTGAATAAGCTAGAGTCACGAACAAACAACTACTTACTCAAGGTTTTCCTGTCACAACCAGCGAGTATATGTGAAATCTAGAATATTCATCTAGTATACATGCCATGGTTTGCATATGTACCATACATTAAGATAATTTGATTTCCAAAAGTTCAAATTAAAGTTTTATCACAACATAAAAGTTTCCGAACTTCCTAAGTCTGCACTACTAACCTGTGGTCCTGTTCCAATATCAGGTGCACTGCAGACACATCCATGTGTGTTCAATTAGATCATGAATTTTCTGAGAAAAAACTCATGTAAGTCTCTCTAATTCAGATATACTTAATTTTGAAGGGTCACACCTTATCCCTCATTTTGCACAACCATAAGGTATATTTGCTAGAGTTGTATTCCTAGTAGAACACAAAGAAAAATAACCTATGTTGAAACAACCTATACTGAGACTGTAAAGAACAGTATATCACTTGTTCTACGTTGTAACAGTTTGCTAAACTATTGAAACACCATCTATAAATTTTGTCTGGAAAAGAATCATTCTCATCGTTGAACATGCCACCACCTACAATAAATCTCTCATAAGTCTCTTAACAACTTGTTCCAATAACTTGAACATTTATAACTTGAACAAGATTAAGACAAAAAACAAATTAAGAACAACACATAAAACCAAGAAGGAAAGAACAGTCACAGTGAGGTCTTTGGATCTGCCAATGTCACAGTTGGTGTATTTTCATTGGTGATACCCTCGTATGAAGTGGTGTTGATAGAAGGGTAATAATAGGATTTATATTATTAGTATGGTTATTGGGCTTTTAGTAGTGTTTGGGCTTTTATGTTATTATTATTATTATCCATTAAGAAAGTTATATAATGTAGTCTCATAGAGACATTTGGGAGCAATCAAAGAAATCAAAGGTTATCTTTTTATCTCTATTTTCTTAGTTTATTTTAATGTCTTCCTCTTTTTATTGTTGAACCCTAAATTGATAGTCTTGATAGGATTAGCTTCCTATCAATTGGTGCTTTCATTTTGATCTCATTCTTTCACATTACATGGCTTTTCCAGTGTTCTATGGAGAAGAAGAAGAAGATGCTTACTGGTGGATTCTTTGCATTGAGAAAATTTTTAAAGAGCAAAGAACACGGGAAACATTAAAAATTGTAAAAGCTATCACTTCATTTCGAGGTCGTGCTCTTCGATGGTGGATATGGAGATCTCAATATAAACCACTGACTAATTGGGATTCTTTCACTACTGTGTTTCTCTATCATTTTAAACCTGAATGGAGAGAAATTTTGCCAATAGAAGATGAGGAGGAGCAGCCAGATCCGGAACCGATGAAATCTACCGATGAAACTTCTTTTCATGAAGAATCTGTTGTCGAACAAATTCCTGCCATTGATGGTGACCTACAAGTTCAGAAGCTTTCCCCCACTGTTAAGCACAAAGAAACTCATTTGCCTTTCTCCAAAGCATCTACATTTTGTAAGGAAATTACATATCCTGTATCTGTAACAATTCCTAGCGCTAAACATTTTTCCAACTTCTTGGATTTTCACAAAATTGTTGATTTCATGATTCCGCCGAAACCGGCAAATCCAAGTAAAAGCTTAGCGGTAAGGCCAGTATCCAAAACCCTAATTCAGCTTCCCCATTTCCTTCCCCAGAAATGGTAGCCGCAAGACCCCTCGTCACCATCCAGGCCCTCGACTCCGACATAGCCACTAATTCCCCAAACACTACTAAAAGCCCAATAACCATACTAATAATATAAATCCTATTATTACCCTTCTATCAGGTGTATTGTTGAGTATGATTTGTTAACAATTGAGAAATTGCATCATTCTAAATGTGAAATTGGTGGTAACCGGGACGAAAAGAAAATAGGAAAAAAGTCACAGAAAATGTGGAAGTGTATAAGAATTAGAAAACACATCATGGAAAATTCCACCTTACTCATACTTGAAAGTTTTATGTAAATTCCTATACCTGTGCAAAGGGCTGGTGAATATGTTTGGTATGGATAAAAGGCATTCCAGGATGCTGATAGGGACAATTGAAAACATGAGCTTGCAATCGTTAAAAGAGTGAACCAAATAATGAAAATATCGTACCGAACTTACATATGACTTTGATGAATCATTGCAAGCAAGGCTAGTATCAAGAAGCATAAGAAAAATATGTAGAGTTGTTGACTGCTTTAGGAAAGATCACACAGAGAAAGGGTCAAAACAAATCCATTAAAACCCCCATTGTAATTTTTTAAAAGTAAACAATGTCCAATAGTATACAACATAAGTCAGTTATGGAGTCAATCCTTTGAAACAGGGGTTCCAAAACTGATACCGTCTTTGCATAATCCTGAAGATGAAACCAGATGATGGCTTAGCGACATTAAAATAAGCTAAATCACATCATGAAATATAATAAAAACAAAAATTTCCAAAATTAAATTAAATCAATATAGAGATCAAAATAAACATACAATATTTAGTGTTGCAGGCAGCAGTATATTCAAATTCAGTGCTATTGCTTCCTTTGGATCCAAAAGTAACTTTATTTGTAACGTTGTTAACTGGATCTCCTTGATCCCTAGAATTCAGGGTAAGCACATCGTATTTCCTCTGAATGAACTCCCAAAGAAAAAAGGAGAAGTAATAAGTACAAAAGTATAAATAAAAAGAGATGAGAGCTTACAAAAAATAATGCTCTATACTGAAGATGTTTTTCACCATCGTCACTGAAATCATCACTGCTTCCCACCTCTAATTGATCATCAAACTCTTCATCACTACCCTGCACTGAAAGATCCTCCATAAGCTAAAAAAGTTATAGCAAAATAATGAAAGCAATAGATTGTCAGGATAAACTGAAACCTGGGAAGATCATGCAACCATAGCCGCCATCAAATAGTTTTAAAAAAATCTAATGTTGTTCTGTCATGCCTTCTTTGTGGTCTGCATGAGTAAAAACAGACATTTCAAACTCTTTTCAAATCAAACTGACACCAAACAAACAAAAAATTAAAGCACAATGGGAATGAAATAAACTTGCCTTGAGCAGGTATGTTTTTTGAAGCTTCAATGCTTCGTCACATGCCTTTTTAGCATCAAGACTCGAGGTTATGTCGCCCAAAATCTGAAGAACACAATAACATGACATAAAGGGAGAACACAAAGAACAGAACAGGAAAATTTTCTCCTGCATGATATGACTATAACATTCTCCGCATCGCACGGTCAAATCACCAATAGCAATCTGCTTCATTCTCAATAAGAATAACCAAAAGTGAGTAAAAATCATTCATTCCTGTAAAGAAAATAATCCACTAAGAAACTTCATGAAGCTCTTTCAGTTTAAGATTAAAAAATTGAAAGGTATAGTAACCAACCTTGTACATAACCAATATTATTGTCCAACCAAGCATTAATCGACAAAACATCCCAAAGTTTTGCTTGATTACCTTCATCTTCGTAAAAGACAAGTGATCGGTCTGTTCGAACAACATCCTGAACTACAGTGCAAAAATAATCAATTGCCATTATGAATACATTGCTTTTTATGCAGCATCATATACTTACCAATATGATGTAATAATTGTATCCACTGCGCAACTTTCTTATCTGGATTCGGGACGGTTACCAAAGAAGGATCTATTACAAAACTTAAACAGAAAGAACAAAAAAACCAAATCTTTAAAGTGAGCACCAAAACCGAATCTACAAAGCACAAGTTTAAATAGTTGTAGGGAAAATTACCAAAACCCAAAAGATTGTTTACCTACAAAAATGAAACTGTTATGGTTAATAGAAATCACACCCAGAACCAATCTTATATGTGTTGTGAAGAAGAACATAGGCTATACAAAATCTTAAATGTCGGAGAAGCTGAAGCAAAAACCCAAAATGCAACAAAAAAACTCAAAAGTTTGTCTACCTACAAAACTAAAACATGATTTCACGAAACTTTTATGCGTTGCGAAGAATAACACGAAGAATACGAAAGCTTTAATGTTGGAGAAGTTGAAACAAAATCCAAAAAACGCAACCAGAGCAGGTGTTACCTACAAAAATGGAATCTTCGAAAACAAAGTAAGAAATCTTACCCGAAAAGCTGAGAAGGTGAAAGGGAGACGAGGAACAATGGGAATGAACGGTGAAAGGGAGACGAGGTGGATGGGTGGTGTGGTTTGGGTTTTGAATTTGGAGAGAAAGAAGGTTAGGGTTTTGAATGTGAAAGGGAGACGAGGTCTGCAGAGAGATGAAAAGGAAAGAGATGAAAAGGAAAGAAATGAAAAGTGAGGAAAAAACTGTGGAATGAAAGGGTATAGAGGATGTTAGCAATTGTTCATAGGATTAAATGGAGATGGAAAACCCAATGGTTATTAAGATGCAACATCAATTTTATAAAAAGAGAGTGCCACTTGTACTATTAGAGAAAACTGATTGGTTGGAATACAAATTTGAATTAGCAAATTACAAAAAAGGGCATTTTGAAGGGATCGGTCTGTTCGAACAACATCCTGACCTACAATGCAAAAATAATCAATTGCCATTATGAATACATTGCTTTTTATGCAGCAGCATATACTTACCAATATGATGTAATAATTGTATCCACAGCGCAACTTTCTTATCTGGATTCGGGACGGTTACCAAAGAATGATCTATTACAAAACTTAAACAGAAAGAACAAAAAAACAAAATCTTTAAAGTGAGCACCAAAACCGAATCTACAAAGCACAAGTTTAAATAGTTGTAGGGAAAATTACCAAAACCCAAAAGATTGTTTACCTACAAAAATGAAATTGTTATGGTTAATAGAAATCACACCCAGAACCAATCTTATATGTGTTGTGAAGAAGAACATAGGCTATACAAAATCTTAAATGTCGGAGAAGCTGAAACAAAAACCCAAAACGCAACAAAAAAACTCAAAAGTTTGTCTACCTACAAAACTAAAACATGATTTCACGAAACTTTTATGCGTTGCGAAGAATAACACGACGAATACGAAAGCTTTAATGTTGGAGAAGTTGAAACAAAATCCAAAAAACGCAACCAGAGCAGGTGTTACCTACAAAAATGGAATCTTCGAAAACAAAGTAAGAAATCTTACCCGAAAAGCTGAGAAGGTGAAAGGGAGACGAGGAACAATGGGAATGAACGGTGAAAGGGAGACGAGGTGGTTGGGTGGTGTGGTTTGGGTTTTGAATTTGGAGAGAGAGAGGGTTAGGGTTTTGAATGTGAAAGGGAGACGAGGTCTGCAGAGAGATGAAAAGGAAAGAAATGAAAAGTGAGGAAAAAACCGTGGAATGAAAGGGTATAGAGGATGTTAGCAATTGTTCATAGGATTAAATGGAGAGGGAAAACCCAATGGTTATTAAGATGCAACATCAATTTTATAAAAAGAGAGTGCCACTTGTACTATTAGAGAAAACTGATTGGTTGGAATACAAATTTGAATTAGCAAATTACAAAAAAGGGCATTTTGAAGGGATCGGTCTGTTCGAGCAACATCCTGACCTACAATGCAAAAATAATCAATTGCCATTATGAATACATTGCTTTTTATGCAGCACCATATACATACCAATATGATGTAATAATTGTATCCACAGCGCAACTTTCTTATCTGGATTCGGGACGGTTACCAAAGTAGGATCTATTACAAAACTTAAACAGAAAGAACAAAAAAACCAAATCTTTAAAGTGAGCACCAAAACCGAATCTACAAAGCACAAGTTTAAATAGTTGTAGGGAAAATTACCAAAACCCAAAAGATTGTTTACCTACAAAAATGAAATTGTTATGGTTAATATAAATCACACCCAGAACCAATCTTATATATACAAAATCTTAAATGTCGGAGAAGCTGAAACAAAAACCCAAAACGCAACAAAAAAACTCAAAAGTTTGTCTACCTAAAAAACTAAAACATGATTTCACGAAACTTTTATCCGTTGCGAAGAATAACACGACGAATACGAAAGCTTTAATGTTGGAGAAGTTGAAACAAAATCCAAAAAACGCAACCAGAGCAGGTGTTACCTACAAAAATGGAATCTTCGAAAACAAAGTAAGAAATCTTACCCGAAAAGCTGAGAAGGTGAAAGGGAGACGAGGAACAATGGGAATGCACGGTGAAAGGGAGACGAGGTGGTTGGGTGGTGTGGTTTGGGTTTTGAATTTGGAGATAGAGAGGGTTAGGGTTTTGAATGTGAAAGGGAGACGAGGTCTGCAGAGAGATGAAAAGGAAAGAAATGAAAAGTGAGGAAAAAACCGTGGAATGAAAGGGTATAGAGGATGTTAGCAATTGTTCATAGGATTAAATGGAGAGGGAAAACCCAATGGTTATTAAGATGCAACATCAATTTTATAAAAAGAGAGTGCCACTTGTACTATTAGAGAAAACTGATTGGTTGGAATACAAATTTGAATTAGCAAATGTCATCCAAGGTCCATCAAATTCCTTTCTTATGCTTCTTCAAAACCTGCAAAAACTTACTTTCTTGATCAAAATAAAGTTTATAAGAAATTATAATCGGAAGTTTTTCATTCATCTCTAAATAAGCATATTTAAGATTTTCAGGAATTGGTTTCAGCTCTCGGAAAGGTGGTTGTTCAATGGAAGGAGTGCTTGGGGCAGCCGGGATGTCAAGAGTATCAGCTGCATGAACAGCTTCATCGATAACAACTTCACCTGTAGTAAATATGTTACCCTTCAAGGCAGCATCAATCTTAGCACATACAACACAAATGTTAGTGTCAGTACAATCAAAACATGAGTAAACATCATCAAAATCAGACAGTGATGGAAAATCAAATGCAAGCAAATCAGTACGAGTATCATCAACAGTTTTAGAAAGCAACTCTATTTGAAAAACAAACTGCTCTTCCAAGGGTTGTTGGTTTGATCCTTGAGCTTGCTGAATGGCATTCATCAAAGTGACAAGTTGTCCAATCTGTGTTTGCAAAGTCTGAAGAGTATAATCTGTTTGCTCCTGATACTGAAGATTATTTGCAGCCATTTGTTTGACAATATCCTCTAGTGAGGGTTCGGAAGGTGCAGAGCACACAACCTGAAATTACTTCATATGCTTATGCGGATCCTCGCCTGCAAAACCATTAAACCTAGGCAACAAATTTGTTAAACCATATTCCAATTCAAAAGGTGCATCGGCCGCAGGATAGTCAATACATAAACCATTATAGTTCACATTAGGGACATCCAACTGTGTCAAAGTTCTTTGTTCAGCCATGGTTCAACAAACACAGAAATACCAATTATATCCTATATAGGCAGAAAGAAATAGAAAGAAGGAAAACGATTAAAATAAATTCATAAAAATATAAAAACACGAAATTTAAACTAATTAAGACAAATACGAATTTTGGGATTTTTTTTGGAATTTTTCAAAACTGACAAAACAGTGAATAATTAATTAAAAATAGATAAAAGAGGAATTTGACAATTTTGGGTCGATTTCTCTTACTCTTTTAGAGTAGAGGAGTATTGATCGCACGATTTTTCTGCTCCCAGTAGGAAAAAACGTTTTACAATCTGAACGCGGACTGGCCAAAACCGTGAGAAAAATAAGGCCTAAACATGAGAACACTAAACCTATGACTCTAAAAACGATTAATAATAACAAGAATCCCCGACAACGGCGCCAATTTGATCTGCTGTCGCGCACAGATCAAAAACGAGTGTTTTGTAAACTGTAGTAACGACGGTAACGACAACTCGGATATCGTCTCACAAGGATTCTTGTATTATATTAACTAAACAAAATCGTTTAAGGGGGGGTTTGGTTTAGGATCGATAAAATAATAACAGAGTGAAAAAGTGATTAAAATAAGTGATTATGTAAATAAGCTAAAACGACAATTCTACTGATTCGGTTACCGACTTATCACTGGTTCAATAAACTTCAATCCCCTAAGCGGATTCTATTCCCTTACCGATTACAACACCAAATAACACGCGAACTTGATATTATATGATTTCATTCCTATTTTCCGAATTAAGCAAACGGATCAGCGCAATCACGAATTAAGTAAACGCGATTCTAACTTACGCAGTTTAACGATTAAGCAACGATAAAATACGATAAAGGTAAGGGAACATCAATCAATCGGTATAAATCAATAATATTCTATACAACTCGAATTAAGAAAACAAGACATATAGATTAATATCGAAAGGGAGAAGAAATTGGATTAAAGATTAAAAACCTCAAAGTATTGGAAACCGTAATCAGCAGAAATTGCCTTCGGGGATTAGTTCCTCGTCATTCGTACAAAGCTTTCAAAATTATTTCGTGAAAAATAAAAGTGACCTTGAACACTACGGCCAGACCTAGGTACTAGAGAGAAACAAGAATTCGGGTCATAACCCAACTGGGTCAAACAGACATAACCCAGACCCAAAACTAACAATCCAAAACTAAATAAAAAACTATTGCTGCAACTTCAAACGCAATTCTGGAAAATATGAGTTCTGAATCTGACTTCGACTCCAACACGAGAATTGTAGCTCTTTCTCTTAGCTTTCCGACGATTATTAGAACGCGTCGATCTGATTCTCAGAGCTCCAGTTATGATCATTTTAGTGCAGACTGCTAATGTTGAAAATAAAGTGCGAAAATCAAACAAAGGCACAAATAAACTAAATTATAAAAACATCATAAAATATAAAAATAAACAAAACAAACCATGGAAATGCTTAAGTAAAAACATAGAAGAATGTGCATCAAAATGCACTGATCAGCCATCAACAACTGTCAAGAACTTACAATGCTTCTGCCAGTGATCTGTATTCTAGCAGCACCCAACTTCCTTACTAAACACCTAATCTTACATTTGATGTTCAATAAGTCTCAAATTCTCATCATATTCGTATGATACTTGTCGCACGCTCGCGAAAAATGAACAGAGTCGCCACCAATATATTTATCCCATAAGGGAAAGGAATACCAGGAAACCTAACAAAGGAAGGAACAGGGTCTTACGACCAGAGAATCAGGGTACGGGAGTCGGTTACGCAAGGGGAAGGTACTAGCACCCCTCACGCCCATCGTACTCGATGGTATCCACCTATGTTTGTTTCTATCTAATGGGTGCATAACTATGTCTATGTCTAAATGCGAATGAATGCAAAATGTAGGGAAAATAAAGAATTGTACTCGCACGGGCCCTACCCCGCTGCCTACGTATCCTTTTCAGGAATCAGAGTTACCGTAGCTCGGCTAAAGATTTTCTGTTTGTTTTCGTGTTTTTTAATTGGGCGGAGTCAACGTCCACGTTCTTGCATAAGGGAAGACCTACGATGCATACGAACGGAAATGACATTGCCCTTAGGTGCCAACGAGGCAAAAGAAAAAGAAATGATTGGTTTGTGTCTTTTAGGGTAGATGAGTGGTGAACAGTTCCCAATACCGGGCCACTCACCACTTTCTCTATTTTTGTTTTAGTTTGAACCATTGTTAGGTGTTTTATGTGTTTTTGGTTGCGTATTTTTTAAGGGAATTTACTTTGCAATCCGAATCACATAAAAATGTATAATGATCGTGAAGCAGATTGGGGAATGAATCCCACTCACTTCTATCCCATTATGTAATGTTTGAGAAACAGATTAGGGAATGAATCCCACTCATTTCTCTCCCATTAATTAATGTTTGAGAAACAGATTAGGGAATGAATCCCACTCATTTCTCTCCCATTAAGTAGTGACCGAGAAACAGATTAGGGAATGAATCCCACTCGTTTCTATGCCACTAAGTGATTGAGAAACAGATTAGGTAATGAATCTCACTCATTTCTCTATCACTTTCTTAATGTGATTCGCATCTTCCTTTTATTAATGTTTTAAAAGTTGAAAAGAAAAAGAATGCAATAGGGAACTAGATCTAACATCTAATCTAAGTTATTCTAATCTATTCATGGCCCTAAGGTCAAGGATAACTATCCTATCTCAATTCCTCTTAACAAAGAAGGAAGAGTCTAAGGGAACATGGCAAGCAATAGTAAGGAATAAGCAACATCAAAGCAAGGAATGAGAGGCTAAGCATGGACACGAGAGAAAGAAGCCCCAAGTCAGTAGAAAAACAAGGGATTGAATGTCCCAAATCAAATACAAAAGCATCACGGTGTCATACAAAAATATCCACAAGAAGTTACCAAAGTATCGCATGCATCGTTACTTACCAACTAGCGGACAAACATCAATTAATCAAAAAAAAGACAAGTGAACATATGAGCTAGGCTTGAATTCAGTAGCAAACTCATTCATTTAGTTCCAATATCCTATGTTAATCCATATTAGTCAATTAGCATGAAGCAATACAAAACTCTACCCAAAACTAGACAACACTAGGTTAATACTAGCTAAACGGTTTCGAATTGTGAATGAAGCTAGAAACATGCAATCAAATGGTACAAGTCAGTAGCAAATAGCCTTTACTAGATGCCTAAACAATCACAAAATCATGCCAAGGGGTTTCACACAAAATTACGGGTCATTTGTACAAGTTACGGTGCGATCGTCAATCGAAAACAAGTTATTCATATGTGAGAAAGGAAAATCAAGTAAAATAGGAAAACATGATCTAAAATTTTCAATTCCAGGTCTTAGGACCTCTAAACATCCCTAATTATATGTACAAAAAGGAACCAACATTATTGCATGAATGCATTTCAATTTGAGAGCACAAACGTCACAAGTATCCATTAGAAACGCATATTAATCGAGTTAAACAAAGCTAACCAAATACCAATCAAAACAAAGAATTAGGAAATCATTTTTTGTACACAACATCATGGGTTAGTCTACAACAATCATACAAAAATTGGTGGTTAAATTCAACTCCTAAGTCGTTAAACGAAATTAATTGGTAAATCCTATCAAAACATGAAAAGATATGAACATACCAAAGTAAATGATTTATTAAAAATAGCAAACTAATTTCTAAAAATCTATGAAAAATGCCCCAATTATGTACACACATATATCTATCTAAAACCTATTTTTATTCATTTTTTATTTGAACTAAAACTGGTTTATGAATCTAAAGCTATGAGAAAATACAATTCCTAAACATTTGCAAAATCTGCCTAAGTCTGGGGGTGTGTTAGTAAAGAGACTTGAACTAAAATCATGTTGAAGGCGCGCGTGGGCCTATTTGCCAGGGGTACAGAAATTAATGGCGCTAAGGCCCAATCAATCATGGCCCGAATCCTCACAATAATTGTTCATTATCCATTTTTATGCAACACTTATTTTTATGTGTGATTTTAATCATGTGACATAGAAATGATATAGGTAACAAGTATCAATCGGTGCACCCAACTTAAAGCACGTAAGACAAAAGTATGGCCCGGACCAATTAGAGAATGCCACATAACCGGCCAATCATTTGAATAAAACAAAAAGGGAAGCAAGCGAACCAACCACGTCAAGACACGCACGCAGGCGGAGTTAAATGGAGATGCCATAACAGAAACGCCGGAGCAGCCTCCGGTTATCTTCTCCGGCGGCCTCACCGCGCCGGAGTTCTATAATTCGCCCAGAAATTTTTAGAATCACACACATTTCCGCTCGGTTTTTCACGCTCTATCCAAATCTAATCTCCATTTTCATTAAAACTCACTCTATCAATTAAACCGATTACACATACGAGACCCTAATTCCATGGATCTACTCTAACAGCAATACTAAACAAATCAATGTGTTCATGTTCACTCCTAGCCTCCGATTAAACGATTCAAACGTTTTAACAACCGTTATTTCAGGAAAATCAGATCCAATCATCAAGAACACAAAGCACATAAGAATGCAACACATACATTTCATGACCTATCATAGATGAATAGCATGCTGAGGAATGTTCAGTGAACTCACATGTTGATCTTGAAAACAAGAAGAGAAAGAAAGCGCCACCGGTTCAAGTTCCAACTGATGAAGATGCTGATGATTGCTATAGATCCTTGCTGCGAATCTTCAACTGAGAACCGGACTCACTTTTGGAGGTCTCGCCATTTGTACCGTAATGATGATAGAGCAAACTTTGGCTTGATGATGGAGATAGAAGAAGATGTAAATCAGTTGTGATTGTGATTTGAGATGATGGTGACGAATCGGTTATGGATGTAGGCGGTGGTTGTTGATCGGAGAAGATAGTTATTGGTGGAGGAGCTTGATGAAGATGGTTATGGTGGAGTGAAAGTTTTTTACAAAACGTAACAAACTCTTGAAGATGATTGAAGGGAGAGAGATGAGAAAGTGGTGAGGGAAAAATGAGAGAGTCACGAGAGAATGCAGAGAATGAAGTGAGAGTTTTTATGAGAAAGTGAAAAAGGTGAGAGAGAGAGCTTGAGTTTGTGAAGAGAGAGTCTTTTATAGTGTGAGGTGTATTGGGTGTTATGGTGGAGTGGCATGTAGCATAGCTTCTCCCTCTTCTACTTAGTGAACAAGCATAGCCTTTGTAGTAGCTCCTTCTGTTGTTTTTATATGAGCATGAATTGCATGGTTATTTATGGAAAATAGTGAACTGGTGCACGCTGCAAGTATGTGGCATAAATCTCGAGCCAATATTCTTTCCAAGACACCATTTTTGCTTGTGCATATCTCTCACCATGGTTCACCAACTGATTCGCTCTCGGGTTCATTGTAAAGAGGACATGTAATGGTGTAGTAATGGTGTTGGAAGTGTCTTGAGATGATGCATGGAGTTCTCACAAACTGACTTGGAACATGGTGGAATAACACTGCATGGTATGGTGCGTGCCTGGCCTGACCTGGCTTCAAATTCGTGGAAAAGGTGTGGTATGGTCAGGGAGCGACTTTGAGTGTCTCTATCTTGTTCCACGCTCGTCCAAAATTAATGATCCTGATCTCATTGGATAGAGGGCATGGCATAGAATTGCTAGAGACCAAGCTTGCTCAGAATGGAGATTTGTGGAGGATGAAAACTGGACTTGAAAGTAACCCACCATGTGTTTATGAAAATGACATACGTGACCAGGATTCATGCCCAGCCAGATGCATAACTTGGACCAGTATGAACATGTGACTTTGGAGCCTTGTAAATGATTCATTCTTTGTCCACATGGGCTGATTCTTATTCCATAGTGTAGAGGACATGGCAAAGAATGGGAGCATACCAAGTTTACTTCCATGGAATTTTTGTAGAGCTCTAAAATTGGCTTGACATTTGGCATACCAAGTGTTTGGTAAAATGCTAGGGCATGACTTGGCTCGTGACTTGAATTGTGACTTGGCTCAAATGACTTTTCAGCAACTTCAAACCTCAATATCTCTTGATCCAAGCTTCAAATGGGAAAATGTCCAACTACAAAGTTGTTCATATCCATGAGATGAACAACATTGATGTTGACCATTTTCTGAAAAGATGCCAAATGCCACGTGTAAACATGCTGTGAAGTGGGCTGCTCAACAAGATTAAAGAGCCAAAAAATTCTAAGTGTCAAAACTTTCTATTTTTGTCATTTTTCTATTTTTGGCAACTTTTTGTCAAACTCCTAATTTTATCCGTTCTCTGACTTTTCTTGACTGATTTTTCCACCAAAAGTCAATATTTGAATAAATCTTCTAATTTTGACCCTAAAGTCAACTGTACTGCTTTTTTCTGATTATTGATGAAACTCTTGATTAAATCATCTCCAGTCAAATCTAGTCAAATAATCAGATCCACATAGTCAAATGAGAGCTTCTCCCTCATAGAGTCCATTTCTGATTAAATGTTGACCAGGAAGTCAACTGGTTGTCTTTGGTCAAGGGAACCCTGATTAAGAGGGTCAGGTGACTTCTAGACTTGTACACCTCCATCAATGCCTTGAGTTGAGGAAAACCCTAATCCAGGAATACTTCCATGAAAACGAAGCCACATAATCAAATCTCCGGTCCTCACATTTGGTAGGAAGTTCCTTATCATAAAAGCTCTTTCTTGCTAGTCTTTGATTGGTACCAATGATATGCATGCATGGGTATGAATTATGACCTAAGTGATGTATGTACATGAATGCAAAGCCTAAGCCAGTTAGAAGTAAAGGGGTAGGACAAATTTGGGGTATGACAGCTGCCCCTATTTATCGTCTTAAACCTGAAGGTGAGATTGGCGCTAGCCTTTCGAGCGTTCAAGGTAGAAGAAGATTAAATATCAAAGTACCAGAAATTTGTCCTAAAGAGAAGATGGTGTAAATGATATCCTTATTTTTGTTTTGATATCTGCTGGGGAAAGAGAAATTTATTTTTCTGATGGAAATATTTATAGTGAGTAGTGGTCAAATGGTGATAGCTTGTAATGTAGCCTAGGTGCCAATACAAGGTTTTCAAAGAGAATGATTGTTGTATGAAACTATGATTGGAAAGCATGGGTCCGATGGAATGATAGGATCTACTGACTCAGAAATTGAAAGTAAGGGTAAATGGCTCGAAACCGGGGTGGGATCAACAGATCCACGACTCAAATCTAGGGAGAGTATAACAGACTCAAGACTCAAATTCAGGGTAAGATCAACGGACCTACGACCCACTTTGAAAAAGATGAGGATAAGGTCAACGGACCTACGATCCACAAGAATGAAAAAGATGAGGATAAGGTCAACGGACCTACGATCCACAAGAAAAAAGATGAGGATAAGGTCAACGGACCTACGATCCACAAGAAATGAAAAAGATGAGGATAAGGTCAACGGACCTACGATCCACAAGAATAAAAGATGAGGATAAGGTCAACGGACCTACGATCCACAAGAAAAAAAGATGAGGATAAGGTCAACGGACCTACGATCCACGAGAAATGAAAAAGATGAGGATAAGGTCAACGGACCTACGATCCACAAGAATAAAAGATGAGGATAAGGTCAACGGACCTACGATCCACAAAAGATGAGGATAAGGTCAACGGACCTACGATCCACAAGAAAAAAGATGAGGATAAGGTCAACGGACCTACGATCCACAAGAATGAAAAGATGAGGATAAGGTCAACAGACCTACAATCCACAAAAGATGAGGATAAGGTCAACGGACCTACGATCCACAAGAAAAAGATGAGGATAAGGTCAACGGACCTACGATCCACAAGAATGAAAAGATGAGGATAAGGTCAACGGACCTACGATCCACAAGAATGAAAAGATGAGGATAAGGTCAACGGACCTACGATCCACAAGAATGAAAAGATGGGGATAAGGTCAATGGACCTACGATCCACAAGAATTGAAAGAGATGAGGATAAGGTCAACGGACCTACGATCCACAAGAAAAAGATGAGGACCAACAATGAGGCCGGAGCAAGAGAATATTATTAACAACACTGAGGCTAGGGATTGGGAATTGGTTTTGAAATGGTTTGCCAGGACGGAAGGCAAAGGATACACAGCACGGGGGTTGGATCTAAAAGTTTTCCCGTACGAGGGGAAGGGACCACGGAGACTAGTGACGACTAGACACGACCCAAAAGAGATAATCACGAAGATGTTGATGCTTGAAAAGCATAAGAATTACATGAATCCCTCAGGCCAAAGGCGGGGTGTAACTCTCTAAGAGCGGCAATCGTTCGAATTGCCACACACCAAGTATGGTTATTCAAACGGTTGAAAAATGAGATGGGTTGAATGCCCACCCTCATTCACACTCTAATTTGCATGCAGCACACGGGAAATAACCACGACAAGACTAGTGACGACTAGACTTGGCAAGAAGATGGAAGTAACCACTGGGAATTACGGAGATATTGGTGCTTGCGAAGCACAAGAATTACGTTAATCCCTCAGGCCAAAAGGCGGGGTGTAACTCTTCAAGAGCGGCAATCGTTCGAATTACCACACATCAAGTATGGTTATTCAAACGGTTGAAAAATGAGATGGGTTGAATGCCCACCCTCATTCACGCTCTAATCTGCACGCAGCACACGGGAGATAACCTCGGAGACAACGATTCTGACGAAGAAAGACATTGTATCCGATCCACATTGGGGAGAGAACATGAGACTTCTTTTGAGGATTGAGGATACCAGGTATTGGCACCATGGTTTGAGGAGATTTATGGTGTAGTAGCAGATATCAATCGGAGTTTGTAAGGACAGTTTTTTATGTGGGGAAGTATCGCCGGCTTGATTGGGTGCTAATTTGTATTATCTGTCTTATGCTTTGTATGCATGTTTAAATTTTTCTGTGGCGTAATGCTCCATTTTGATGGATATGCTACGCTTTTAAGGATGCAATGTTATATGCAGTGAATACTATATGCAGAGTGCCAAATAAAGGCATTAGTGAGGTAAACACCAAGGAGAATCCCCTTAGTGTTAAGAACCATGTGGAGGTCCCAAAAGATATTGGACTTTGACTTGTAAGAGCACACTCTTGTTGTTGCCTTCCAGAACGTAGAATGACTTTGGACTTCTCACCATGTGCCACTGCTTGGTGGATTTTCAGCTTGAGGAGATTCCCTCAATTCATCATGTTGGGGATTATCCGAATAAGGGCACCAGGTTGGAGAAATGGACTAACTCTCAGGAGAAATAAACTCCTGTGCTTGGGTAGAGACCAAATTTCTAGGAGAAATAAACTCCTATGGTCATGGAGGGACAATAAAACTCTGACGATTGTGCCCCAAGCTTCGTGACTTATGGAGGAATTTGCCCCAAAGGATCCTTGGAGAGATTTGTTGAATCTCGACTTAACTGCCCCAGATTGGTCAATCCCAAGAGATACTCCTCGACATGATTGCCCCAGATTGATCGAAGCTTGAAGAGATTTATCGACATGATTTCCCCAGATATACTGAATTTGAGAGGTTAAACCTCGACTCAATTTCCCCTGATTAGGTACATCTTACTAGAATCCTCAGGCTTTCTTTGTTTTGAAGTCAAACAATCATGGAAACAAACTTTACCACGCTCAACGGAGTCTTCAAACTCTTCCCCTCAGAATGCATCAACTGTTCATGTCCAACGGATTTCTTTAGAGAACCTGCCCCTTGATGGTCAACATTTGAGATGGTTAGCTTTTCCTCCTCGGAGTTCTCAAGTCTCTGGTACTTTGACATGATCAAGTTACTCACTGATTCTCATCCTGAAATTTTTTTGATGTTTAAGCAGATGTTTTGTATGCAAAAGAATGTTAGTTCTAAGAATGATAATTCTAATGCAAAGCCTATGTTAGTCTTGAAGTTTTTAAAACTTTTTATGAAATGAGGTTGCAACCTCTTGTGACCGAATCACTAGTTGACACAACCTCGATTTTTTGCATACGGAAGATAAAGCAAGCATACGATACCAACATGGATATGTGTCACGCTTCATTGGGAGTCAGTTAAACGCTATCTCGTCGGAGTGCGCTCTCAAAATAAACCCTACTTCAGTTAGGACTTTTAAGGGTTGTAATTTGGCTGGGTTCACGGTTTTCAAAAAAAACAGAGGATTTTTAGGCTCAAAATTATTTGTACCCACCCCTTTCGTGATGTTCTCCATTCCTAGGTTCAATTAACTCAACATGAGTGTTCATTCCTCATAAGGAATTTAGAATGGTTGAGGAATCAATGAGGTTTTTTCGGACATGGCGGTCGCTCACCTTTTATTCTTCTGATTCGTTGTCACACGACTTTGTTCTTGCTTGGCAATTTCATCATCTTTTTTCTTTTGCCATTTTCTTTTCTTTTTTTTTTCATTATTTTTCGCCATTTTTTTCTGCTCTCTTTTTTTTTGAACAAGTCGTGTGACCTCGCATAGTCTTTGATTCGTTGGAGGTGATTGCGACTGCCTCACTCCTTTGATTTGATGAAGGATTACCATTGTGGTATCGTCATCTCTTGATCTCTTGATGGAATAAGGATAATCATTTCGGTTTTGACATTCCTCAACCTTTTGAAGGATAACCATTGTTGTATCCTTAGATGCATACCCTTTTGGTGAATTTTGGACGCTTGATCAAGTTAAATGAACACTACCCTGCCCCAGGGTTAAAATAAGGGTTTTTTATGATTAGAAAAGAAACTTCTACTTCAAGGCTCAAAGGGGTTATCGAGGGTCTATCTCCCTTATATCTCCGGTGTTTAGGGATTTGAAATAATGCCTGTACATCCTCAGTAGGGTTTTATTCAAAAGCACACAATTGGAGATTTTGCATTTTTATTTTTCGTCATTCTCCCTCAACTTTTTGCCTAAGCAAGCGATTAGTAAAGTTGGTATCGTAATGCCAAAAACATTTTATGAGTGAAAACGAATGGATTGCTTCAAGACAAACATAAACAATGTATTATGATTTTCATTCAGAAATTAACAAGTTTTTACATGCTATTGATGCTTAAACAACAAAGGAAAAATTACAATGAGAATGCAGTAAGAAACTAAATGAATGTCGTTGTTGAGGAGACTTGACTCCGTCTGGACTTATTGAGCTTGAATACTTTCTGCAGTTCCTTCCAAATACTTCAGATTACTTCAAAAGAAAACTCCAACGAAGTCACCCAAGAGTTGTAAACTTTTGCCTTACTTTAGGGATTCGAGCAATGCGAGTGATGCAATGCTCAAGATAAGAGTACGTCTTGCTTATCCCTCGTGCGGGAGCCCCAAGCATAGATGTTGGAGAAAGTATTTGCCATCAAACATGGAAGAACCTTGCAAGTTCATCAAACTTAGAAAAGGTATCTTTTGTAAGGAAAGCTCGAAACACCAACTGAAACACCAACCCTCAGGGATACAACTGAGCACAAGAACCTTGAGAAGGAGAGGTGCTTTTATTATTATCATATCAATGAGTTTAAACAGGGAATTTTTCGAAATTTGAGACTTTCTGAAATCTGAGCTTTCATTCGGGCAAGGGAATTCCATTCACCCACATGTTTCCTCCTTGAAGGGTTATATACCTCTCGTCGATCAACTGTTGTACTTTGGCTTTGAAAGCGTTGCAGTCCTCAGTTGAGTGCCCTGCTGATCCAGCGTGATACCCACATTGCACATTAGGGTCATACCCAGGTGGAAACGGACGTGGTGGAGGCTTCAGAAATTTGGGAACCACCAATGAGCTTTGAACTAGATATGGCAGAAGTTTACTGTATGTCGTAGGAATCTGGTCCAACGGAGCATTTCTTCGTTCCAAATTACTTCTAGGTTGGCGTTGATTCGGATGACCTTGTTGATGTGGAACACATTGCTTTTGTGGTAAATACTGAATCGGTTGTTGTTGGATCGTGTGGGGTTGTTGTTGATTCAAATACCCAATCTGTTCAGGTGTCTTCCCCTTTTGATTTGGTTGTGAAACAATCAGAGACTGATAAGGTGGAAGATCTGGAACCCAAGACGGTGCATTGTGGTTCTGATTTGAAGTAGATCCGACATAGAAGTATGAATCAACCTTTTCTTCCACCACATATGGAACCCTATTTCCTTGAACAATCATACCTTCGGGGGTGAACCAAATCACTTTTGAATCAATGAGATCTTGAATTTGATGTTTCAGCGCCCTACAATTCTCAGTATCATGGCCAGGTGCCCTAGAATGGAGCTCGCATCGAGCATTGGCATCAAAATTGGGGGGGAGCTTTTCAGGCGTAGCCAAATCTCGTAGCTCAATCAACTGAAGTTCCAGCAGGCGAGGAAGTAACTGAGCAGAAGGCATCGGGATCGGATCGAGAACTCTTTGAGGCATCTTAGGCTTTTTCCCACACATTTGGCTCCCTTGATTCATTCTAACGACGTGAACAGATTGACGTGGAGGTAACGGCACTTGAGTTTGAGGGGGAGCTCTCTGAGGCATCCCATGAGTAGAAAGAGATCCTATTGAAGAGAAAGAGTCAACGGTTTATGTTGCAGCAGCAGGGACAACATCACATTCTTTTCTTAGTACCGTCTTCAGAACTTCCATGACCAGGCTCTACTGAGTCTTCAACTGATTGTTTTCCTCTTTTAGTGCATCCTGATTATGGATCAATTCTTGCATCTCCAACATAAGATGACCCATTTGTTCCCTCATCTCATCCATTTCCTCACGGAGTTGTTCCATAGTTGATCTTGGAGTTGTGGCAGTGAGAAGTCAAATCTGTTGTTGATCTTGAAATCTGGATAGAAATGGTCCCATAAGTCTTTGAAAGAACCATGAAATGCATGATAGTATGAATGCATGTTTCATTTATGAGAGATCCTAAAGTCTTTTCACACACTTTCATTCTTCTTTTTTTTGGAATTAAAGCTTCCTTTTTTTGTATAGAATATCTTTTCTTTCTTTTTTTTGCTTTTCTATTTCCTTTTCTTTTACATATCTTTTCTTTTCTTTTCTTTTCTCTTTTTTTTTGGAAATAGACTTTAGGATCTCTCATAAATGGAGTGGATAAAGCAATAATGTTATGCAATGCAAAAGCATGGGATCCACGGTCCATATAATCTTAGTAACCACTGTACAATCCTCTGAATAACTGATACAGGTCAAATGTCACAGGATCAAAGGTCCGAAACCTTTTTGAATACCAGGAAAACCTATAGTCACCAACAGAACAGAATAGTCACCAACGGTACCTGTCATGTATATCCCACCCCACTCACAGGTGTAGTCTAGGTCATGGTAGGTCAATGGCTTCCAGCGTTATCAGTTCTCCTGAAACACCATCATTGTCGCAAATACATGCCAACAACGGTATCTCATTTGAACCTCGACTGGTCGTGGGTCTCATGATCGCAATCAACAGAACCTGACATTCTGTTGGCGTCATGACTATCCACTCTGTCCTAGGTATCTTATGTGTCACTCTGGCCTGGGAATTGGGCCTTTTACCTCATAGAACATCCCACCCAACCTTACCTCATGCGGAAAATAAACATGATATGCAAGCGGGAAAGTAAACAGGACATATGAAACATAAAATAAATACATGAAATAAACAAATGCACGTATAGACAAAACATAGCACACCCAATAAATAAACAAACAAACGGATAGGCTAGGATCGACTCACTAAGGATGGACCAGCAACAGGTCTAGCAACATCCCCAACAGAGTCGCCAGCTGTCGCACGCTCGCGAATAATGAACAGAGTCGCCACCAATATATTTATCCCATAAGGGAAAGGAATACCAGGAAACCTAACAAAGGAAGGAACAGGGTCTTACGACCAGAGAATCAGGGTACGGGAGTCGGTTACGCAAGGGGAAGGTACTAGCACCCCTCACGCCCATCGTACTCGATGGTATCCACCTATGTTTGTTTCTATCTAATGGGTGCATAACTATGTCTGTGTCTAAATGCGAATGAATGCAAAATGTAGGGAAAATAAAGAATTGTACTCGCACGGGCCCTACCCCGCTGCCTACGTATCCTTTTCAGGAATCAGAGTTACCGTAGCTCGGCTAAAGATTTTCTGTTTGTTTTTGTGTTTTTTAATTGGGCGGAGTCAACGTCCACGTTCTTGCATAAGGGAAGACCTACGATGCGTACGAACGGAAATGACATTGCCCTTAGGTGCCAACGAGGCAAAAGAAAAAGAAATGATTGGTTTGTGTCTTTTAGGGTAGATGAGTGGTGAACAGTTCCCAATACCAGGCCACTCACCACTTTCTCTATTTTTGTTTTAGTTTGAACCATTGTTAGGTGTTTTATGTGTTTTTGGTTGCGTATTTTTTAAGGGAATTTACTTTGCGATCCGAATCACATAAAAATGTATAATGATCGAGAAGCAGATTAGGGAATGAATCCCACTCACTTCTATCCCATTATGTAATGTTTGAGAAACAGATTAGGGAATGAATCCCACTCATTTCTCTCCCATTAATTAAAGTTTGAGAAACAGATTAGGGAATGAATCCCACTCATTTCTCTCCCATTAAGTAGTGACTAAGAAACAGATTAGGGAATGAATCCCACTCGTTTCTATGCCACTAAGTGATTGAGAAACAGATTAGGGAATGAATCCCACTCATTTCTCTATCACTTTCTTAATGTGATTCGCATCTTCCTTTTATTAATGTTTTAAAAGTTGAAAAGAAAAAGAATGCAATAGGGAACTAGATCTAACATCTAATCTAAGTTATTCTAATCTATTCATGGCCCTAAGGTCAAGGATAACTATCCTATCTCAATTCCTCTTAACAAAGAAGGAAGAGTCTAAGGGAACATGGCAAGCAATAGTAAGGAATAAGCAACATCAAAGCAAGGAATGAGAGGCTAAGCATGGACACGAGAGAAAGAAGCCCCAAGTCAGTAGCAAAACAAGGGATTGAATGTCCCAAATCAAATACAAAAGCATCACGGTGTCATACAAAAATATCCACAAGAAGTTACCAAAGTATCGCATGCATCGTTACTTACCAACTAGCGGACAAACATCAATTAATCAAAACAAAGACAAGTGAACATATGAGCTAGGCTTGAAGTCAGTAGCAAACTCATTCATTTAGTTCCAATATCCTATGTTAATCCATATTAGTCAATTAGCATGAAGCAATACAAAACTCTACCCAAAACTAGACATCACTAGGTTAATACTAGCTAAACGGTTTCGAATTGTGAATGAAGTTAGAAACTGAAGGATAGAAAAACACTTAGAAAGGGGGGGTTTGAATAAGTGTAGCTTTAAAAACTTGACAGATAAAAATAAATTGCACAGTTATTTTTATCCTGGTTCGTTGTTAACTAAACTACTCCAGTCCACCCCCGCAGAGATGATTTACCTCAACTGAGGATTTAATCCACTAATCGCACGGATTACAATGGTTCTCCACTTAGTCAGCAACTAAGTCTTCCAGAGTCTTCTGATCACACACTGATCACTCCAGGAACAACTGCTTAGATACCCTCTAAGACTTTTCTAGAGTATACTGATCCACACGATCACTCTAGTTACAACCTGCTTAGATAACCTCTAAGACTTCCTAGAGTATTCTGATCCACACGATCACTCTAGTTCCTTACAACTTAATGTAATCAATTCTAAGAGTATTACAAATGCTTCTTAAAAGCTATAATCACAAACTGTGATATTTCTCTTAACGTTTAAGCTTAATCTCACTAATATATTACAACAGCAATGTAGTGAGCTTTGATGAAGATGAAGATTCTGAGTTTTGAATTTGAACAGAGTTTCAGCAAGTTAATAGGCGTTGTTTTGTTCAGGATCGTTAACCTTGCTTCTCATCAGAACTTCATATTTATAGGCGTTGGAGAAGATGACCGTTGAGTGCATTTAATGCTTTGCGTGTTCCGTACAGCATCGCATTTAATGTTATACGCTTTTGTCAACTACCTCGAGCCTTGTTCACGCTGTGTCTACTGACGTAGCCTTTAGTAGCTTTTAACATTCCTTTTGTCAGTCAGCGTAGCTTGCCACTTGTACTTTCTTCTGATCTGATGTTTGTGAATACAACGTTTGAATATCATCATAGTCAAACAGCTTGGTGCATAGCATCTTCTGATCTTCTGACCTTGAAGTGCTTCTGAGCGTGATACCATCAGGACTTCAGTGCTTCTGTTCTCTTGTTCTTCTGATGCTTCCATAGACCCATGTTCTGATTCTGCTTCGACCATCTTCTGATGTCTTGCCAGACCATGTTCTGATGTTGCATGCTGAACCATTTGAGACAAAGCTTCTGAGCGCTGAATTATGCATACTCTTTATATATTTCCTGAAAAGGAAATTACATTGGATTAGAGTACCATATTATCTTAAGCAAAATTCATATTATTGTTATCATCAAAACTAAGATAATTGATCAGAACAATTCTTGTTCTAACAATCTCCCCCTTTTTGATGATGACAAAAACATATATAAATGATATGAATTTGCGATCAGAAAGAACAGACGGCAAAAGACAAATTACACAGCTATAGCATAAGCATATGAATATGTCTCCCCCTGAGATTAACAATCTCCCCCTGAGATAAATAATCTCCCCCTGAAATAAATACTCGAAGAACTTTAATAAAAGACTTCCCTGATTATTTCGGTAGAGACGATCATATAAGCTTTTGTCTTCAGAGAATTCACAGCTTCTGACTTCTGCTTCCATTGGACAGCTTCAGAACTAGAATTTCTTTAGATCCCTAGAACACTCACAGCTTCTGATTCCTGCTTCCATCTAGGACAGCTTCAGAACTTGAATTTCTTTGATCTTCTGAACATTCACAGCTTCTGACTTCTACTTCCATCTAGGACAGCTTCAGAACTTGAATTTCTTTGATCTTCTGAACATTCACAGCTTCTGATTTCTGCTTCCATTTAGGACAGCTTCAGAACTTGAGTTTTCTGGATCTTTAGAACATTCACAGCTTCTGATTTCTGCTTCCCTCGGATAGCTTCAGAGCTTTGAATTTCTACCAACATCACTTCATGCTAGATTTGTATCAGAACATTGTTGAATGTACCAGAGCATCATCAGAGCGTCTCTACATCCTGAAATGTTACAGAACAAAAACTAAACGACAAAAGTCAGCATGAACGAGTCAGAACATAAAACGTATATTCGAACACATGATATGTATCAGAGCCATATAGGCTAAAATAATGTATCAGAGCAAATAGAATTTTGTCAGAACAAATAGACAAATATGGATCAAATTCTATTATCAGTGCTTCTGATCTCTGAAGCTTGACAGCACTCAGCTTGCTTCAGTTTCCATGAGCTTATTCTTTTTACAGAATAACACTTCTTATGGTTTTTGCTTCTTGTGTTTGCTTTGAAGATTCTCTTCACTGCTTTATACCTGCAAAACACTTAAACCATATAGAACTTGCAGTTCTTGTTAGTGAATGTGTGGGAGCTTTACCCAGCAACTGATAGATTAATCAAATCATTTATCATTTATCTTCTCCCCCTTTTTGTCATATCATCAAAAAGAATATTTCAAAAGATTCAGATGAATAAAACGACAAATAAAATCACTGGAATGAAAAAAAACAAAGAGACTTTTCATTGATAAACAAAAGAAGGATTACAGGAGAGGAATGCAGGAAAACAGATGCAACAAGGAAAGAAAACTACAAAGACCAAAGGACTAAGATCCTAGCCTACGCAAAATCCGCGCCAGAACATCATGAATCCCGTCAGTGCTTGTAGCTTGCCTTGCCATGAAGGAGCGAAACTCAGCATTGGCTGCTTCTTGCGCGTCCAAACGAGAAGCCAGCATAGCTTGATTCTGATGAAGAGTTTCCAAGGTCTCCATCAGAGCTGAGGTTTCACCAGAAGAAGAGGCACCTGAATTTCTGCCAAAAGGGACAGCAATCTCAGCAGGGTGATCTTCTGGGAGATCTTCAGCTTGAGCATCTTCCATTTCCTCATCTGAGTCTGACTCAGAAGTAGCCTTAGCATATTCTGGTTCAGGCAGCTCAGAAGTTCCATCTTCCAATGCTTGAAGAATAGCTGCTAGGTTTGTTGGAGGAGTAGGACCAGCAACTTCAGCAGGATACACCACTACTGGAAAGACCATGTGAGGTGCTTTTTCAGAAGGGTTCATTCTGAACCAGTTGAACAGCCACTGAAAATCTCCAGTCAGCACAGGAAACCATGGTTTCCACACCACGATGTCTCTGCAGAGATTTCCTTCTTCCAACTTATCTGCAGGTATCTTCTTCTCAAGAACACTTCTGTTCCTGATGAGATGGTGACAGCTGCTTTCACCAATTTCCAACCGAAGACCACGAATACCAGGAGCTTCAGACATGATCCTTCTCTGAGTGTCTGTAGCCCTAACCAGAAAATCCTGACGAAAGGTATCCCAAAGGTTGCTTGTAGCATACTCATCCAGATGGTTAAGGTGAGCAGCACCCAGAATCTCCAACCAGCCATTTACATCAGAATGTAAAAGCTCCAGATATGATTGAGTGGTAGGGGTTGGAGGGTTGACAGTGAACCTGGAGTTGGGAAGAACAATACTATAGGGATTAGGTGTTCTGGTGGGAAAGGGGTGTGAGAGAGATGAAGAAATATCTGATGGATGGGTTGAAGGAGAGGAGATATCAGATGGTGAAGAGAGTGATTCCGAGAGGATGAATGAGGAGGAAGAGGTGGTGAAGGTCTTTGAAGAGGGAGGTGAATGAGGGGTACCGTCAAGGGAGGTGATCCTTACTCTTTTCGGTTTGGTTTCTGGATCAGCAGTTGCCTTTCTCTTTTGTTTCCGATCATTATCTTGATTCCCAGAGCTTGACGATGGATTCATGATGAAATTGCAGATATTGGAAACTGCTAGGGTTTATGATATGAATGTAAAGAGAGAGAGAACGAAAAAGAAACTGTATGCAAAGTGAGAGAAATATAGGAGGGAAAAGAAAAGTTTGAAGAATATAAAAAGAAAACTGAAAGAGAGTTAATGATGAAAAGCATTTAATGTTACGTGACGTGAGGAGAGATAATAATGACAAAGGACGTGATTTGCACAGTTACCTAAGTAGACGTCCCCTCAACTGCACGCACGCTTGTCCAGGAGTAGTGAACACGTGTTTACCATCTGGATAGCCAGTTACAGCTGTTTTGCTTTTAAAGAGATTCTGAATCAACTTAAACAATGAAACGTTAGTAATAACTGAATCACAATTCTAATTGATTTCAATCAGAACTTCTTAAAAAAATTGTCATTTCAGCAGATACCCATACATAAGAACTTCTCATCTTCTCATTCTGGGCTTATTTCTGAAGCCCCATCTTGTACCGATTATATTGAATCCATCTGGTCTAGGAACAAGATCCCAAACATCATTCCTTGTAAACTGATTCAGTTCTTCTTGCATAGCAATTATCCAGTCTGGATATTCTAGAGCATGATCAACAGAAGTTGGCTCGATCAAAGATACAAGACCTAATTGACAATCTACATTGTTCTTAAGGAATGCTCTTGTTCTGATTGGATCATCCTTCTTTCCAAGAATGACATCTTCTGAATGACCAGAGATGAGTCTGGATGATCTTCTGACAGATGGTTCTTCAGAAATGCTTAGATTCTCCAGAGAAGCTGATACTTGATCTTCAGATTCTTTGCTTCTGAGAAGCTCTGCTTCTGATGCGTTGCTTCTTGGCTCAACAACTTCTGATATATCAATATCCCAATCTGCAAAATTATCAAACTGCTTTGGTTTTTCAGAACCAAGCTTATCATCAAACCTGATATTGATTGATTCTTCTACAATCAATGTTTCAGTATTGTATACTCTGTAGCCTTTTAAGCGTTCAGAATATCCAAGAAGGAAACATTTTTGTGCTTTGGAATCAAACTTACCAAGATGATCTTTAGTGTTCAGAATAAAGCATACACATCCAAAAGGATGGAAATATGAAATGTTGGGCTTTCTATTCTTCCACAATTCATAAGGAGTCTTATTTAGAATAGGTCTGATAGAGATTCTATTCTGAATATAGCATGCAGTGTTTATTGCTTCTGCCCAGAAATGCTTAGCCATATTGGTTTCATTGATCATGGTTCTGGCCATTTCTTGCAGAGTCCTATTCTTTCGTTCTACAACCCCATTTTGCTGTGGAGTTCTAGGACAAGAGAAATCATGGGCAATACCATTTTCTTTGAAGAATTCTTCAAAGGATCTGTTCTCAAATTCACCACCATGATCACTTCTGACCTTTATGATTTTACACTCTTTTTCAGATTGAATCTGAATGCAGAAATCAAAGAACACTGAATGAGACTCATCCTTGTGTTTCAAGAATTTTACCCATGTCCAGCGGCTATAATCATCTACGATGACTAATCCATATTTCTTCCCTCTGACAGATGCTGTTTTGACTGGGCCAAACAGATCAATGTGCAAGAGTTCTAATGGCCTTAAGGTAGAAACAACATTCTTGGACTTGAATGCGGGATTGGAGAACTTGCCCTTCTGACATGCTTCACAAAGAGCATCCGATTTGAATTTCAGATTAGGGAGTCCTCTGACCAGATTCAGTTTGTTAATCTGAGAAATCTTTCTCAAACTAGCATGACCTAATCTTCTGTGCCAGACCCACTGCTCTTCAGAAACAGACATAAGACAAGTCACCTTCTGACTCATAAGATCTTGCAGATCTGTCTTATAAATGTTGTTCTTCCTCTTGCCTGTAAATAGGATTGAGCCATCCTTCTGATTTACAGCCTTGCAAGACTCTTGATTAAAGATTATATCATAACCATTGTCACTCAATTGACTGATAGATAAGAGGTTATGTGTTAATCCTTCTACAAGAAGTACATTAGAAATGGAAGGAGAGTTACCAGACTTTATAGTTCCAGAGCCAATTATCTTGCCCTTCTGATCTCCTCCAAACTTGACTTCTCCTCCAGACTTAAGCACCAGGTCTTGGAACATAGACCTTCTTCCTGTCATGTGTCGTGAGCATCCAGAGTCCAGGTACCATGACATGTTGTGCTTTGTCCTTTTTGCAGTCAAGGATATCTGCAATAGGAATAATCTTATCCTTAGGTACCCACATTTTCTTGGGTCCTTTCTTGTTAGATTTTCTCAAGTTCTGATTGAACTTGGGTTTAACATTGTAAGCAATAGGAGGAACAGCATGATAATTTTTAATGTGAGTTTCATGATATTTCCTAGGTTGTGTCACATGCTTTTTGGTGTGTGTTATGTGAAAACTTTGAGCATGTGAAGTGTGCCTAATATCATGGGAGTGGCCATACTTGAACTGATCATACAATGGCTTGTATGTGAATTTCATTTCATCAACAGGTTCAAGTTTGTATGGGGTTTCACCCTCAAAACCAATGCCGACTCTTTTGTTTCCAGACACAGCATATATCATAGAAGCTAGCTGACTTCTGCCAATACTTCTAGATAAGAACTTCCTGAAACTTAAATCATATTCTTTCAGAATATGGTTTAGACTAGGAGTGGATTTCTCTGAATCAGAAGGAGATCCAATATTATTGGATAATTTTAAAAGTTTTTCTTTTAATTTAGAATTCTCCAACTCAAGCTTCTTTGTTTCAAATTCAAATAGCTTTTTCAGCTTTTTGTATTTGAGACTAATCTGAGACTTGAGTTCCAGAAGTTCAGTTAGACCGGAAACTAACTCATCTCTAGTAAGTTCAGAAAATACCTCTTCAGAATCTGATTCTAATGTAGATTCTGATCCGTCATCTTCTGTCGCCATCAGCGCACAGTTAGCCTGCTCATCTTCAGAGTCTGAATCAACTTCTGACTCATCCCAGGTTGCCATAAGACCTTTCTTCTTATGAAACTTCTTCTTGGGATTTTCCTTCTGAAGATTTGGACATTCATTCTTGAAGTGTCCAGGCTCATTGCATTCATAGCACATGACCTTCTTCTTGTCAAATCTTCTGTCATCAGAAGATTCTCCACGTTCAAATTTCTTTGAACTTCTGAAGCCTCTGAACTTCCTTTGCTTTGTCTTCCAGAGTTGATTTAGCCTTCTGGAGATCAAAGACAGTTCATCTTCTTCTTCAGATTCTGATTCTTCAGGATCTTCTTCTCTAGCCTGAAAAGCGTTAGTGCATTTCTTGATATTGGATTTTAATGCAATAGACTTACCTTTCTTTTGAGGCTCATTTGCGTCCAGCTCTATTTCATGGCTTCTCAAGGCACTGATAAGCTCTTCCAGAGAAACTTCATTCAGATTCTTTGCAATCTTGAATGCAGTCACCATAGGACCCCATCTTCTGGGTAAGCTTCTGATGATCTTCTTTACGTGATCAGCCTTGGTGTATCCCTTGTCAAGAACTCTCAATCCAGCAGTAAGAGTTTGAAATCTTGAAAACATCTTTTCAATGTCTTCATCATCCTCCATCTTGAAAGCTTCATACTTCTGGATTAAAGCTAGAGCTTTAGTCTCCTTGACTTGAGCATTTCCTTCATGAGTCATTTTCAAGGACTCATATATGTCATAGGCCGTTTCCCTGTTAGATATCTTCTCATACTCAGCATGAGAGATAGCATTCAGCAAAACAGTTCTGCATTTATGATGATTCCTGAAAAGCTTCTTCTGATCATCATTCATTTCTTGCCTTGTCAGCTTTACGCCTCTGGCATTTACTGGATGTTTGTAACCATCCATCAGAAGATCCCATAGATCACCATCTAGACCAAGAAAGTAACTTTCCAGTTTATCTTTCCAGTATTCAAAGTTTTCACCATCAAATACCGGCGGTCTAGTATAACCATTGTTACCGTTGTATTGCTCAGCAGAGCCAGATGTAGATGCAGGTGTAGACTTTTCACTTTCATCAACCATCTTTTACTGAAGCGTTTTTCTCTTCCTGAATCTTTTCTAAACACGGTTAAGTGCTTGCACCTTAGAACCGGCGCTCTGATGCCAATTGAAGGATAGAAAAACACTTAGAAAGGGGGGGTTTGAATAAGTGTAGCTTTAAAAACTTGACAGATAAAAATAAATTGCACAGTTATTTTTATCCTGGTTCGTTGTTAACTAAACTACTCCAGTCCACCCCCGCAGAGATGATTTACCTCAACTGAGGATTTAATCCACTAATCGCACGGATTACAATGGTTCTCCACTTAGTCAGCAACTAAGTCTTCCAGAGTCTTCTGATCACACACTGATCACTCCAGGAACAACTGCTTAGATACCCTCTAAGACTTTTCTAGAGTATACTGATCCACACGATCACTCTAGTTACAACCTGCTTAGATAACCTCTAAGACTTCCTAGAGTATTCTGATCCACACGATCACTCTAGTTCCTTACAACTTAATGTAATCAATTCTAAGAGTATTACAAATGCTTCTTAAAAGCTATAATCACAAACTGTGATATTTCTCTTAACGTTTAAGCTTAATCTCACTAATATATTACAACAGCAATGTAGTGAGCTTTGATGAAGATGAAGATTCTGAGTTTTGAATTTGAACAGAGTTTCAGCAAGTTAATAGGCGTTGTTTTGTTCAGGATCGTTAACCTTGCTTCTCATCAGAACTTCATATTTATAGGCGTTGGAGAAGATGACCGTTGAGTGCATTTAATGCTTTGCGTGTTCCGTACAGCATCGCATTTAATGTTATACGCTTTTGTCAACTACCTCGAGCCTTGTTCACGCTGTGTCTACTGACGTAGCCTTTAGTAGCTTTTAACGTTCCTTTTGTCAGTCAGCGTAGCTTGCCACTTGTACTTTCTTCTGATCTGATGTTTGTGAATACAACGTTTGAATATCATCAGAGTCAAACAGCTTGGTGCATAGCATCTTCTGATCTTCTGACCTTGAAGTGCTTCTGAGCGTGATACCATCAGGACTTCAGTGCTTCTGTTCTCTTGTTCTTCTGATGCTTCCATAGACCCATGTTCTGATTCTGCTTCGACCATCTTCTGATGTCTTGCCAGACCATGTTCTGATGTTGCATGCTGAACCATTTGAGACAAAGCTTCTGAGCGCTGAATTATGCATACTCTTTATATATTTCCTGAAAAGGAAATTACATTGGATTAGAGTACCATATTATCTTAAGCAAAATTCATATTATTGTTATCATCAAAACTAAGATAATTGATCAGAACAATTCTTGTTCTAACAGAAACATGCAATCAAATGGTACAAGTCAGTAGCAAATAGCCTTTACTAGATGCCTAAACAATCACAAAATCATGCCAAGGGGTTTCACACAAAATTACGGGTCATTTGTACAAGTTACGGTGCGATCGTCAATCGAAAACAAGTTATTCATATGTGAGAAAGGAAAATCAAGTAAAATAGGAAAACGTGATCTAAAATTTTCAATTCCAGGTCTTAGGACCTCTAAACATCCCTAATTATATGTACAAAAAGGAACCAACATTATTGCATGAATGCATTTCAATTTGAGTGCACAAACGTCACAAGTATCCATTAGAAACGCATATTAATCGAGTTAAACAAAGCTAACCAAATACCAATCAAAACAAAGAATTAGGAAATCATTTTTTGTACACAACATCATGGGTTAGTCTACAACAATCATACAAAAATTGGTGGTTAAATTCAACTCCTAAGTCGTTAAACGAAATTAATTGGTAAATCCTATCAAAACATGAAAAGATATGAACATACCAAAGTAAATGATTTATTAAAAATAGCAAACTAATTTCTAAAAATCTATGAAAAATGCCCCAATTATGTACACACATATATCTATCTAAAACCTATTTTTATTCATTTTTTATTTGAACTAAAACTGGTTTATGAATCTAAAGCTATGAGAAAATACAATTCCTAAACATTTGCAAAATCTGCCTAAGTCTGGGGGTGTGTTAGTAAAGAGACTTGAACTAAAATCATGTTGAAGGCGCGCGTGGGCCTATTTGCCAGGGGTGCAGAAATTAATGGCGCTAAGGCCCAATCAATCATGGCCCGAATCCTCACAATAATTGTTCATTATCCATTTTTATGCAACACTTATTTTTATGTGTGATTTTAATCATGTGACATAGAAATGATATAGGTAACAAGTATCAATCGGTGCACCCAACTTAAAGCACGTAAGACAAAAGTATGGCCCGGACCAATTAGAGAATGCCACATAACCGGCCAATCATTTGAATAAAACAAAAAGGGAAGCAAGCGAACCAACCACGTCAAGACACGCACGCAGACGGAGTTAAATGGAGATGCCATAACAGAAACGCCGGAGCAGCCTCCGGTTATCTTCTCCGGCGGCCTCACCGCGCCGGAGTTCTATAATTCGCCCAGAAATTTTTAGAATCACACACATTTCCGCTCGGTTTTTCACGCTCTATCCAAATCTAATCTCCATTTTCATTAAAACTCACTCTATCAATTAAACCGATTACACATACGAGACCCTAATTCCATGGATCTACTCTAACAGCAATACTAAACAAATCAATGTGTTCATGTTCACTCCTAGCCTCCGATTAAACGATTCAAACGTTTTAACAACCATTATTTCAGGAAAATCAGATCCAATCATCAAGAACACAAAGCACATAAGAATGCAACACATACATTTCATGACCTATCATAGATGAATAGCATGCTGAGGAATGTTCAGTGAACTCACCTGTTGATCTTGAAAACAAGAAGAGAAAGAAAGCGCCACCGGTTCAAGTTCCAAATGATGAAGATGCTGATGATTGCTATAGATCCTTGCTGCGAATCTTCAACTGAGAACCGGACTCACTTTTGGAGGTCTCGCCATTTGTACCGTAATGATGATAGAGCAAACTTTGGCTTGATGATGGAGATAGAAGAAGATGTAAATCGGTTGTGATTGTGATTTGAGATGATGGTGACGAATCGGTTATGGATGTAGGCGGTGGTTGTTGATCGGAGAAGATAGTTATTGGTGGAGGAGCTTGATGAAGATGGTTATGGTGGAGTGAAAGTTTTTTATAAAACGTAACAAACTCTTGAAGATGATTGAAGGGAGAGAGATGAGAAAGTGGTGAGGGAAAAATGAGAGAGTCACGAGAGAATGCAGAGAATGAAGTGAGAGTTTTTATGAGAAAGTGAAAAAGGTGAGAGAGAGAGCTTGAGTTTGTGAAGAGGGAGTCTTTTATAGTGTGAGGTGTATTGGGTGTTATGGTGGAGTGGCATGTAGCATAGCTTCTCCCTTTTCTACTTACTGAACAAGCATAGCCTTTGTAGTAGCTCCTTCTGTTGTTTTTATATGAGCATGAATTGCATGGTTATTTATGGAAAATAGTGAACTGGTGCACACTGCAAGTATGTGGCATAAATCTCGAGCCAATATTCTTTCCAAGACACCATTTTTGCTTGTGCATATCTCTCACCATGGTTCACCAACTGATTCGCTCTCGGGGTCATTGTAAAGAGGCCATGTAATGGTGTAGTAATGGTGTTGGAAGTGTCTTGAGATGATGCATGGAGTTCTCACAAACTGACTTGGAACATGGTGGAATAACACTGCATGGTATGGTGCGTGCCTGGCCTGACCTGGCTTCAAATTCGCGGCAAAGGTGTGGTATGGTCAGGGAGCGACTTTGAGTGTCTCTATCTTGTTCCACGCTCGTCCAAAATTAATGATCCTGATCTCATTGGATAGAGGGCATGGCATAGAATTGCTAGAGACCAAGCTTGCTCAGAATGGAGATTTGTGGAGGATGAAAACTGGACTTGAAAGTAACCCACCATGTGTTTGTGAAAATGACATACGTGACCAGGATTCATGCCCAGCCAGATGCATAACTTGGACCAGTATGAACATGTGACTTTGGAGCCTTGTAAATGATTCATTCTTTGTCCACATGGGCTGATTCTTATTCCATAGTGTAGAGGACATGGCAAAGAATGGGAGCATACCAAGTTTACTTCCATGGAATTTTTGTAGAGCTCTAAAATTGGCTTGACATTTGGCATACCAAGTGTTTGGTAAAATGCTAGGGCATGACTTGGCTCGTGACTTGAATTGTGACTTGGCTCAAATGACTTTTCAACAACTTCAAACCTCAATATCTCTTGATCCAAGCTTCAAATGGGAAAATGTCCAACTACAAAGTTGTTCATATCCATGAGATGAACAACATTGATGTTGACCATTTTCTGAAAAGATGCCAAATGCCACATGTAAACATGCTGTGAAGTGGGCTGCTCAACAAGATTTAAAGAGCCAAAAAATTCTAAGTGTTAAAACATTCTATTTTTGTCATTTTTCTATTTTTGGCAACTTTTTGTCAAACTCCTGATTTTATCCGTTCTCTGACTTTTCTTGACTGATTTTTCCACCAAAAGTCAATATTTGAATAAATCTTCTAATTTTGACCCAAAAGTCAACTGTACTGCTTTTTCTGATTATTGATGAAACTCTTGATTAAATCATCTCCAGTCAAATCTAGTCAAATAATCAGATCCACATAGTCAAATGAGAGCTTCTCCCTCATAGAGTCCATTTCTGATTAAATGTTGACCAGGAAGTCAACTGGTTGTCTTTGGTCAAGGGAACCCTGATTAAGAGGGTCAGGTGACTTCTAGACTTGTACACCTCCATCAATGCCTTGAGTTGAGGAAAACCCTAATCCAGGAATACTTCCATGAAAACGAAGCCACATAATCAAATCTCCGGTCCTCACATTTGGTAGGAAGTTCCTTATCATAAAAGCTCTTTCTTGCTAGTCTTTGATTGGTACCAATGATATGCATGCATGGGTATGAATTATGACCTAAGTGAGTTATGTACATGAGAATACTTAGCCTGACCTTTTCTATCGAAACTCTAGATGACAGATCTTAAGAGTTAGGACCTCCCTTATAATCTTAAAAATTAAAATAAGAGCAAGATTTTATACATCAATGTGGTCAAAATCTGTAACCCCTTGCTACATCTCCAAATAATAGGTCAATCAATACACAAGCAAATGCCAAATGCTTTGATAGATTATGATTATAAAATGCATGACTGCTCTCAAAAATGTCAACGTGAGATATTGGATTTATTTGTTGGTATCAAGTATACTTGGAGATTAAGGAATATAATATTGGATTGTACAATGGGGGACACATTAGATACTATGTGTTCAAATATAGATATGGGGGCAAAAAAAACTAAGTATACACAAGATAATTAACATAAAAAGATTATGTCAAATCAAACTACATTCCCATCACTTAGGTAGCGATGATATGTTGTTAGATACCACTCGCTATTTATAATATAAAATAGGTGATTTAATATTCTGGTCAACATTACAAGAACATATAGAGTCATATGTTAATAGTGTTTAAATTATTTAATATATTAAAATATTAATAATCTATTTGATTAAATATGAGTTAATAAAATAATTAAAAATTATATATAAATAAAATTAATGATGATGTAATATAATTAATATTATATTTTATTAAAAGATTTTAATTATATTACCAAAAAAAGATTTTAATTAAATATAAATAATATTTTATTTAGTTAAAGCATTATAACTAAATAAGTTTTGACTTATTTTGAAAAAGCTCTAAATAAGAGCATTATTATTTTAATAGCTCTTTATAAATAGAGAATTTTTTTCTCTTACAATCCTAATTGTCATTTTTACTATAAAATGGCTAGTAATGCATTTCACTTTGTTCTTGCATGCAATTTGTAGAAACTATAATATATTTCAGTTCGTGATCAAAGTTAAAGCACGCTTTAAAAAGAATTATTATAAATGCTTATTTTAGTGTTTTGTTCGTGATCAAGGCTAAAACACGTTTCAAAAAAAAAAAATCTTATAAATGCTTATATTAGTGTTTTAATTTGTGATTAATAATTTAATTAATATCCATTTACGTGGTAGTTCCGCTAAATGGATCACAAATTTCAAAAGAAAAAAACCCTCATGTATCATTACAATTTTTTATAGTAATTAACGAGAGAGCTTACTTCCTTATTAAGTTATTTATATTAATAATTAATCAGTTAATTCTTCTTTTTATTTTATAGAATTATTTAAATATTTTTGTAACATATATTTTATATAACATTATTTGTGTTTTTACAAAAATGCTTTATGTTCATTTAAATAAATTAATGAAAACTTTTTAATGTCTTAAAGTTTGATTGAATACTGACATCTTTTAGATATAATTTATTTAAAACAAAAGTTTCTAATTTAAAAAAAGGGAAAATATTGATTGATTTAATGATGCATATATTTAATTAAAGTTGATTCTATTTTTTTTTAAAGTTGTTTACAATATTAAAATTTTGACTTTTAATTAAAGACTTAAATTATTTTTAGTCCTTCTATTTTGATATTTATAACTTTTTAGTCCCCAAACTAAAAAAAAGTTAATTATTAGATCTCATTTTTAATTTAGGTGAATTTTTTAAGGTCCTCCATCACATAAGTGCATTTTTAGTGACATGGCAACTAATATTTGGTTCAGTCACTTGCTACATCATTATATTTATTTTGAAATCTTAGTCTGTCTTAGTTTTTGCCTTCTCTTTGCTCTTAGTAGCCTTTGTTTTTGTACGTAACACTAAAATTTGATTTCAAAATAAATATAATGGTATAGCAAGTGATTGGACCAAATATTAATTGCCATGCCATTAAAAATCACTTAAGTGATGGGGAACTTTAAAAAATTCACCTAAATTAAAAATGAGGGCCTAATAATTGACTTTTTTTAGTTTGGGGATTAAAAAGCTAAAATCATCAAAATAGGGAGAATAAAAGTGCATTTAAGTCTTAATTAAAACATATTAATTTTAAAAATAGATATCCACTAAGATTAAGAAATTAATTTTAACGAAATTAATTTAATAATAATTTTTTTTTTTTGTAAATTAGCGTGAAATGAAACTGACTTAATAAAGTTAAATCTAATAATAAAATTGCACCAAGTTTTTTGTTAACTCAGGTATTACCTAAACCGACTTTAAAACATGTATAAAAATATATTTTTGTACTATTGAGTGAATATCTCATTTTGACTGACTAAATATTCTTCTTTCCAATATGCTTTTATTAATATAAAGAACTTATTATTAATGATTTAAATTAAAACTTTAGGAATATACATGCAAAGAAAAGAATAAGGGGCTATAAAAAGGGATGTAGATGATGCTTAGACACACAAATTATATACATCATCATATCTCCAATGTTGATGAGAATTGTTGTTCCTATATCACTTGTTTTATTCCTAGTAGCTGTATCTGAAGCAGGACTCTTACATGATCCAGTGGTCACCAATGGTTTATCTAATAGCAAACCAATACATGTAGAGGTCACCAATGGTTTATCTGATAACAAAAATTTAGAGCTTCATTGCTACGAGAGATATGGTACAGAGCAAGGCGAGGTTATACTTCTACCTGGCGGGCAATTCAAATTTAGTTTCAGGCGAAGAACGATTGGTAAATCGACCAAGTTTTATTGTAGTGTTAAATGGATTGGCTCCAATGTCCAATGGTTTGATGTGTGGTCGCAAGGTAGAGATGGGAAAGCGGGCCGACTAATCCAATGGACTGTAAAAGAGAAGGAAGCTTGTAGGTTTGATGCTGCTAGATCTTATACTCTTTGTGTTGTCTACAGAAAATCAATTCAAAATGTACCTTAATGTTTGTTCATGTTTTGGAAATAGTTTATTATAATAAGAATAAATAATAAAGAATAAATTAAATTTAAGTTTTCACTTGGTTGCAAAAGTTTGTTTACATTGACAAAAATGCTATGTTGTGCTGACTTGACATTACAAGTGGCGATTTTAATATCACATGGCTTATTTTATTTTGTCTCAACATTGTTCTCAAAACAATACAACAACAAATCTAAATATAAATCTTTTAAAATGTGAAAGACATATAAACATTCCAAATCCTTCATTTCAAATCTGTAATTTATGCTTTTAAATCCCTCAAATTTGGGGTTCATTTCTCAGTTTCGTGTTGGTGTTATTTTGCAACAACCTAATATAATATTGTCTAGGATCGTATTGCATCAAGTGGTAATTTGGTATTGTGTGCAAGTGTTTGTAAATATTTTGTGTAAAATTTTCTTTTCAATAGAAAGATTTGCAATAATCAAGAGACATAGGCATATTTATCCAAACTCCATTATCAATCTTTGTGTTTTATTATTTTGCATTTATTGCTTTTTATTAATATGACTTTGGAAAATTCAGCATAATTGCCTAACAATTGGTATCAAAGCGTTGGTGCGTTATCAACGATCCTAAGGAAGTCAGATTCAAGGGGAAGTGATGGTCGCATATAAAGGAAAGGTGAAAATTGAAAAGTCTGATGGTGCAGACTTCAACTTTTGGAAGATGTAGATAGAGGATCATTTGTATCAGAAAAAGCTCTATCAACCTCTAATAGGAAAGAAACCAGACAAAATGAAAGATAATGATTGAAAGCTTCTCAACATACAAGCTCTTGGTTGTATCCGATCGTCGTTGTCTCATAAAGTTGCATTTAATATTACAAAGGAAAAGACCACCACGAGCCTTATGGTTGCTCTAACTATCATGTATGAAAAGCCATCGGCATCAAATAAATTTAATTTGATGAGGCGGTTGTTTATGTTACGGATGGAAGAAGGTGCTTCAGCTGGTTAACATCTCAATAAACTCAACATCGTCACAACCCAATAGAGTTCAGTTGGGATCGAGTCTGACGATGAGGTACGAACATTGATAGTTTTGTCTTTCCTATCAAATAGCTGGAGTGATACTGTCACCACTATGAGTAGCTCTTCGGGAAGTAAAACGTTGAAGTTTGATGATGTTTGTGATCTGGTTCACAATGAAGAGATCGGGCAAAGATAGTTGGATGAATCTTTATCCTCTTTAGCATTGCATATAGAGTAAAGAGAAAGAAATTCAACCAGAGGAAATAGACGCGGTAAATCAAAGGACATGCGGTCCCAATCAAGAAATAATCATAGTTCCAACAACTCAAATATTATCGAGTGTCAGAATTGTGGAAATACAAGGTACTTCAAAAATTAATGCAAGAGTCAACCAAAGAATAAGAAGGCAAATGACGAGGCCAACGTTGCTTCCACCTCAAAAGAATGTGATGCTTTAATATGTTCTTTGGAGAGCAAGGAATAGTCTTGGGTGTTAGACTCTAGAGCATCCTTTCATGCTACTTTATATAGAAAATTCTTTGAGAGTTATGTCCCTGGTAACCTTTGTAATGAGCAATCTTGTGAGATTGTGGGAAAAGGTGAAGTGACGATTAAGTATAGTGGGTATGTATGGGAATTGAAAAATGTCAGACATATTCTTGTTGTATCAAAGAACTTAATCTCAGTAGGTCGGTTTACTAGTGACAGATACATAACTATATTCCAGGGTGATGATGGGAAGATTTCAAAGGGTGCAATGATGACCGCTCGCGGTAAAACAAGTGGTACTCTTTACAAGACAATAGGAACATGTCATTTGATTGCAATTGTAGCAAATTAAAATTTGAATCTATGGCATCAGAGATTAGGTCATATGATTTAAAAAGGGATGAAAATTATGCACTCAAAGGGAAAACTTCTAAGTCTTCAATGAATATTAATTTACATATGTGAAGACTGCATATTTGGAAAGCATAAAAGAGCCATCTTTCAGACAAGTGGAAGAACCTTAAGGAAAGATAAAACTTGAGCTTGTTCACTCTCATGTTTGGGGTCCAACAATTGTCTCGTCTATTGGTGAGAATAACTCCTTTATGATTTTTATCGATGATCACTCCAAAAGGTATATATATATATATGTATATATATACTTTCTAAAATATAAGTCAGATGTATTTGAGGCTTTCAAGAAGTGGAAAGCCATGGCATAAAATGAAACATGGTTGAAAATCAAAATCTACAATGGTGGCGAATATTAAGACACCAGATTCCAGAATTTTCTATGAGCATGGTATCAGAATAGAGAAAATCGTTCCAGGTATGCCTTAACACAATAGTGTAGTTGAGCGTATAAACTAGACGTTGACAGAAATAGCCATAAGCTTACACATGCAGTCATTCATACTAGTGCAATTTTGGACAGAGTCGTCAACATAACAACTTACTTGATCAATAGAGGTCCATCAATACCATTGGAGGAAAAAATACTAGAAGATGTTGTTAGCTGAAGATTTCGTTTAGAAAGAAATGTCCTTCGAAGGTCTGAAATTCGAAGGAGGTGGTTACTGATGACCATCTTTGAAGATAGAGAATGGCTACTGATGGCCATGCTTCGAGAATGGTGTTTAAGTTGAAACAAAGATAGGGAGCATCGAGGCTAACTTTGAAAAGAATAGTCTTTGGGACTTAGACGTTTTGCGAAATATGCGAAGTACTGAAGCTTAGCGTGTTTTCGTGGCGTTCTCGATTGTAATTATGTTGCCACACGTCGAAGGAGGATTCAGGCGGGATGATTTGAATTTCGAAACAGTTTATGTAACCGCACGAAGACAGATGGCATCCCTGGATTTTCTATGGGCAACGTGGCATTAGATTAGTATAGGACCGTTAGGGTCGAAATTAGTATAAATAAGGGTCTTAATGTTAGGATTCCGGGTGTTCATTTTGTACAAATGATCAGTGGTTTTCACACATATATTTACCATTGTTGTTAAGTATTTTTAAGTTATGTTATTTAGTGTTTTATTTCATTATTCGTCATTTTATGCTTTGGTTGTATGTTTTAATGTTTTCAGGATCATATGAATAAATCGGGAAATAAGGAAGAAAAGTGGAGTTCTGAAGGCTGCACGGCCTGTGCAGACCTGCACGGCCCGTGCAGAATCAAATGTCATCTCCCATACAAAAACCAGAGAGTTTGCACGGGCGCCCGTGCAGCTTGGCACGGCCTGTGCAAGAAGGTCTGAAGCTTGAAGATTTTATTGGCAAAGTCTGGGAGTTGCACGGCCCGTGCAGACCTGCACGGCCCGTGCAGGTTGCGCGGACAAAATTTCTATTTTTTGGAATTTTCAAGTACACTCATCCGGAAGGGCATTTTTTGCATTTGACTTGGCTGTAATAGACCTAGACTATTTAAGTTAATTTCTAAAATTGCCAGAAGGACTTTTGGACAATTTAGAGAAAAGAATACAAGAGAAGATTGGAGAAAGCAAGGGTTTTGGAGAGAAGAAGATCTTCATGAACGGAAGCAATTGAAGATTCAATCTCCTCCAATTTCTTGTAATGTCTTTATTCATTATTATGTTTTCTTTGAATACTATGAGTAGCTAAACCCCCCAATGCTAGGGGGGTGGCTCTGATTTAACTTTGTAATGACTCTGAGTTTGCAATTGCAATAACAATCATGTTTTTAATTGTTGATTTATTCTCTTGATGTTTCTAATGCTTTTCCTTTCGGACAAATTGGAATTGATCTATGATTATCATTTAGGCGGACCACCATTGATAATGCTTTCATGAGAATATGCTATAATAGATATTACCTAGGACTAGGAATACCTTATAGTAACCGGATATTCTTGATAACTTAATTGCTTGATTTCATTGTAAACCTCTAAGGACTTAGGGTTTAGGATGAAGGATCAAAGGTTTTTTCACTAAGGACTTAGGATCAAACAACCTTAAGAACCAGTAATTGATTATTTAAAATAAGTTGTTGCAAAAGAAATTTCAGAGTTGTTACATTGTCAATCATCCACTATCCCTAGCATGTTACTCACATTTGTTACAAAGTCAATTTCATTTACTGCTTATTCTATTTTTCGTTAAGTTATAATTACCAAACAAAACCCCATTGAAGTTTTTGTTTAATTGAACCTTGAATTGAACTCATTATTCCTGCGCAGTCCCTGAGATCGACATTCGGGGAATTTTCCCTATTATTACAAGAGGCAAAATAGTACACTTGCTATTTTACCGATCAAGGTTTTGGCGCCGTTGCCGGGGACTGCCATAATATTGAGTTTAAGTTGAGTTCAATTAGAATTTTGTTGCTCTGCGACTAAAATTTTATTTTCTGCACTTTTTATTTTTATTTTTTTTAATTCTAATATTTGTCTAAGCTGTGCATGCGAGGTAAGGCCTCAGCTGAATTTCTTTTTGACGCAGAAATTGAAAGAACCTTGCACGCAAGGCGTAGACAAGCTCGTCAAGAGAAACTGGAATCTGAAGAAGAAGTTGTGACAGTTCATTCAGATTCTGAAAGTGAAGAGGAAGTTATGGGCGAGAATCCACCTCCACCTGAGAGACTCCTCGGAGACTATGGTGTTGTGAATACACCAGGTGGGAGACTAACAATTGTCAACCAACCGGTGAATGTTCCTAATTTTCAATTGCATCCAAGCACCATCACTCAGCTCGAAAGAAAGCCTTTCACCGGAAAGGTTAATGAAGATGCAAACAAGCACTTGCAAAGATTTTTGACCATGAGCACCACTCTGAAAATTGATGGTCATACTGAAGAAGCCAAGAAGCTAAGGATGTTTCCTTTCACCTTAGCCGAAGAGGCAGAAGAGTGGTTTTATTCCCTCCCAGCGGGCAGTATCACATCGTGGGAAGAGATGGAAAAGGCCTTCCTGAATGAGTATTTTCCAGCGTCAGTCTTTCTAAGAAAAAGGTATGAAATTCTGAACTTTAAGCAGAAAGAGGGTGAACCGTTGGGAGATGCCTACAAAAGATTCAAGAGGATCCTCGTAGCATGCCCAACTCATAACATGGATCATACTGAACAGATGCAAGTATTTGTTAACGGGCTTAAAATAAAGACAAAGCAGTTGATCGATACGGCAGCCGGTGGCTCAACTAATTTCTCAACAGCCACTGGTATCAAGAAAATCATTGAAGCTATTGCTGCGAATGAGCATTTGGAATTATATGACCGTAGTGTAAGCCATCCTGAAGGGATAATTGATTTGAAGTTGGCTAATCAAGTTATAAAAATGGAAGACCAAATTGCAGCTGAAGTTGAGAGAAGACTAAAGAAGATGACTGTTGAGATTCAAACTATCGCTCAAGTTCAACCGGCTCAAACTGTCAGCTGTGAGATTTGTAGCGACCCTCACCAAACTGTGTATTGTTTTGCAACTCCTCAACAAATTGAAGAGATCAAGTTCTTGAGGCAAAACAATCCGTATTCTAACACCTATAATCCAGGGTGGAAGAATCATCCAAATTTTGCTTGGAAAGATCAACAACAACAAGGCACCCAGAAGGCAGAGTGGGAAGTGGCAATTGAAAGATTGGCTGGGCTGTGCTCTAAGTTCCAAGAAGAAACAAGAAACAACCACAAAAACACCACCACCTCAATTAAAAATCTGGAAGTTCAAGTGGGTCAGATAGCACAACATCTCACTCTACAGGCACAAGGTACCTTTCCGAGCTCAACTGTGAAAAATCCGAAAGACCAAGAGAAGATTAATGTTGTTACTACAAGAAGTATGAGAGTAGCAGAACCTGAAAAAGAAAAAGAGGAAATAGATGACCCCATGGTAATAGAGGTGGATCTGGAAATAAGAGAGAATCCAAAAGAGCCAGAAGTTGTGGTACCACCGGTTAAACCAATTGAAGAAAAAAATAAGAAAGACGCTGAACCGGTGATAAAACTACCCTTCCCCTCCAGAGTGACAAAGAAGGGTTCAAGAGAGAAAGACTTTGAGAAGTTTACTAAATTGTTCAAAAAGTTAGAGGTAAATCTACCATTCTTTGAAGCACTTGAGCACATGCCTTTGTATAAGAAATTTATGAAGGAGGTGTTGGCGAAAAAGAGATCACTAGGAGGAGAACCGAAAATTGCAACGGAGAAGTGTGGTATAGTCTCGACAGCAAGAAAGATCCCAATAAAGAGGAAAGACCCTGGGGCGGTGGCGATACCATGCACTATCAAGAATATAGCATTTAAGAAGGTACTCCTCGATTCTGGGTCTAGTGTGAGTTTAATGCCTTTGTCCATTTTCAAAAAGCTTGAATTAGAAAAGATTAGTGAAAGTAAGACACAGTTAAGGTTCGCTGATCACACCGTTAAGAAATCCTATGGGGTAGCTGAAGATGTGCTAGTGGAAGTTGATAAGTTTGTATTCCCTGTTGACTTCCACATTATGGATATTCCGGAAGACGAAGAAACTCCTATCCTTCTTGGGAGACCATTTTTGTCGACAGGCCGCTGCAACTTCGACATTGAAAAAGGGACACTAACGCTGAAATCATTTGATGAAGAAGTAACCTTGAAGATGTTAGGAGTTAAGAAAAATAGGGCAGGTGTGAATGAGAAAACTTCAGCTGGTATGACAGAAGGTGAAAAAGAAGACAAAAATCCTAAAAAGATCCAAGAAAAAGTTTCAAGCATAGCCTCTCGGGTGGAACCAACTTATGTAGCTGTCAAAAGTCCTAAGAAAGCTAAGGAAGTCAAGAAGAATGTGGGAAGTAAATTGAAGAGAACGGATATCCATGCTTTTCATCTTCATGAGCTCGTGGTTGCGGAAGTGATGAGCAACAAGGTTTGGAAAAGGAAATACCCTCCATAATAAAGGGTAATGGACCGTCGAGCCATGCGACGTTAAACAAAGCGCTTCGTGGGAGGCAACCCACGGTTTTAATAATTAATTTTTCGGTTTGTTTTTGTTATTTTCAGGAAATAAAAGAGGACGTATCTGGTGAAAGCTTGGAAGTGATTATTAGAGTGCATTACCCTCTGTGAGTCACCTCTCTCAGGCTCGTTCTGAAACATTGAGGCCAATGTTTAGTTCAAGTTTGGGGGAGGCTCTTCTCTTTGCATTTTATTTTTATGTTATTTTTATGTATTGGTATGATGTGAAACCATAAAGTGAATTCTGCCCAAATTTTGACCGAAATTTTAATTTTTGTTGAAGAAGTTTTGATCCTAAAGAGTGATCAGGAATAGTATATAGAGATGAAACGAGGTTTGTTTGAGGACAGGAAGTGCGGAATAATGTGACAAGAAGAGGTTTGTTTAAACACCATTGGTTCCCTAAAAGAAATACGAGTCTAACGTATAGATTTGCACCATAGTACTTGTCTCCTGAGAAGTACTTCTCGAGTAGTTTATTGATACAGTCGGGCATAATTCAGATTCACTTGCATGGTGACTGGTTGAGGAAAAAAAAAGAGATATAAAGTTGGCACCAAATGATGAAAAGGCGGTAAAAGGCAATCGGCTCGCTAAGTTGGGTAACCCTCACCCGGTTATTCAGCCCAAAGGAGATTGATCCCCAAAGGTCGTCCAAAAGGACAATATATAACTACAAAGTTTGAAAATTTCATCGGTAATAAAAAGTAGCCAATGCTGCTAGTTTGGTGCCACGAAAAGAAAATAAGAAGCCTTGATTCGTCTCATGCAGGTGATGAGTATTATAAGAGTTGCAGTTCCTTAATATGATTGTCCGAATGAAAGAGGAGGAAAATCGGAAAGAGACATAAGTGCAAAGCATAGTTGGAGAGGTATCCGAAACGGGAGCTTGAGGTTTAATGTGGTAACAAAACTCGTCGCGTCATGTGAATGCCGGACCAACTGTGTCTTGATCAATACAGATGGATATCTCACGTATGAACACCGTGTGCTTTGAGGGTCATTAACTTTTGTAATTGTCGCTTGAGGTCAAGCAACGGTTTAAGTTTGGGGGAGTTTGATCAGTGGTTTTCACACATATATTTACCATTGTTGTTAAGTATTTTTAAGTTATGTTATTTAGTGTTTTATTTCATTATTCGTCATTTTATGCTTTGGTTGTATGTTTTAATGTTTTCAGGATCATATGAATAAATCGGGAAATAAGGAAGAAAAATGGAGTTCTGAAGGCTGCACGGCCTGTGTAGACCTGCACGGCCCATGCAGAATCAAATGTCATCTCCCATACAAAAACCAGAGAGTTTGCACGGGCGCCCGTGCAGCTTGGCACGGCCCGTGCAAGAAGGTCTGAAGCTTGAAGATTTTATTGGCAAAGTCTGGGAGTTGCACGGCCCGTGCAGACCTGCACGGCCCGTGCAGGTTGCGCGGACAAAATTTCTATTTTTTGGAATTTTCAAGTACACTCATCCGGAAGGGCATTTTTTGCATTTGACTTGGCTGTAATAGACCTAGACTATTTAAGTTAATTTCTAAAATTGCCAGAAGGACTTTTGGACAATTTAGAGAAAAGAATACAAGAGAAGATTGGAGAAAGCAAGGGTTTTGGAGAGAAGATGATCTTCATGAACGGAAGCAATTGAAGATTCAATCTCCTCCAATTTCTTGTAATGTCTTTATTCATTATTATGTTTTCTTTGAATACTATGAGTAGCTAAACCCCCCAATGCTAGGGGAGTGGCTCTGATTTAACTTTGTAATGACTCTGAGTTTGCAATTGCAATAACAATCATGTTTTTAATTGTTTATTTATTCTCTTGATGTTTCTAATGCTTTTCCTTTCGGACAAATTGGAATTGATCTATGATTATCATTTAGGCGGACCACCATTGATAATGCTTTCATGAGAATATGCTATAATAGATATTACCTAGGACTAGGAATACCTTATAGTAACCGGATATTCTTGATAACTTAATTGCTTGATTTCATTGTAAACCTCTAAGGACTTAGGGTTTAGGATGAAGGATCAAAGGTTTTTTCACTAAGGACTTAGGATCAAACAACCTTAAGAACCAGTAATTGATTATTTAAAATAAGTTGTTGCAATAGAAATTTCAGAGTTGTTACATTGTCAATCATCCACTATCCCTAGCATGTTACTCACATTTGTTACAAAGTCAATTTCATTTACTGCTTATTCTATTTTTCGTTAAGTTATAATTACCAAAGAAAACCCCATTGAAGTTTTTGTTTAATTGAACCTTGAATTGAACTCATTATTCCTGTGCAGTCCCTGAGATCGACATTCGGGGAATTTTCCCTATTATTACAAGAGGCAAAATAGTACACTTGCTATTTTACCGATCAACAAATCACTCACATATTGCTCAAGTGTCAAGTGTTAAGAGAAAGAGTTCGCTGAGAAATGTACGTATGACACCAACACCAATTTAAATACATGTGCATTTTTTCTTTTATTCAAGTATCTTTCAATTCTACTGTATTTTATTTACTTTTTACCAATTACATTCCTGCACTTTTTTTTTCATATCATTAATCTTCGAAGCATTCTTACTTTTCTACACTTTAAGATTCCTGTACGTTTACAGTTTTATCTTATGCTTTTATCTTCAACTCACCATTCGCTTATGTTATATTTACGTGTATAACGCAGTGGTTGCTAATCTTTATTTGCTTGATCAATTATTTCTTATCTCGAGGCATACCACTCATAGACATAATTCGAAACATCATGAATAACAACCTATTTGACTATGTCCTAGGATCAATCTAGTCGATCCTGCGAGTAACCAAATCATATTTATTATAGTTTGGAAGAGTAGCGGTTGTTTACCGGAAATCACCGTAAACAAATTGGCACGCCTAGTGGGACAGTGTCAAACAGATTGTTATTAATCAATTGTTTTGTTTTGTCTAGAAAATATCAAGACCTTGTATGAACCTTAGGAACGATAAATTAACAAACAGTGCACAACTGATTCCCAAACGAAGGTACAACAAGAGAATGGTCGTTACGGCCAGTGCAGGGGGAGATCAAGATCCCCCACAAGGGTCAGGAACCGGAGCAGCAAACTCCACGCATGTTTCGACTTCTACACAAGGAGCGCAAGAAATACCGGGTCCGACCGGATCAAGACCCATGGATAGTTCCCAGGCTATACCTGAAAATAATACATCAACGACAGGGACTATTCCAGTTTCAATATCCACTACCGCGCCCTCATCTTCGAATGCTGGCGGAACACAGTTTGCTTCGACAAATCCTGGAAATCAATTATTTACCCCAGGATCATCCGCGTTCGAATGGAGAACAAATAGTCAATATGGCATGCCAAATCCTTACATGACAGGTACACGGGGGGAAATACCCACGTATTCCACGAATCCGACACCGTTTTCGCCAAATGTTGGTTCGGTGGATCGAAGCGCGCAAAATACTGGTTTCTCTGCCCAAATACCCAATTTTACTACAAGCAATCAAGCAGCATTCCGACAAGAGATGGACGCAAGTAATCACGACATGTTAGGAACCCTGGCCAGAGAATTATCGTCAATTTTGCATCCTTTAGCAACAAATATTGCTAGTACAAATCGGGAGAATACGAAAACTTTTCAAAAAATATCCTCCCAAATGAATCGAATGGCAGAATTCATGGGTGTTCCACAACCCAAGCGAAGAAATAATCAATCCTCCTATCGAGAAGGAGAACCCGTCATAGAACGTATCCAAAGTACGGTGCCTCCGTCTGGTGCGACCACTGCTGGCGTGACTCCTTCGTTTGGCACAACTACCGCTAGCATAATTCCTCCACAAGGAACAACAACGGTCGAAAGGAATCAGGTAATAGATTTAGAGCCTTCAAACCGAAGAACCATCCCTGTTCAGCAAGAGTTCGAGGAGGAAAGACCCAGGTTAAGGATAGTAGGTAGGGACGAACATCCAGATGAAGTAGTTCAAAGAGTCAGAAGAGAAAACCTGGCCACCGAGAACAACCTAACTGCCATGATAGAGATGGTTGTTTACCGGAAATCACCGTAAAAATATCACATCTTAGAGTTTTCAGATGTGTAGCATACATGCGTATTAGTGATTGTTGTTAAAAATAATGTCAAGAACAAAATATAATAGGGAATTAGGGAAGATAAGAAGAACACAAGGAATTGGTTATAACTGCTATTCTTTTACTTTCTCTTAAAACAAGATTACAAGTTTACAAGAATAACAAATAACCTCTCTCACCCTAAATTAGGATTTGCAGCTTAGCAATGACGAGAGAATAGTATGCTATTTATAATAAAACCTAACATACTAAATAATGGGCTTTTTCCACAAGGCCCATTACACAAGCCAACTTAATAAACAAGCTAACTTAACAAATTAGGGTTTAAACACTAAAACCTAATTTAACCTACTAACAACCCTAGCATCTTCGACACAAGCACGTGAAAAACCTTCGACTTCATGATTAATCCTGTCGAACTAAGAAGCTACCCTTCGACCATACTAGAGTTCGATCCAATATCTCACAGTGATGAAGGTAGAATAAACTTGATCCCAAATCTAAGAAGTGCACTTTTGTCGGTTGTGGTGAGAATGAGTTTGCCTACCGAATCTGGAATTACCAAAATAAAAAAGATGATTTGTAGTAAAAATGTGATCTTCAATGAGAGAGTTATGTACAATAAAGCATAACACAATCATTGGGGATTTAGATGTTCGTGAGCCTGTGTATGAAGAATAAGACGATGTTCCTAAAAGTCATCAATCTGAGGAATTATGTGAATCAAGTTGTGGAGAACACTCTCCTTCATTGAGAAGGTCTACTAACCGCGAAATATTATGTCTATAGGATTCGTGATTGCAAGTGCACAATGGTATTGTGTAGTCTTAAAAGATTATCGAACTCAAAGGACCAAAAATCAATATACCGTTATCTAGTGCAACTGTGTAAATCTAAGGCTAATGATTCTAGTTGTAGTTTGAAGAAGCTAGAAATAAATTTGAACGAGGAAATAAATTTTTTTATAAAAATATTCAATAACGAGATACCGGTATGTAACTCATCATACTTCGGGGATTCGATAAAACATTGGCGTAAAAATGTGTCAAAATAATTTTCGGTAGAAAATATTAATTTAAAACATTTTGTTGTCGCTCTCCCATTTGAATTAAAAATAATTTTTGAAAATTGATTTGTTCTAAATGATCCTAAAGCACTTTTTCTTTGTTTAGGATTAATGCTTAGTTTCTACTATTCGGTTAAAATCTCAAACTGTCGCTCTGTTGATTTTACCCTTTATTGGCTTTTACTCTCGTTACAAAAACACTTTTAATTATAGAATTAAAAACTAAAACCAAAAAAGTAATTTATAAAAATCGACACCAATTATCACTGAATCTCGTACAAACAACGATTTTAAAAATTGACGCCAATTATCACATACCGGTATCAAATGATTTAGAAATACATGGTTTTAAACATAAACACATTGTTATGAAGATTAAACATGAAACAATACATGATTTTAAAAGTAAGATTTAATTTATGCCAAATTGCTTCAATACAGAATAACACACAAACAATATTCAAAACAAACATAAACCAAAATTATAAAGCTGTTAAATATGGAACCTGTAATTGAAAGGGAAAACTGGAATAATTCTGGAATTAATCTTCACGCACATTACTGGGAAATCGAATACAGCTTACGCTGGTATAATTTGCAACCATGTACAGAAGAGAATAAAATTACCTAAAACTAAAGTGTGGTAGTACACCGATGTAGCAAACTACTACTTTTTGCAGGTAAATTTGCGCTTAAAATCTAAGAATAAAACTTTGCTCAAAAACAAAAATTGGACTCCCTGTTTGACCTAAATCCTTCTTTCTATTTATATTATCGCTTCATCCCTTTAAAATCTCAAGTTGGCGTGAATTTAGGGTTGTGGGTTAAAAGAAAATTCCGGCACGAGAGTCTCAAGCAGTGAAAAATGGGAGCTGAACGAGGACGAAAGAGTACTTCGTTTGAGTGGCAGGCGGTTCACCAATGAAATGGCAAATTGGGGTGCCACTTTTACTAAGTGGCTGGCTCCACCTTTATTAAGTGGTAGGAGCCACTTTTTAAATGTGGCAGGTGCCACAAGTGAAGTGGTGGACGCCACCTTCCATGTGTGGTAGGCGCCACCCTTCACTATTTTTTTCTTTGTTCTTATATTTTCATATTTTTACTTCATTTCTTTTCCTTTTTACTAAATTCACCTTTCTAACCATTTCTAATCGAGTACCTGAATTATAACAATAATATCGACATAACAAGATATAGATAAACGAGAACTAGATTAAAATTCATACGAATCAAGTCAAATATACGATACAATTTCGTGTTATCATCTACTCTGTAACGCCCGTTATATTTTAATTATTTATTTTATAGTGTATTTTGTGAATTATTTGATAATTATGGGATTATTTGGTATTATGTTATTTTATTAGGTTATTAGTAGTAATAACATGATGAGATTATTAGTATTGGGCCTAACTTAGAGATAGTAGTAGCATTAGGGAGGTGTTAATTTAAGCCCATTAGTAATATTAAGAAATTAGTAAGAATATCAAAACAAGAGAAATTTGGAAAAAGAAAGTTAGAAGTGAAATTTTGGTGAAAGAAGAGAAGAGAATAGGAGAGGAAGCTAGGGCATACCCCATTTGAGGATTAGAGTTGTCTTCAATCCAAATCAAGGTAAGGGTGAGATTCTTTTATTATAAAGGTTTGTACGATGATAAGTTACAGTGGGGATTTGATTCTATGCTTTAATATTCATGTTTATGTGAGAACTGCAATTTTGATGTTGTTGATGAATGCTGAAACCGATTCTTTTATTATGAATGCTTTAATATTGATTATAGATGCTAAATATTGGTTATAGATGTTATTCCTCATTGTGTGAAAGTGATTTTGAGTGGTTGAATCACGATTTCGCAGAACTGAGTTCTCTGCAGTTTTTCTGCATTTTCGCGAGTGCGCTAAGCGAGCTCAGGCTGCTAAGCAAAGTCTGGGAGCAAATATTGAAAACCGCGAGTCCTCTAAGTGAACTTGGCCTGCTAAGCGAGACTGCAAAAGTTGAAGGTTTCTGTTTTTAGTTGTAGGTAGGGCGCTGGGAGGCCGCAGAGCGAACTTTGCTGTGTGAAATTTTATGAAACTTCTATATGACATAACTTTTGATCCGTAACTCCTTTTTATGCGCTGTTTGAAGCATTAGGAAGCCAATATTATTATCTATGTGATAGGATAGGATTGGTTGGCACTTATTGAATTGATTATGATTTTGTTGTGTGAATATCATGTGATTAATGTATATGTGAGTTCTGAATCGATGAATTATGAATAACAATTATTATATGTGATGTGATTGATGAGTTGTGAATTACTATAATAATAATAATAATGTTTTTGTTGCCACTGAATATTGGAATTTAAGTTGGAGGTTATTTCCTCGTTGCTATTAGTCGATGATGTGGTATGTTGCGAACGTTGTATCTCTATGAGTGTTGCATCATTGAGTCCCATAGCATAACATACTTATGATGGCCTAAAAATGGCAAACACAATGGCCTGTATTGGCAATTCTTATAAGATAGAGCTAATGCTCAACATGATGGCCTGTATTGGCAATTTTCGGAGATGGAGCTAATGCTCACCATGATGGCCTGTACTGGCAGTTTTTGAGATGGGAGTTCTGCTCCAAAATGGTACCACATGCATATTCATAGTGTTGAGTCGCATATTAAGTTTCATTATGAGTCATTGTGATGATGAAGTGGTTGTTATATTGTGTTGATGATATCATTGTGAATTTGAATTCGTTGTTATGACTGGTTGACAACCTTGTTGCGATGAAAGTTGCATTGCATTGAGAAGTGGTGAATTGTGTATGATCTTATTTTCGATATAATTATTATCATACGTTCCTTTATACTATTTTATATCTCACCCCTTCTGTTTGAATGTTACTCTTTGTTGGTAACGTGCAGGTAACAATGAGGAGTAGTTGTTATCGTTATTAGTTCGAGTTAGTGTCTTTTGCTCTCATACGTAGCACTCGTGGGGAATGGCACTTGTTTTGTTTTGTTATGTTTAAGTAGAACTATGAGTTGCTTTTGGAGAAGTTTTTCTTAGTTGTTTTCATGTTATACAAAGATGTTATCCTTTTAAGTTTATGAGATGTGAAATCCGCTGCATTGTTTTATTAATGTTGATTTGGTTTTGGAAGACTAGTTTTTGTATGAGTTCTCCCTATTTCTATGTGTTATGTATCTGTTATAATGAGCTTTTTGTGGTTGTTTATAAGTTGAAAATGCAATACCTCATGTTGTTTGGAACTTGTGCACTGTGATTATTTTTATTATAACCGTTGGGTAGGATTTGGGGTGTTACATACTCGACCACATGTTTCTAACAAGAGGTTAGCAAATTAATTAATGTTAACAAGTGGAGGAGATACTGAAGACTATGCATAGGCATGTTAGACTGCAGATGCTAGTAAGTGGGAGTTTTCCATGAAAGACAAGATGAAGACTTTAATCTCCAATCAAAATTGGGAACTAGCTGAATTACCTATGGAACAAAGGCACTTCATAAAAAATTGGTTTATCGAGTAAAGGATGAATGTGATGGTTCCAAGATATACAAATCTTGACTAGTGGTTAAGGGATTCCAACAAAAGGAACGAGTTAACTACACCGAGATTTCTGCTCTAGCTGTGAAGCTCGATACTATCAGGTCAATGTTATGTATTAATGCTAGTGAAGAACTCTTTCTTTAGATGTTAGACATGAATATTGTGTTTCTTCATGGAGACTTAGATGAGGAAATATTCATTCACAAACCTGAATGATTCTTAGAAAATGGGAAGGAGAAGAAGGTGTGCTGATTAAAGAAGAGCTTTTATGTTTGAAACAAACTCCAATATAGTGGTGCAAGAAGTTTGAAAGCTCTATGCACAAGTGTAATACGGTGAACTGACTTTTTTATCGGAATGTACAGTAATCAAGAGTCGCCACCGACTTTTATTTTATCCAAATTAATTAGAAAGGCTAAAAGGCTAAAAGAACAGGAAAACCCTTTTAAATAAAAACAGGGTTCGGGGGGTAATTTATGCAAAGGGAAGGTGTAAGGCACCCTTTGCATCCATGGTTTTCCATGGGCTCTTACTTGCTTTGCTCTTTTTGTTTTCAAAAATTCAGAAATGTAGAAGTGAATACGGACTTTAGCTCATAAATGAGCGTATTCATATTGAAGTTTTTTAAGAAAAGGGTAGAAAAAGGAATTTAAACTAGAGCACGCAATTAAGGGCAAATTACCTCGATATTTGTAAAAAGATTCTTTTTAGCCTTTCGGGGTGAAAGGGTATATCCATGCCATAAGAGGGCAGGAAGCCTTTCATTTGGAGATTGAAGGGTCGTCGAGCTATCGTTCGCCATAAGACTTTCCCATGCCATAGAGAGGCAGGTAGTCTAAGGGAAGGATCAGAATAGCCTTTCGTAGGCAAGCAGAGGATACCTCAGCCTTTCGTAGGCAACCAGAGGATACCTCAGCCTTTCGTAGGCAACTTCCGAGGGTCGAGATCATGTTTAGTGTATCGAAGGCAGCATCATTAGGGACTTATGATCTTAAATGAGGCAATATGACTGAGGTATCCTCGTTTTCGAGGGAAATGGCTATTCTGCAAAAACACAAGGCAACAAAGGCAACAGGCAACAAGAGGGGTTACCACAAAGTGTGTGTGGGTGCAACAATCACGTGATTAATTCGAATATTTATCTTAGAAAAATTAAATGATTCAAAGTTCAATTTCAAAGTTATCACTCCCTAGGGTTACTAACCACACAGTAATATAAACAATATAATTAAAGCAATATGGGGAAGGGAAAAAGAAACCAGCGGGAGGAAAGGGAAAATGAAGCCAGCGGGTTTGACATAAGTAATAATTAAACAGAAAAAGTAAAAGAGGTGGTTAATTTAGGGTTACCGACTATTGAGCTTTAGCGGTTGGCAAACCCTGAAAAAGTGGGAAAAATAGAAACCAAAGGGCAGTGAGCGCATTATCAATTCATAAGCAATTAAGGCTAACCCTAATTAAAAAGAGGCAATAATTAAATAAAAATACGGAAAGAAGGTAAATAAATAGAAAAAAAAACTTAGCTTTGGTTTGATTTGATATGGTTTGTAATCGAGGGCGGCCTCGAGGTTAACCCTGAAAAATGGCAAGAGAGGCAAGTGAGTGCAAAATAGTCCATTGACCTTCGAGGCATTAACCCTATTAATACTTTTATAAGGCAAATAATTATTAAAAGAAAAATGAAGGAAAATAAGAGTCGGGACTTAGCTTCGTGGGAGGCGAGGCGCGTGGTCGAAAGGCATCTAAAAAGTCAACCCTAAAATAGACACAGAAAAAGTAATTTTTTAGTGTAAGGTTAATTCTCGTAGACCCTGATTCAGGCGTAAATTGAATAAAGTGACAAATTGATTTAATTAATTATTGGTTTCGCAACCTAATTAATTCTATTGATGAAAATAAAATTTCGATAAAATCCCTAACACTAATATAATTTTTCAATTAATAGGATAATTAATCAATCAAACAAATAATTTAAATGGATTAACTTAAATTAAAACAAATAAAATCAGTTATTTTTAATAACAAAACAAAGATACATATCTTATTTGTATTTAGCAAAGAGAAAGTTATTTCTTAAAAAAGGGGTTTATATAATAAATAATAAAAAACAAGATATGTGATAAAGAAAAGAAAACAAAATAGAAAAGAAAATAAAAATAATAAAAAAAAAACAAGAAAGAGAACTCAACTGGAATTGTGTTAGGTGTGTTTATGAAGGTCCATGGTGCATATTCAGATATGAAAGCGTTGGATCAGAATTGAAATAGATCTGATGGCTGGATATCTGCCAGCGTACCGTGTGCATGCGTGAGAAGAAGAATGTTGGATCTGAAAGGAGAGATAAACAAAAACACGCAAAAATACATGTCCCAGGCAAGGACTTTGGACCATGCTCGCTACCGCTGCACCATTGTTTTTTCGCTGTTAACCTTACCATTCGAAATTAACATATAATAAACAAAATAACTACGATAAAATTCAAATGAAACCCAAGGCGCCATCACTGTTCATCTTCTTCGGTGGTTCTGAATTTACTACCTCCGTTCTAGCTACGAGTTTGTGTAGCAACATGCCCTAAAAATGAAAGACTTAGAGTCGCCACCTATTCTGAAGGGCGAATAGGAAACCCTACGCAGTTAAGAGATCGGGGTAAGTTATTATAATCAGGTCGAGGGAAGGTGTTAGGCACCCTCAACCCTTTCCTATGGCTTTGAATCTAAGGTAACAGTTTATGGCTAAAATATTTAGGTTTTATAGCTAAGGAAGTGAATAGGGGAAAGATTGAGATTTTAGGGGGGGGACTCGCCTTGGTTATCCAAGTGCCTACGTATCTCCTTAGGGAGAATCAGAGTCAACGTAGTTCGGGCACAGGGTTGTACGCCTTAGAATTTGAATTGAATGTATTTGAAATTGTTTTGAGTTTTCTTTGAAAGGCATTTTGAATTGCCTGATTGAAAAGGATGAAAATCCATAGTATCGTGGTTTAGTGTTTTTTAGATGTTTTGGATTTGGGCGTACAACCCTGATTTAATCTGTTACCACTAATCGCGATGATCAATAGGTTTGATCACCATAATTAGTAGATTAGTAAAGAATTGCTGGCAATTCTAATCGATTGATTCGATTATCACTTTTAGCAAATGGAATGCATTTTAATATAATTATTAATTTATCGTTATCCCTCATAATCAATAGTTTTGATTAAAAATAATAACGAATTTTTAAGGAGGAAATGATAATCATCGTAATCAATAGATTTGGTTAAAACCATATAGCAAAATAAGTTTATTTGAATTATATTATTTTAATTAATTGAACAATTAATTGATTATTACCCACCGCGATCGATTGATTTAATCGAAGCGAATAATAAATTAAATCCCAATATTCTTTGGCTAAAAACTAATGGGATTGGGCGAACCCTAACATCTTGGTAACAATCTTCTAGGGTTTTCTATGATTTTTAATTAAAGTTGATTAAAATTAATTAAATAAATCAAATCGGAATAGTCAAAACAATCGGAAATAATTATAGTCCTAATCCTAATTCACATCCTAAACGTAGTTTAAAAATTAAATCATATATATATATATATATATATATATATATATATATATATATATATATATATATATATATATATATATATATTAATATATATATTAATATGTTGAGATAACTAACAAATGATACATATAACATATAAATAATATATATAGAAAAGTAAAAGAAAACCTGGTGGTGAGATCCTGTGCAGCGCGCCTGGGATGCTCTATGGTGAGCTTGCACTTGATGGACGTCAAATTAGATCTTGATGTGATCCAAAGGTTGTGTTACAAGGGTGCACGGTGGGGTGGATGCAACCTTCCGCGTGGGATCTGGAAACGAATTAAATCAACAAAAATACCTGAGAGCCGGGATCGAACCTGCGCCCTCTGACTCGCAAACTCCATCTTTGGCCAACCCAGCTAACTTACTCATTCGTATTATATACGCGCTGGGAAAATAATATATATAAAGTCAATGAATCAAAATTTTAAAAAAAGTAATTTTTTTCCGCCCTGCTCGTCTTCTTCGTGGGGCTTCTGTAAAATACACAGACCCCTTTGCCTACGGTTTGCTTCCCCGTCGCCAGAAGTCCTACAAAACATACCAACCACTACACGCAACGAAAATAAAACGTGACACCATGGATGAACTTGCCTCACCATCGCGAATTCACCTATGCCCCTAATCAAACCCAATTTTTCCTGCATCAAGAAACCCTTTTTTGGAACCTTAAAATTCAACCATGGCATACGGCGACACAAGCAGGTAAACATTAGATTAAGCATCCAGAAAGTTACAGAGCATCATCACAAACATAAAAACGCAATCAAAATAAGTTTATAATGCACGAATGGACGAAACCGATTCTGAAAAAAAAAAGTGAGTCGTAAATCGTGAACACCGATGTTGCTTCTGCGTGTTTTGATCGAAGAAGAGGATTTGAATAACTCCAGGAAGCATCAGAGGGTTGATTAGAATGCTCAAAACGCCTTGAAGCAAAATCCACTCACCAATACGATCCTGACATTTTTCCTTCGTTTTTATGAACTTGGTACGGCTTCTTCGGATGCAAAAACAAACCTCCTATCATTAGGATTCATAGTGTATATATAATAGGTGAATTTAGGTCACTAAAACTGAAGTAAATCTTGATGAATCTAGAGAATGCAATTTGAAAAATATGATTTGTAAAACCTTCTAATTCTATCCAATTTCAACTTTTTCTTTCCAATCTTGCCATACACGATTTCCATGATATTATGTGACATAATCTTGATATTTTGACCCCATAATAGATTTAAAACCAAATAAGAGACTTCTACCAAGAATAAAATCTAGTTTGGATCAAGAATTATGGGCCCATTTGAAGAACAAAGCTTCTTTCTCTTTTCTTTTATTATTATTATTTTTTATTTGTTTCATATTTTTTTTGTATTGTATTTAGTATTTCAAAAGATAATTAAAACTAATAAAAGAATAAACCTATTAAAATGAATAATAACAGAAAATAATCAAACCAAATATTAAAATTAATAATCAGACAATACTAATTAATAATAATAATAGTTAAAAATGATCAAATCAAATATTGAAATTAATAGTCCAACAAAAATCATAAGCTATATGATCAACTGTGAAACGGACTAAAAATCTCGAAGATGGCTGAGCCCAAATACCTTTTAACCTTAACCCTCATTTTAACTCAAGATATTCTATAAGAACGCAGGTTTGACAATAGGAATGTCAAACCCCATGTTTCTTAATTTTGATCCTTGATGAATTAAAAGACATAAATTGACCGGGCAAATTTTGGGGTATGACAGTTTGCTACGAACGCGTTCGTAGTTAGTCCTTGCAAAACACCAATATCCTCATACATGCCTAATAAATGTCAAAAGAGAGCTCAGGTTCATTATACGCGACCCAACGAACACGGTAGCATCATCAATGTGGGCTAATCTCGTCCCTAACACAGAACCCCCAATTCATAAATCTATGAACCCTAACAATGGCACCACCCTCAATTTGCAGAAAAACTTAAATTAAATTATTCAAATAGCTTGCAAACAACATTATGAACACATATATGTAATCAAATCACATTAAAAGCGTATGAATCATAGGAATCGAATCTGAAAAATAAGACACCAAACCGTGATCAATTCTTGACGATTCTGCAGGCCGTGAACATTGGTAATGATTGGAATGGCTCTAGAGAAGCTCCAGGAAGATGCTGGGATCCACGAGACTCCTTGATTCAGGCTCCCAATGTGAATTCGAAATTCACTTTTCCTTGAGATTTCAAGGACTCGGTTCCGGGCTTGTGGCAAAGATCAATCCCCTTTTTTCATTAGGATTCCTTATGCTTATATAACAGAAGGATTTTAGGTCACAATCTAAACCAAATTCCCTTGAATCAAGAGATTGGATCTGTTAGAACAAGATTTGTTCTGATCAATATTCTTAGTTTTGATGATAACAAGCATATGAATTTTGTATAAGATAATGTGGAACTCTAATACTATGCAATTTCCATTTCAGGAATTATATAAAGAGTATGCACAAAATCAGCGCAAGAAGCACTGACTCAGAAGGTTCAACATGCAACATCAGAACATGGTCTGGCAAGACATCAGAAGATGGTCAAGCAGAATCAGAACATGGGTCTATGGAAGCATTAGAAGAACTTGAGATCAGAAGTAGAAGCACTGAAGTTCTCATGGTATCACGCTCAGAAGCACTTCAAAGTCAGAAGACAAGAAGATGCTCTGCACCAAGCTGTTTGACTCGGATGATATTCAAACGTTGTTTACACAAACATCAGATCAGAAGCAAGTACAAGATTGCAGGCTACGCTGACTGACAAAAGGAACGTTAGAAGCTATTAAAGGCAACGTCAGTAGACACAGCGAAAGCAAGGCTCGAGGTAGTTGACAAAAGAGTGAAACATTAAATGCAATGCTGTACGGATTACGCAAAGCATTAATTGCTCCCAACGGTCATCTTCTCAAGCGCCTATAAATATGAAGTTCTGATGAGAAGCTCAGAAACACTTGCGCAAATATACAGAAACCCTGTCAAATTAAAAAGCTCCCAAACTTCATCATCAAACTCACTACATTGTTGTTGTAATATAATAGTGAGATTATGCTTAAAATTAAGAGAAAATCACAGTTGTGATAATAGCTTTATAAGAAGCATTGTAACTCTTAAAAGAATTTGTTTACATTAAGTTGTAAGGACTAGAGTGATCAGGTTGTTGATCAGTAAACTCTAGAAAGTCCTAGAGGGTATCTAAGCAGATTGTTCCTAGAGTGATCAGGTTGTGATCAGTATACTCTAGAAGACTTAGCAGTTGTCTAAGTGGAAAACCATTGTAATCTCGTGTGATTAGTGGATTAAATCCTCAGGTGAGGTAAATCACTCCAAGGGGGTGGACTGGAGTAGTTTAGTTAACAACGAACCAGGATAAAAATCATTGTGCAAGTAGTTTTTATCTTACAAGTTTTAAAGCTACACTTATTCAACCCCCCCCCCCCCTTTCTAAGTGTTTTTCTATCCTTCAATTGGCATCAGAGCGCCGGTTCTAAGGTGCAAGCACTTAACCGTGTTTAGAAAAGATTCAGGAAGAGAAAAACGCTTCAGTAAAAGATGGCTGGTGAAGATCCAACAAATACATATACATCTGGCTCAGCTGAGCAATATAATAGAAATGGTAACAATGGTTATACTAGACCACCAGTATTTGATGGTGAAAACTTTGAATACTGGAAAGATAAACTTGAAAGTTACTTTCTTGGTCTAGATGGTGACTTATGGGATCTTCTGATGGATGTTTACAAACATCCAGTGAAAGCTACTGGCGTAAGGCTTACAAGACAAGAAATGAATGATGATCAAAAGAAGTTATTCAAAAATCATCATAAATGTAGGATTGTTTTGCTGAATGCTATCTCTCATGCTGAGTATGAGAAGATATCTAACAGGGAAACTGCCTATGATATATATGAGTCTTTGAAGATGACCCATGAAGGAAATGCTCAATTCAAGGAGACCAAAGCTCTTGCTCTAATCCAGAAATATGAAGCCTTCAAGATGGAGGATGATGAAAACATTGAGAAAATGTTCTCAAGATTTCAAACGCTAACTGCTGGATTAAGAGTTGTGGACAAAAGCTACACCAAGGCTGATCATGTAAAGAAGATCATCATAAGCTTGCCTAGAAGATAGGGTCCAATGGTGACTGCATTCAAGATTGCAAAGAATTTGAAGGTGGTTTCTTTGGAAGAGCTAATCAGTGCCTTGAGAAGCCATGAGATAGAGCTGGATGCAAATGAACCTCAGAAGAAAGGTAAGTCTATTGCATTAAAATCTAATTTTAAAAAATGCACTAACGCTTTTCAGGCTGAAGAAGAAGATTCTGAAGAATCAGAATCAGAAGAAGAAGATGAACTGTCCATGATCTCCAGAAGGGTTAATCAACTCTGGAAAAGCAAGCAAAGGAAGTTCAAGAACTTCAGAAGTTCAAAGAAGCCTGAAAGAGGAGAATCTTCTGGTGGCAGAAGATCAGATAAGAAGAAGGTCATCTGCTATGAGTGCAATGAGCCTGGACACTTCAAGAATGAATGTCCAAAACTTCAGAAGGAGAATCTAAAGAAGAAGTTTCATAAGAAGAAGGGTCTTATGGCAACATGGGATGATTCTGAATCTGAATCAGAATCAGATTCTGAAGGCGAGCAAGCTAACTTTGCACTGATGGCCACAATGGATGATGGATCAGAATCTACATCAGAATCAGATTCTGAAGAGGTATTTTCTGAACTATCTAGAGAATAGTTAGTTTCCAGTTTAACTGAACTTCTGGAACTCAAGGCTCATCTTAGTATTAAATACAAAAAGCTGAAAAAGCAATTTGAATTTGAAACTAAGAAGCTGGAGTTGGAAAATTCTAAACTGAAGAAAAAAGTTTTAAAATTATCCAAAGATAGTGGATCTTCTTCTGAATCAGAAAAATCCATTCCTAGTCTCAATCATATTCTGAAAGAATATGACTCGAGCTTCAGAAAGTTTCTATCTAGAAGTATTGGCAGAAGTCACCTTGCTTCTATGATATATGGAGTTTCTGGAAACAAGAGGATTGGCGTTGGCTATGAGGGTGATATCCCACATAAATTTGAAACTATTGATGAGTTGAAAATCACATGCAAGCCATTGTATGAGCAGTTCAAATATGGCCACTCACATGATATTAGGCTCACCTCACATGCACAGAGTTTTCATACTACACACACCAAGAAGCATGTGACATAACCTAAAAAATATCATGCTGCCAAATCTAAAGGTTATCATATTGTCCCTCTTGTAAATTATTATGCTAAACCCAAGTTCAATTAGAACTTGAGGAAAACTAACAAAAAAGGACCCAAGAAATTATGGGTACCTAAGGAGAAGATAATTTCTGTTGCAGATATCCTTGGCAGCAAAGAAGACAAAGCACAAAATGTCATGGTACCTGGACTCTGGGTGCTCGCGACACATGACGGGAAGAAGGTCTATGTTCCAAGACCTGGTCCTTAAATCTGGTGGAGAAGTCAAGTTTGGAGGAGATCAGAAGGGCAAGATTATTGGCTCTGGAACCATAAGTATTGGTAACTCTCCTTCCATAACTAATGTACTTCTTATAGAAGGATTAACGCATAACTTATTGTCCATAAGTCAATTAAGTGACAATGGTTATGATATAATCTTCAATCAAAAGTCTTGCAAGGCTATAAGTCAGAAGGATGGCTCAATCCAATTTACAGGCAAGAGAAAGAACAACATTTATAAGATTGATATTTCAGATCTTGAGAAGCAGAAGGTGACTTGCCTTATGTCTGTTTCTGAAGAGAAATGGGTCTGGCACAGAAGATTAGGACATGCTAGTTTGAGAAAGATTTCTCATATTAACAAACTAAATCTGGTCAGAGGACTCCTAAATCTAAAATATAAATCAAATGCTCATTGTGAAGCATGTCAGAAGGGCAAGTTCTCCAAACCTGCATTCAAATCTAAGAATGTTGTCTCTTCCTCAAGGCCGTTAGAACTTCTACATATTGATATGTTTGGACCAGTCAAACCAGTATCTATCAGAGGGAAGAAATATGGACTAGTCATCGTAGATGATTATAGCCGCTGGACATGGGTAAAGTTCTTAAAACACAAGGATGAGTCTCATTCAGTGTTCTTTGAATTCAGCACTCAGATCCAATCTGAGAAGGAGTGCAAAATCATAAAGGTCAGAAGTGATCATGGTGGCGAATTTGAGAACAGATTCTTTGAGGAATTCTTCAAAGAAAATGGTATTGCCCATGATTTCTCTTGCCCCAGAACTCCACAGCAACATGGAGTTGTAGAGCGAAAGAATAGGACTCTGCAAGAAATGGCCAGAACCATGATCAATGAGACCAATATGGCTAAGCACTTCTGGGGAGAAGCAATAAACACTGCATGTTATATTCAGAATAGAATCTCTATAAGACCTATTCTAAATAAGACTCCTTATGAATTGTGGAAGAACAGAAAGCCCAACATTTCATATTTTCATCCTTTTGGATGTGTGTGTTTTATTTTGAATACTAAAGATCATCTTGGTAAGTTTGATTCTAAGGCACAAAAATGTTTTCTTCGTGGATATTCTGAACGCTCTAAAGGCTACATAGTATAAAATACTAAAACATTGGTTGTAGAAGAATCAATCAATATCAGATTTGATGATAAGCTTGGTCTTGAAAAACCAAAGCAATTTGAGAATTTTGCATATATAGATATTGACATATCAGAAGCTGTAGAACCAAGAAGCAAAGTTCCAGAAGCTGAAAGTCTCAAAATCAAAGGATCAGAAGATCAAGATGCTGCATCTTTAGAGAATCTCAGAATTTCTGAAGAGCCAACAATCAGAAGATCTTCTAGACTCACCTCAGCTCTCTCAGAAGATGTGATCCTTGGAAAGAAATATGATCCTATCAGAACTAGATCATTTCTAAAGAATAACAATCAGAAGCAGTGATCAGATTCAGAAGGTGAAAAGTTCTATTCAGAACAACACAGCTGTCATCAAGTATTTTCTGATGGTGAACACGTGTCTGTACGGTTAGTAAAAGCGTGAGGAATCTGATGAGACGCCGCCCTAGGTAACTGTGTTAAATCATTTCATTTACCACGATCTCTCACCAAACGTCACTCATCATTTAATGCAATTGATTTCTTTTGATTTTGTAACTGTTCATTCTCAAAATTTTATTGGATTCTTTTTCAAATCCGTCTCTATAAATACATTTCAAGTCATAACATTTATCTTTTTCGCTCCCATTCTTTCTTTCTTCTTGCATGCATTTTTGCAACCTTTTTGGTCTTTTCTCAAACCCTAAGCGCAAACCCAGAACTTGTTCTTCAAATCTCTGTACTGTTTCAATGGCCGCTTCTTCATCTCAAAATGTTGGCTCATCTGTCCCTCTCCATTTACAAGAAGAAGATCAGTAAATTACTCCGGTTATCGCCTGTTCTATTCCCAAAAAGGAGTTGGAAGTTATCTGTGAACTCATGGTAGATTTTGATAGTGTCGAAGAACATGGATTTCATCTTAAAGAAGATATTCTCTTTCAAGGATGGACCTCGTTCTTTGCTGAGCTCTGTGGACCAGTTTACCCAGATCTTGTTAAGGAATTTTGGGTGCATGCAGTTGTTGCTCCTAAATCCATTCTGTCTTTCGTCCATGGGAAGTTTGTGATTGTTACTAAGAACATCCTGAGAATGATGTTCGATTTAAGAAACCCTGAAGGTGCTCACAAAATTGATCAGAGGGCTGATTGGGAAGAAGTGTTGACTACTCTTTACACAAACGTAAAGGAGACAAAGCGTGTAAAGGACATGAGGGATCTTTATAAAATCTGGACCAAGATTCTTCTGGGGTGTTTCTATCACAGAAAAGGAACACATGCTGCAGATTTCGTAAACAATGAGCAGAAATACATTCTGTATTGCATTGCCACTAAAAAGAAGGTTGATGTTATCTACATCATCTTCAATCACATGTGGAATGCTGTGAGGGATCATTACAAACCTTCTGATCCATTCCAATATTATTGAGAACTTGGAAGCTGAAGGTACCATAAAAGATCTTGTTGTTAACACTGGAAGTTGCTTGAATGCTCTCACCTTGAGAAAGATGAGTGTCATTGATGCTATCATCAAAACCCCTCAACCTCTTCCTGAAGTAAGAAGCAGAAGAGATCCTATTCTTGCTGACTTCGAACCCTTCTTCAGAAGTAAGATGCCAGAAGTCAGAACTAGATATCTGAATGTCCTCAAGGAAGAAAAAGAAGAAAAAGAAAAAGGATAAGTTGTTCCTGCTAAGGGAGGTCGCAAGAAAGCTTCTACCTCCAAGCCCGCTGTTTCAAAAGATGTTTCAGAAGCTGTTCCTGAAGCTGCTGAAAAGAAGGAAAGAAGGACTAAGAGAAAATTTGATCATCCTTCTGATAATCAGGTGAAGGTAGTTCAGAGTGTAGCTGCTGCTACTACTGTTGAGAAAGCTGTTCCAGAAGAAGTTGTTGCTGAAGAAGTTCAGGTTGCTTCAATTGAAATTGAGAAGAGTAAGAAGGAGAACGCTGAGAAGAAGAAGAAGAGAAAGCCTTCTAATAACACCGAGAAAACTGTTAAAACTGTTGAGAAGAAGAAAACAAGAAAAAGAAAATTAATAATTGATGCCTCACCCATCACAGATGTTCCCATTCCTTCATCTCCACCCACAACCAACCATGCTTCTGACCGGGCCCTTGAAACCCCTGTTCTTGATATACAACCCCTTCAAACTAGCTTTCCACCTCACACAGAAATATCCACTTCTCAACCCTCACCTCATGCTAACCTTGAAACCATTCCCTCAAACTCTCAAAATAACCCTGCTATTTCTGATCTTCCAGACTCTGCATCACATGAGCAATTGCTCCGTGATTGCAATTACACTCCCAAGCCTCATCCTAAAGCTGAGCTGGTAGTGTTAGATTCTGAAAATGAAGCAGAATCTTCTTATCGGTTGGATAGAGAACCTCAACCTTACTTTGTTTTAAAACCAGACTCTCCCATAACTAAAATAAAATCTCGACGATTTTACCCTATTGATATAATTTTTGAATTAGTAACGGGAAACATCAGAAGAGTCCGTGATACTCTCAGAATAGTTCATAGTGGAGGATTGAATGATGTGGCTATGCAAAATTTCTAGAGAATTTTCAGAAGAAAATCAGATGCTTACTTTCAAGAACTTCAGGAAATCTCTGTAGAACTTGCTCCTCGTCCTCGTAATTTTCTGAGGCACTATGAAGACTTTTGGGTTAGTCACCTTGGAGGGAGATATATCTTTTAAGAGAAGAAGTTTGTGGATGAACTGAGGAAGCAAGAATTGTTGTAGCAATGGAAGCTAATCCTTGCAAAGATATTATGGTCTGGAGACCTCAGTATCCAGTTCTGACTAGGGACTTCAAGTCCTTGTTTGACTATCTGAGGGAGAATCCTTCTGAGGAAGACCCTGCTATGGTCATTCAAGAAGTTGCTGACCTCCAGAAGTTGAAGGACCTTCTGCACCAAGGAATCTGGCTGCCATTCTTCAGGCTCTTAAGAATGGAGATTCTGAGGTGCCTGCTGCAGAGTATGGAGATGCTTCTATGGAAGATGCAGATGCTGAAGATCATCCGGGTGAAACTATTCCTGTTGAGGAAAATCAGAATGATGATCTGACAATGAAAGCTACGGTTCAGAATGCTATCCCTCTGGACAGAAGTTGTGAAGCTTCTTCTGGTGAACCTTCTCTTCTAGTGAAGACTCTAGAGGTCATTCAGAAGAATTAGGCTAAGCTAGCTTCTTGAATGGACAGTCAGGATACAATCAATGCTGAGTTCCGCACCTTCATGGAGAGGCCGACTGAGAGCAACAATGGGATTCATGACATGCTGGCCAAGATCATGTCCAAGCTAGGGTCATCTTAGTCTTTGAGTCTTTGTTGTTTTCTTTGATTGCTGCATCTGTCTTCTATGCATCTTCTATGCATCTTCCAGGTACTCTTGTACTTCTGACAATTTCTCCTTGTTATCAATGAAATTGTCTTTTCTTCTCTCATATTGTTTGTCTTGTTTTTAATCTGAATCTCTTATGTTTTTGATGTTATGACATAAAGGGGGAGAAAAATGTGATAAATGATCTGATTTATTTTATCAGTTGCTGGGAAAAAGGCTCCACATTTCTAACAGAACTTGCAAAGTTCTATGTCTTTAAGTGTTTTTGCAGGAATTGAAGATTCTCTTTAAAGCTCAACATGAGAAGCAAAGACATGGGGAAAAGCAATTCTGTATAGAAACAAGCTAATGGAAATTGAAGCAAGCTGAGTGCTGTAAAGCTTTAAGAATCAGAAGCAAGAAGGAAGAATGTTCTGATATTCTGATGATAGAATATGCTCTAACTCATTCTTATTCCTTATATGTTCTGATGCATGTTTTTAGTTATAAAATATGCTCTGTAACATTACTGTTGTTATTGTTGTTTGTTCTGAGACATATTATATGTTCTGATACATATTCTATGTTCTGATTCATTCATGCTGACTTTTGTCATTTAGTTTGTTCTGTAACATTTCAGGATGTCGAGATGCTCTGATGATGCTCTGGTACATTCAACAATGTTCTGATACAATCTAGCATGCAATGATTCTAGAAGAAATTCAAGCTCTGAAGCTGTCCTATGGAAGCAAGAATCAAAAGCTATGAATGTTCTGAAGATCTAAGCATATGTGAACGTCTCAACTGAAATACTCAGGGAAGTCTTTTATTTATAAAATTCTTCTAGTATTTATTTCAGGGGGAGATTATTTATCTCAGGGGGAGATTGTTAATCTCAGGGGGAGACATATTCACACACAATGTCTATATGCTCATGCTATAGCTGTGTAATTGTCTTTAGCCGTCTGTTATTCTGATTGCAAATTCATATCATTTATGTATGTTTTTGTCATCATCAAAAAGGGGGAGATTGTTAGAACAAGATTTGTTCTGATCAATATTCTTAGTTTTGATGATAACAAGCATATGAATTTTGTATGAGATAATGTGGTACTCTAATACTATGCAATTTCCATTTCAAGAATTATATAAAGAGTATGCACAAAATCAGCGCAAGAAGCACTGACTCAGAAGGTTCAGCATGCAACATCAGAACATGATCTGGCAAGACATCAGAAGATGGTCAAGCAGAATCAGAACATGGGTCTATGGAAGCATCAGAAAAACTTGAGATCAGAGGCAGAAGCACTGAAGTTTTCATGGTATCACGCTCAAAAGCACATCAAAGTCAGAAGACAAGAAGATGCTCTGCACCAAGTTGTTTGACTCTGATGATATTCAAACGTTGTTTACACAAACATCAGATCAGAAGCAAGTACAAGATGGCAGGCTACGCTGACTGACAAAAGGAACGTTAGAAGCTATTAAAGGCAACGTCAGTAGACACAGCGAATGCAAGGCTCGAGGTAGTTGACAAAAGAGTGAAACATTAAATGCAATGCTGTACGGATTATGCAAAGCATTAATTGCTCCCAATGTTCATCTTCTCAAGCGCCTATAAATATGAAGTTCTGATGAGAAGCTCAAAAACACTTGCGCAAATATACAGAAACGCTGTCAAATTAAAAAGCTCTCAAACTTCATCATCAAACTCACTACATTGCTGTTGTAATATATTAGTGAGATTAAGCTTAAAATTAAGAGAAAATCACAGTTGTGATAATAGCTTTATAAGAAGCATTGTAACTCTTAAAAGAACTTGTTTACATTAAGTTGTAAGGACTAGAGTGATCAGGTTGTTAATCAGTAAACTCTAGAAAGTCTTAGAGGGTATCTAAGCAGATTGTTCCTAGAGTGATCAGGTTATGATCAGTATACTCTAGAAGACTTAGCAGTTGTCTAAGTGGAAAACCATTGTAATCTCGTGTGATTAGTGGATTAAATCCTCAGGTGAGGTAAATCACTCCAAGGGGGTAGACTGGAGTAGTTTAGTTAACAACGAACCAGGATAAAAATCATTGTGCAAATAGTTTTTATCTTACAAGTTTTAAAGCTACACTTATTCAAACCCCCCATTTCCAAGTGTTTTTCTATCCTTCAGGATCTTGATTGAAAATCAGACTTTAAACTTCCTAATTTTGATCCAATTTTATTCTTTTCTTTCCAATCTCATTTTGCACGAATTTTGGTCAAATATATGACTTAAATGATGACTGATGTGGACTAGAAAGAAAATAAATCCCATCTTTTTTATTTTCTTTCAAAAATATTTGATTAAATTGATTTCTTAATGGATAGAAAATCATAAAAAATCAAGTGATCATCAATGGTTCGTGGCATTGGATATGAACCTCACTGGTGACTTGTAGCACAAGTTTGGATCATAAAATATTGGGCCTCTTTGCAAAGAAAACCATTTTGAAGCCTTTTGTTTCACATTTTTCCCTAAAAAATTATCCAACTTTGACAAGGCATATCTCTCTCAGTTTTTGAGGTATGGAGAAGTTTTAAGACTTTTTAGAATCCTTAAAGTGTCCTCTAACCAGTGTTTTTTGTCTCATGTCAAAATAATTTTCCATGCTCCTTGTGTGTCCTTTTGAAAAAAATGACTTTTGGTTGACTTTTGAAAAGGACCTATAATGTTTTGATCCATATCTCTCAAATGAAGCATTTCCAGACTTGGCTTGTGTGAGATAAAATTGTAGAGAATCCAATTTCCTTCAAAATGAGCTTTGGATGGAAAATTATGATGTTCCATGTAGGAGTTATGGCTGGTCAAAGTTCAGTTGGCTTTCCCCTATGAAAACCCTAATTTAGAAACTTTAGAATTGTTGATTTCTGATCTTTCCTTGATGAACCATGATCAATTCTTGATCAAATGGTGAATGATACTTCAATATGAGGATGTTGACCAAAAATCAAGAGTTTTGACTGTACTTTGACTATAATTAGTCTTTTAGGTCAATTAGTCGATTATTGATCATTTGGGCCATTAAGTGAGCACTCTTTCAAATTAGGGCTTGAGACTTGGCATGAGAATCCTTTGAGGCGTATGAGAGGTTATGAGAACCACTTGAATTGTCACAACTTGATTTTTCTTGAAGAGAAGCAAAACCCTAGTTTGAGGGTTGTTGTTTAGGAGAATGTACAGTCAGTCAAATCTTGAGCTTCTGATATTCAAATGAGCTTGAGTATAAAATGTGGTGGGCAAATTTTGGGGTATGACAGCTGCCCCTGTTCAATTGTCTTAAACCTGAAGATGTAGAGTGGTTTGTACGCCAGCCGGTATCTGAAGGTGGAAGATGATTGAACACTAGAATACCAAGAAATTTGCCCTAGCTGAAGTAGGGACTTTTTTCGGAGATGGGCTTGAAGATGCCATCCAGGTTGATAGACTTGGGAATCAGAACACATCGTACGTTAGACCGTATCTAAAGGATAGACTTCTTTAGAACAAGTCGTACGTTAGACTGGGTTTAGTTTGCATCAGCAGATGTCTGGAAAACCGTGTGTTAGGATGAAGGATATGTCGTGCGTTAGATCAGATCCGATTTGCATCTGTAGATGTCTGCAAAACCGTGTGTTAGGTCGGAGGATGAGTCGTGCGTTAGACTGAATCCTTTGTATTTAAGAAGTGTTTGTTGGAGATTAATCGTGTCAGCACCGTTCGTAGTAACTGAATTAGACTTTGGAAAAGTTGATCGTGTCTACACCGTTCGTGATGATAGAGTTAGATCTTGGAATGTTGATTGTGTCAGCACCGTTCGTAGTAACTGAATTAGACCTTGGAAGAATTGATCGTGTCCACACCGTTCGCGATGATGGAATTAGATCTCTTGTCGTGTCAGCACCGTTCGTAGTAACTGAATTAGACCTTGGGAAGATGATTGTGTCTACACCGTTCGTGATGATAGAATTAGATCTCTTGTCGTGTCAGTACCATTCGTAGTAACTGAATTAGACTTTAGGGGATAATTGATCGTGTCCACACCGTTCGTGATGATAGAATTAGATCCTTTGAGAGTTGATCGTGTTAGTACCGTTCGTAGTAACTGAATTAGATCTTTGAACATGATCGTGTCACTACCGTTCGTGGTAAATGAATTAGATCTTGGAAGATGATCGTGTCAGTATCCTTTGTAGTAGCTGAATTAGTTCCTGGAAATTTGGAGATTTCGTTCATTTGTCTGTACCTGTATTCTGCAATAGGTGTAGCAATTTGTATAATATCATGATGCATGTGTTATGTAATGAGTCCCTCAAAATAAATGAGAAACTTTGTATGTTATGCATGAGTTCATTATGAGGTAATGTATGCGATGTATGAATATGCTTATGATTTATGACATATGACTATGATTTATGCTGTTTGACACATCTTGATTGAGAAGATGGATCTCCATGTCATTGTAATTTTTATCTTATCTTGAAGATGCTCGGCTGGGGATTTATGATTTTTGCTTGGGGATGATCAGCAACTTGATGTGTCCTGATTGGGAAAAAGTTATTAGTAAACCATGTTGGAGAAGAGCAAAGTGTTGGAGAATTGGTAGTGTTTGAAGATGTAAACTCTGTTAGGGAGATATGTCTTTGTTGGTCGAGTATGTTTGAAGATATCTTCTTGAGGATTGCTCGGTGGGGATATGATCTTGTGAAATCGGAGTTGTGGGAGAAGAGAAAAGTGTCGGGGATCCTCGAGAGATTTCTCGGAATATCGACTTGGTTGCCCCAGATTGATCGGGAAATAGTTTGAAACCCACTTGGGATGTATGACTTTGACTGTTTGGCATTTGAGAGATTCTTGGAATCTTGATCTGACTGCCCCAGGTTGATTGGATAAACCATGTCATGCTCCTTGCATACATAAGGGTCATTGCTTCTTAAGTGATTTGTCTGTCGGGATGACTTTTAGTCATTAGTTGTACCCTGTGCAAATTCTTTCTGTTGCTAGCATTTGAAATTATGTAGCAGAATATGTTTAATAATGAATTCATGAGATGCAATGCATACGTCTGTCTTGAGTTTTTGAAAAACATTAAAACTGGAGATGTAAAATCATGATATTTATAAAAACATGATGTTTTTAAAAAACAAGATATCAACCTAGCATCATATTGCTTGCGTTCATTATGGCCTTTGCAGTGTCAGCCATACGAGGCTCCTCAGGTGAGTTGAAATCAATGACCTTGTCATGAATGAAGTTTTGAATCACATGCTTCAACGGTCTACCATCCTTTACATCATGCTCAGGATTGTTCGAATAATAAGCACATCTCGCATTTGTAATTATGCCCAAGAATAAGACTGCCTTCAATTCTTCTTGCCCCTTGTTCACGATCAGAATCAAGGTTTGGGATCGGGTGTTCTGAGCCTGAAGGTGTTTGACTAACTGCTCGAAATCCATTTGGACTGAAGTAAACAGCAAGAGAGGATGAGATACCTGTTGTGAGAAACCTGCTATGCGATGTTATGAATGCAAATGCAATGTTTTCAAGGATCTATAGGAAATTTAGTTTGCGACGTTAGAAAATTTTTGGTTGCGTCTTTGTCTGAAGAATTCTGAATTTCGTCTTTGAACATCCTTCTTTGAGAATCGAGCTCACCATATCGAGTGGGTCATCGCCTCTGATTCGGGATATCTCTGAATTTGAAGGTACATGGCTAGAGGAAAATAAATCCTCTTGCCCCTTGATAGGTATGATGTCTTTAAACTGGAAGGCATACAACCAGAGGAAAATAAATCCTCTTGCCCCTTGATGGGTACGGTGTCTTTGATTTGCCAGACAAATGGCCAGAGGAAAGTAAATTCTCTTGCCCCTAGATAGGAATTCCGTCCTTGATAAGAGCACCTGAAACTGTGCGCCCTAAATTCCTAAGATCCTTGTAAGGGTTAGTTAACATGCTATGTTATGATGTCATGACTATATGTGAATGTAGCTCATTATGCACAGCGTGAGATAGTAAGGGCAAACAAGTCCTTTCAACAAAACCTGCGAGGAAACGAAGGTTAGTAGCAAGCACAAACAAGTCACACAAGTCACGCAAGTCAGACAAGTCACACAATTTGCTTAGGCTCGGCTTGCATGGAGTTTAGATCATGTGAGCACTTCTAAAGGTATTTCTAAGGATAAAGATGATATCAGCAACGGGTTCTATGAGTTATCCAAAATTGTCAGCACTTCTAAAGCACCCTCGGACATGATACATTCGCATCATGCAATGATACTTTGAGAAAGAACCTATCTGAATTGTAGTATCAGGTAGCGACTAGTTCTCAACATTTGTCAAGAGTAGTCCCCCCACTACGATCCTAAAGGCCAAGATGGGTTAAAGGTAACTAAAGGTCCTTGAGCTCCGGCGCACCCACAGACACATACATAGACCTCCCTCATTTGAGAAAGGTGTGCATTTGCCATGACTATGCCACTCCTAATCTTAAGTGTACTTGAATCCGGGTGCAGGATTCGTCCTTCAGTTAATTCCCAAAACAACCCTGAAAAATAAAGCAAGCAAAGCAAACAATAGAATACAATTAAGTGATCCTAAACTTTTAAGGTAACCCCTCTTTTAATCGAAAAATCCCAAGCAGAGTCGCCAGCTCTATAATACGGTGAACTGAATTTTTTATCGAAATGTACGGTAAGCAAGAGTCGCCACCGACTTTTATTTTATCCAAATTAATTAGAAAGGCTAAAAGAACAGGAAAAACCTTTGGAATAAAAACAGGGTTCGGGGGGTAATTTATGCAAAGGGAAGGTGTAAGGCACCCTTTGCATCCATGGTTTTCCATGGGCTCTTAATTGCTTTGCTCTTTTTGTTTTCAAAAATTCAGAAATGTAGAAGAAGTGAATACGGACTTTAGCTCGTAAATGAGCGTAGCCATATTGAAGTTTTTTAAGAAAAAGGTAGAAAAAGGAATTTAAACCAGAGCATGCAATTAAGGGCAAATTACCTCGATATTTGTAAAAAGATTCTTTTTAGCCTTTCGGGGTGAAAGGGTCTATCAATGCCATAAGAGGGCAGGAAGCCTTTCATTTGGAGATTGAAGGGTCGTTGAGCTATTGTTCACCATAAGACTGTCCCATGCCATAGAGAGGCAGGTAGTCTAAGGGAAGGATCAGAATAGCCTTTCGTAGGCAACCAGAGGAAACCTCAGCCTTTCGTAGGCAACTTCCGAGGGTCGAGATCATGTTTAGTGTATCGAAGGCAGCATCATTAGGGACTTATGATCTTAATCGAGGAAACATGGCTGAGGTATTCTCGTATTCGAGGGACATGGCTATTCTGTAAAAACACAAGGCAACAAAGGCAACAGGCAACAGGCAACAGGCAACAAGAGGGGTTACCACAAAGTGTGCGTGGGTGCAACAATCACGTGATTAATTCGAATATTTATCTTATAAAAATTAAATGATTCTAAGTTCAATTTCAAAGTTATCACTCCCTAGGGTTACTAACCACACAGTAATATAAACAATATAATTAAAGCAATATGGGGAAGGGAAAAAGAAACCAGCGGAGGGAAAGGGAAAATTAAGCCAGCGGGTTTGACATAAGTAATAATTAAATAGAAAAAGTAAAAAAGGTGGTTTAATTTAGGGTTACCGACTATTGAGCTTTAGCGGTTGGCAAACCCTGAAAAAGTGGGAAAAATAGAAACCAAAGGGCAGTGAGCGCATTATCAATTCATAAGAAATTAAGGTTAATCCTAATTAAAAAGAGGTAATAATAAAATAAAAATACGGAAATAAGGTAAATAAATAGAAAAAAAACTTAGCTTTGGTTTGATTTGATATGGTTTGTAATCGAGGGCGACCTCGAGGTTAACCCTGAAAAATGGCAAGAGAGGCAAGTGAGTGCAAAATAGTCCATTGACCTTCGATGCATTAACCCTATTAATACTTTTATAAGGCAAATAATTATTAAAAGAAAAATGAAGGAAAATAAGAGTCGGGACTTAGCTTCGTGGGAGGCGAGGCGCGTGGTCGAAAGGCATCTGAAAAGTCAACCCTGAAATAGACACAGAAAAAGTAATTTTTTAGTGTAGGGTTAATTCTCGTAGACCCTGATTCAGGGGTTAATTGAATAAAGTGACAAATTGAGTTAATTAATTATTGGTTTCGCAACCTAATTAATTAAATTGATGAAAATAAACTTTCGATAAAATCCCTAACCCTAATATAATTTTTCAATTAATAGGATAATTAATCAATGAAACAATTAATTTGAATGGATTAACTTAATTTAAAACAAATAAAATTAATTATTTATAATAACAAAACAAAGATACATATCTTATTTGTATTTAGACAAAGAGAAAGTTATTTCTTAAAAAAGGGGTTTATATAATAAATAATAAAAAAAAATGTGATAAAGAAAAGAAAAGAAAATAGAAAAGAAAATAAAAAAAATAAAAAAAACAAGAAAGAGAACTCAGCTGGAATTGTGTGAGGTGTGTTTATGAAGGTCCATGGTGCATATTCAGATCTGAAAGCGTTGGATCAGAATTGAAATAGATCTGATGGCTGGATATTTGCCAGCGTACGTGTGCATGCGTGAGAAGAAGAATGCTGGATCTGAAAGGAGAGATAAACAAAAACACGCGAAAATAAATGTCCAAGGCAAGGTTCGAACCAAAACCCTTTTGCTCTAAGACTTTGGACCATGCTCGCTACCGCTACACCATTGTTTTTTCGCTGTTAACCATACCATTTGAAATTAACATATAATAAACAAATTAACTAGGATAAAATTCAAATGAAACCCAAGGCGCCATCACTGTTCATCTTCTCCGGTGGTTCTGAATCTACTACCTCTGTTCTAGCTACGAGTTTGCTACGAACACGTTCGTAGTTAGTCCCTGCAAAACACCAATATCCTCATACATGCCTAATAAATGTCAAAAGAGAGCTCAGGTTCATTATACGCGACCCAACGAACACAGTAGCATCATCAATCTGGGCTAGTTTCGTCCCTAACACAGAACCCCCAATTCATAAAACTATGAACCCTAACAATGGCACCACCCTCAATTTGCAGAAAAACTTAAATTAAATTATTCAAATAGCTTGCAAACAACATTATGAACACATATATGTAATCAAATCACATTAAAAGCGTATGAATCATAGGAATCGAATCTGAAAAATAAGACACCAAACCGTGATCAATTCTTGACGATTCCGTAGGCCGTGAACATTGGTAATGATTGGAATGGCTCTAGAGAAGCTCCAGGAAGATGTTGGGATCCACGAGACTCCTTGATTCGGGCTCCCAATGTGAATTCGAAATTCACTTTTCCTTGAGATTTCAAGGACTCAGTTCCGGGCTTGTGGCAGAGATCAATCCCCTTTTTTCATTAGGATTCCTTATGCTTATATAACAGAAGGAGTTTAGGTCACAATCTAAACCAAATTCCCTTGAATCAAGAGATTGGATCTTGATTGAAAATCAAACTTTAAACTTCCTAATTTTGATCCAATTTTATTCATTTCTTTCCAATCTCATTTTGCACGAATTTTGGTCAAATATATGACTTAAATGATGACTGATGTGGACTAGAAAGAAAATAAATCCCATCTTTTTTATTTTCTTTCAAAAATATTTGATTAAATTGATTTCTTAATGGATAAAAAATCATAAAAAATCAAGTGATCATCAATGGTTTGTGGCATTGGATATGAACCTCATTGGTGACTTGTAGCACAAGTTTGGATCATAAAATATTGGGCCTCTTTGCAAAGAAAACCATTTTGAAGCCTTTTGTTTCACATTTTTCCCTAAAAAATTAACCAACTTTGACAAGGCATATTTCTCTCAATTTTTGAGGTATGGAGAAGTTCAAGGACTTTTTAGAAACCTTAAAGAGTCCTCTAACCATTGTTTTTGGTCTCATGTCAAAATAAATTTCCATGCTCCTTGTGTGTCCTTTTGAAACAAATGACTTTTGGTTGACTTTTGAAAAGGACCTATAATGTTTTGATCCATATCTCTCAATTGAAGCATTTCCAGACTTGGCTTGTGAGAGATAAAATTGTAGAGAATCCAATTTCCTTCAAAACGAGCTTTGAATGGAAAATTTCTGATGTTCCATGTAGGAAATATGGTTGGTCAAAGTTCAGTTGACTTTCTACCAGAGACTTTCAAAATCTTTGTTTTCAAATTCTCCATCATGATCACTTCGGACTTTGACTATTTTGCAATTCATTTCATTTTGTACTTGGGAACAGAAGGTGGAAAACACAAAATATGACTCATCCTTGTTTCTCAAGAATTTTACCCATGTCCATCTGCTATAGTAATCTACAATAACTAGTCCATATTTCTGTCCATTGATAGACACAGTTTTCATTGGTCCAAATAAATCAATGTGAAGAAGTTCTAATGGTTTAGATGTAGATACAACTTTCTTAGCTTTGAAAGAGGTTTTAGTAAATTTTCCTTTTTGACATGCTTCATAGAGAGCATATGAAAAAAACATCAAATTTGCCAAGCCTCTGACTAATCCAAGCTTGTTTAGTTGAGATATCTTTCTCATACTAACATGACCCAGATGTCTATGTCAGACCCATTGCTCTTCATTGACAGAGAGAAGACATTTTACATTCTAATCCTTCAGATCAGACAACCTTATTTTGTAAATATTGTTCTTCCTCGTACCATTGAACAAAACTGAGCCATCCTTTTGACTAACAGCTTTATAAAACTTTTGATTAAATACAACATCAAAACCATTGTCACTAAGTTAACTAATCTATAGTAAGTTATGCATTATATCCTCTACAAAAATTACATTATTAATACAAGGAAGCTTACAATTACCTATGGTTCTGTAACCAAAAACCATTCCTTTTTTATTAACTCTGAAACCGATGAAGCCCCCAAGCTTAAGTTTCAATTTTTGGAACATACGCCTTTCTCCCGTCATGTTTCGCAAGAATCCACTCTTGTTCATCATCAGAGTGATTCATTTTCTATTGTCAGTTCACTTACTCAAATATTTTTCCTTGTATTAGCTTCTACCATGAATGCCATATTCCCTTGCTCCTCATCAGAAAGGAAAGAACAGGTTGTTTTTATATTGGTTCACTTAAGAAACCCTTAAGCTAGTCCAGCCCACCCTTCCGAGGTGGTTTTGCCTCTCTCAATCGAGGACTTAAGCCACTATAACCGAACCGATTACAATCTCATGTGCAATAGCCTCTAACTAACGTTTGCACAGACAACCCCCGTGACTAACGACCTGCACGAGCAACCCCTGCGACTAACAACCTGCACAAGAAATAACTTGTGACTAAAAACCTCTAAGACTCTCTAGTCCAAGACTTCTCGAGGCAAAATACATTCACTCGGTCTCTCAAGGAACGATCAAACAACCTTTGATCTGGTTTTGATAGGAGCGTCCTTTTTTTCCTAGAATCAGTTCTTCAGGATTTGAGTAGGTCAGTCCGATCTTCTTTTGTTGTGAAGGATCAGAAGGATCCGCATCTTCTTTTTCAACTGATGCTTCTGGTTCTTTTGTTTCTGATTTCTTTGCTAATGATTCTTTCTCTCTAGGTTCTACAAAGGTGATCTCCAGATCTGCAAACTTTCAACTAGCTTTGACCTTTCAGGATCAAGCTTATCATTGAATCTTATATGAATTTATTCTTCCACAATTCGTCCCTTAGTGTTATTGACTCTGTAGCGTTTTTAGCATTCAAAATATCCTAACATCAAACACTTCTGTGCTTTGGAATCAAATTTACTCAAATTCTCCTTAGTGTTTAACATAAAACATACACATCCAAATGGATGGAAATAGGATGTGTTTGGCTTTCTATTCTTCCATAGTTCATATGGAATCTTACCCAAAATAGGTCTTATAGAAGTCCTATTCTCAACATAACATGCTGTATTCATAACTTCTGCCCATAAATGCTTTGCCATGTCAGTCTCTTGGATCATAGTGCAAGCCATCTCTTGTAGAGTTTTATTTTTCCTTTATACAACATCATCTTGTTGTGGGGTTCTAGGGCAGGAAAAATCATGTGAAATACCATTTCTACCAGAGACTTTCAAAATCTTTGTTTTCAAATTCTCCATCATGATCACTTCGGACTTTGACTATTTTGCAATTCATTTCATTTTGTACTTGGGAACAGAAGGTGGAAAACACAAAATGTGACTCATCCTTGTTTCTCAAGAATTATACCCATGTCCATCTGCTATAGTAATCAACAATAACTAGTCCATATTTCTGTCCATTTATAGACGCAGTTTTCATTGGTCCAAATAAGTCTATGTGAAGAAGTTCTAATGGTTTAGAGGTAGATACAACTTTCTTAGCTTTGAAAGAGGTTTTAGTAAATTTTCCTTTTTGACATGCTTCATAGAGAGCATCTGAAAAAAAACATCAAATTTGCCAAGCCTCTGACTAATCCAAGCTTGTTTAGTTGAGATATCTTTCTCATACTAACATGACCCAGATGTCTATGTCAGACCCATTGCTCTTCATTGACAGAGAGAAGACATTTTACATTCTAATCCTTCAGATCAGACAACCTTATTTTGTAAATATTGTTCTTCCTCGTACTATTGAACAAAACTGAGCCATCCTTTTGACTAACAGCTTTATAAAACTTTTGATTAAATACAACATCAAAACCATTGTCACTAAGTTAACTAATCTATAGTAAGTTATGCATTATATCCTCTACAAAAATTACATTATTAATACAAGGAAGCTTACCATTACCTATGGTTCTGTAACCAAAAACCATTCCTTTTTTATTAACTCTGAAACCGATGAAGCCCCCAAGCTTAAGTTTCAATTTTTGGAACATACGCCTTTCTCCCGTCATGTTTCGCAAGCATCCACTCTTGTTCATCATCAGAGTGATTCATTTTCTATTGTCAGTTCACTTACTCAAATATTTTTCCTTGTATTAGCTTCTACCATGAATGCCATATTCCCTTGCTACTCATCAGAAAGGAAAGAACAGGTTTTTTTTATATTGGTTCACTTAAGAAACCCTTAAGCTAGTCCAGCCCACCCTTCCGAGGTGATTTTGCCTCTCTCAATCGAGGACTTAAGCCACTATAACCGAACCGATTACAATCTCATGTGCAATAGCCTCTAACTAACGTTTGCACAGACAACCCCCGTGACTAACGACCTGCACGAGCAACCCCTGCGACTAACAACCTGCACAAGAAATAACTTGTGACTAAAAACCTCTAAGACTCTCTAGTCCAAGACTTCTCGAGGCATCATACATTCACTCGGTCTCTCAAGGATTGATCAAACAACCTTTGAACTGGTTTTGATAGGAGCGTCCTTTTTTTCCTAGAATCAGTTCTTCGGGATGTGAGTAGGTCAGTCCGATCTTCTTTTGTTGTGAAGGATCAGAAGGATCCGCATCTTCTTTTTCAACTGATGCTTCTGGTTCTTTTGTTTCTGATTTCTTTGCTAATGATTCTTTCTCTTTAGGTTCTACAAAGGTGATCTCCAGATCTGCAAACTTTCAACTAGCTTTGACCTTTCAGGATCAAGCTTATCATTGAATCTTACATGAATTTATTCTTCCACAATTCGTCCCTTAGTGTTATAGACTCTGTAGCATTTTGAGAATTCAAAATATCCTAACAGCAAACACTTCTGTGCTTTGGAATCAAATTTACTCAAATTCTCCTTAGTGTTTAACATAAAACATACACATCCAAATGGATGGAAATAGGATGTGTTTGGCTTTCTATTCTTCCATAGTTCATATGGAATCTTACCCAAAATAGGTCTTATAGAAGTCCTATTCTCAACATAACATGCTGTATTCATAACTTCTGCCCATAAATGCTTTGCCATGTCAGTCTCTTGGATCATAGTGCAAGCCATATCTTGTAGAGTTTTACTTTTCCTTTCTACAACATCATTTTGTTGTGGGGTTCTAGGGCAGGAAAAATCATGTGAAATACCATTTCTACCAGAGACTTTCAAAATCTTTGTTTTCAAATTCTCCATTATGATCACTTCGGACTTTGACTATTTTGCAATTCATTTCATTTTGTACTTGGGAACAAAAGCTGGAAAACACAAAATGTGACTCATCCTTGTTTCTCAAGAATTTTACCCATGTCCATCTGCTATAGTAATCAACAATAACTAGTCCATATTTCTGTCCATTTATAGACGCAGTTTTCATTGGTCCAAATAAGTCTATGTGAAGAAGTTCTAATGGTTTAGAGGTAGATACAACTTTCTTAGCTTTGAAAGAGGTTTTAGTAAATTTTCCTTTTTGACATGCTTCATAGAGAGCATCTGAAAAAAAACATCAAATTTGCCAAGCCTCTGACTAATCCAAGCTTGTTTAGTTGAGATATCTTTCTCATACTAACATGACCCAGATGTCTATGTCAGACCCATTGCTCTTCATTGACAGAGAGAAGACATTTTACATTCTAATCCTTCAGATCAGACAACCTTATTTTGTAAATATTGTTCTTCCTCGTACTATTGAACAAAACTGAGCCATCCTTTTGACTAACAGCTTTATAAAACTTTTGATTAAATACAACATCAAAACCATTGTCACTAAGTTAACTAATCTATAGTAAGTTATGCATTATATCCTCTACAAAAATTACATTATTAATACAAGGAAGCTTACCATTACCTATGGTTCTGTAACCAAAAACCATTCCTTTTTTATTAACTCTGAAACCGATGAAGCCCCCAAGCTTAAGTTTCAATTTTTGGAACATACGCCTTTCTCCCGGCATGTTTCGCAAGCATCCACTCTTGTTCATCATCAGAGTGATTCATTTTCTATTGTCAGTTCACTTACTCAAATATTTTTCCTTGTATTAGCTTCTACCATGAATGCCATATTCCCTTGCTACTCATCAGAAAGGAAAGAACAGGTTTTTTTTATATTGGTTCACTTAAGAAACCCTTAAGCTAGTCCAGCCCACCCTTCCGAGGTGATTTTGCCTCTCTCAATCGAGGACTTAAGCCACTATAACCGAACCGATTACAATCTCATGTGCAATAGCCTCTAACTAACGTTTGCACAGACAACCCCCGTGACTAACGACCTGCACGAGCAACCCCTGCGACTAACAACCTGCACAAGAAATAACTTGTGACTAAAAACCTCTAAGACTCTCTAGTCCAAGACTTCTCGAGGCATCATACATTCACTCGGTCTCTCAAGGATTGATCAAACAACCTTTGATCTGGTTTTGATAGGAGCGTCCTTTTTTTCCTAGAATCAGTTCTTCGGGATGTGAGTAGGTCAGTCCGATCTTCTTTTGTTGTGAAGGATCAGAAGGATCCGCATCTTCTTTTTCAACTGATGCTTCTGGTTCTTTTGTTTCTGATTTCTTTGCTAATGATTCTTTCTCTTTAGGTTCTACAAAGGTGATCTCCAGATCTGCAAACTTTCAACTAGCTTTGACCTTTCAGGATCAAGCTTATCATTGAATCTTACATGAATTTATTCTTCCACAATTCGTCCCTTAGTGTTATAGACTCTGTAGCATTTTGAGAATTCAAAATATCCTAACAGCAAACACTTCTGTGCTTTGGAATCAAATTTACTCAAATTCTCCTTAGTGTTTAACATAAAACATACACATCCAAATGGATGGAAATAGGATGTGTTTGGCTTTCTATTCTTCCATAGTTCATATGGAATCTTACCCAAAATAGGTCTTATAGAAGTCCTATTCTCAACATAACATGCTGTATTCATAACTTCTGCCCATAAATGCTTTGCCATGTCAGTCTCTTGGATCATAGTGCAAGCCATATCTTGTAGAGTTTTACTTTTCCTTTCTACAACATCATTTTGTTGTGGGGTTCTAGGGCAGGAAAAATCATGTGAAATACCATTTCTACCAGAGACTTTCAAAATCTTTGTTTTCAAATTCTCCATTATGATCACTTCGGACTTTGACTATTTTGCAATTCATTTCATTTTGTACTTGGGAACAAAAGCTGGAAAACACAAAATGTGACTCATCCTTGTTTCTCAAGAATTTTACCCATGTCCATCTGCTAGAGTAATCAACAATAACTAGTCCATATTTCTGTCCATTGATAGACGCAGTTTTCATTGGTCCAAATAAATCAATGTGAAGAAGTTCTAATAGTTTAGAGGTAGATACAACTTTCTTAGCTTTGAAAGAGGTTTTAGTAAATTTTCCTTTTTGACATGCTTCATAGAGAGCATCTGAAAAAAAAAACATCAAATTTGCCAAGCCTCTGACTAATCCAAGCTTGTTTAGTTGAGATATCTTTCTCATACTAACATGACCCAGATGTCTATGTCAGACCCATTTCTCTTCATTGACAGAGAGAAGACATTTTACATTCTACTCCTTCAGATCAGACAACCTTATTTTGTCAATATTGTTCTTCCTCGTACCATTGAACAAAACTGAGCCATCCTTTTGAATAACAGCTTTATAAAACTTTTGATTAAATACAACATCAAAACCATTGTCACTAAGTTAACTAATCTATAGTAAGTTATGCATTATATCCTCTACAAAAATTACATTATTAATACAAGGAAGCTTACCATTACCTATGGTTCTGTAACCAAAAACCATTCCGTTTTTATTAACTCTGAAACCGATGAAGCCCCCTGTAGCGGGGAAAATCTGATATCGAAGCCATAGGATTGACTCGAATCAATATTTCAGTGAAAGTCGCCACCGCGCTTTATTTTTTCAAAGGAAAAGGGAAAAGAACGAATAAAACCCAAAGTTTTGTTTTTAAAACAAAAAAGAAGAGATCTCAGGTACGGGTGTTGATTATATGAGGGGAAGGTTTAAAGCACCCCTCATATCTGTGGTACTCCTCAGGAACCTTTTTGAAAATCTGTGTTGTGTGTGTGCTAAAAAACGGGTTTGTTTTATTTTTAAAATAAGCTCGGCAAGACGTTAAGCCTTGTGCCTTCATACCTCCTCGGTGCAATGGAGAAGTCAGAGCTAATGTAGTTCCGCTTAAAAGGGAAAACGTTTTAAAAACGAATAAACACTTTATCGTCGTTGGAGAGAAATACTCAGCCATTGATCTTGAGCATGAGAACAAAGAGTTCTTTGCATCGCAAATGAAAGAAGGGCTCCGACTCGGATAAAATCAACGAGTATTCCACTAGCTCTCTCACGCGGAAAAGATCTCATTATATCAATCAATTTCAAAATCGTGGGGTATAACCACTCGTTTCGACAATTAACGGTGTCTAAACTTTGAAGGAAAAGCCACTAAGGGCAAAAGATATTTTTTAAGAAAAAGGTTTTGAAAAGGTTTGCAAACATAAGTAGGTTTTTAAAAAAGGGAGAATATTTTGAAAATTTAAGAATGGGAGGAGATGAAGAGGCTATCCTATTGCGTAAAATAAAAGCTAAGGAAAGAAACGGTCTAACCGAAGAAGAAGCCAACACTTGACATTATGAGTCAAGGTAGATTTCCCATCCTTTGGACTATCAATACCAAACATTACCACTTGGGGATCCAGATGAATTTATTATCTTGGCACCACTTTGCATTAAGCACATTAGAATTCTGACGAAAATCGAGCAGAGTAACGGCTGTTTTCTGGTAAAATCCTTATATCAATGCCTTGGAATTAACCATCAAGGGCTTTCAAAGAAATACCTGCACACATAAACAGACAACAATCCAATGCCAGACAGACAGAATAACAGCAGAGTAACAATATCATAAGGGTCCAGAGGTACTAAGTCCATAAGCCCGAATCTCCAAAATGCTAGGGATAGTAACCAATAGTCCAAAAGAGAGCCTTAGGTGTTTTTTAGATTTTTATTATTTATTAGTGTTTTAGCATAAAAGTAAAGTATGGTCCAAGTGAACAAAAGAAAATGGCGGAAACGTAAACATAGCGTCCAAATGGACAAAGAGAAAATAGCGGAATTATAAACGTCCAAATGGACAAAGAAAAAATGGCGGAATGTAAATATGATGAAATGATAAAATAAAGCAATAAAGCGTAAAATAAAAGAGCGATATAATAAATTGCGGAAATTAAAGTCAATTGTTAGATGTTAAAGATAACCATCTTGAAACTTGTCAAGTATGTTATCAAAGTTAGTAATTAAGATCGATGGTGAGTGAAGGATGTTCTCGGATTTAAGTCAATGGAAACTTATCAGAAGCTTGATAAAATCATAGCGACTACACGATAAATTTCCATAAGTCTTAAATCAACCGCATACAATTCTCTTCCATATTTGATCTTTTTTATTCGGGACACAAAATATTGCGCTATGTTAAGCAGATCGCCAAGTGATTTATGTAGAAATCACCCTACAACGAGGCCGGTCAAAACTTTATGTGCTAATGCATGCGAGAGAAGTGATATGTAGATCACTCTCCGAAAGCAATACCGCACGAAAAGAAAAATGGTGAGTGATCTAGTCTTTACCAAGAATCCATAAGAATTCTCAAGGTGTTAAGACTTTCATCGATCAAAATAAAGAGAAACAAAAGATGGAACCACATTAAAAGCTCCATTCATCCATAATTTCAATCACATAATTTTGCGGATTTGGATTCTCATCCTATCGACGCCCTAAGTCCATTGAAATTAGAGAGAAATTAGGCCTCTAACTTGTGATTCAAAGAAAATATCAAAAGAATGGAGTAGAAGATGAGTTAGAACCAAAAACAAGTCAAAAACCACAAAAATCAGCATTCTGCCCAGTGTAAATCGATTTGCACAGAGTGTAAATCGATTTGCATAACTCTGTTTTCAAAATCTGCGCAGTTTTCAGTTGTGTAAATCGATTTGCACAAGATGTAAATCGATTTGCACAACAGAGTTTTCAAAAAAACAGCAAATAAAGAGAAGAAAACTTGTTTAAACATAAAACCAAACACCTTGTGATCTTGGATCAATTTGTGCACGAAAATGTATCAAGTAAGCAAGCTAATCTCATCAATATAGCACCAAAGGTGCATCAATCATAAACAACAATGGATCACATCTTGAATTATGGAATGGATCTAGAATTTTACCAAATCTTTCACAAACTTTGAATCTTCTTCAAGAACACACAACCACAAGCCTTGATCTCTCACAATTGATGAAGAAAAGTAGTGTTTATGTTGAGGTTTAGCTCTAAATTAGTGAGGTTCAAGATGTGACTCACTAATTTGTGTGGAAGAAAAAGAGCTTTGAGTGATGGGTTTGGAAGAGGTGAGGAGAGAATTTGCAATAAGTTTCTTGGCTATCAAAGCTTGAAAAATGAAGAGGGGAGTGCCTCAATTTATAGCACTTAGGCTTGGGAAATTTTGTGGCTTGGAGTTAGGATTGGAAAATAGAATTAGGCTTGGGAAAGGGATTTGGAGCCAAAAATGAAATCCAATGGTCTTGATGCAATCACATGAGGGTTCATGATTAGATGATGTAGGAAATCAAATGTAAGAACTAAGTCATGCTTCCCATGCTTGCAAATGATGTCAACACTTTCAAAAGCTGAAATTTGCCTTCATTTTTCCAAATTCGCACTGGTGCAATCGATTTGCATCTTATGCAAATCTATTTACATTGCTGAAAAAGGCAAAATCTGGGGCAAAAACAGTTATGCAAATCGATTGCTGTCTTATGCAAATCGATTTGCATTGATGGCAGAAGCAAATCTGGTGCAGAAACAGTTGGGTAAATCGATTTACACCTTATGCAAATCGATTTGCACAGTGAAAATGTTGAAAAATGCTCCTTTGATGGATATTTTGACTTGGTATCTACAAAACACAAACATACAAGAGCACAAGACAATATTTTTGGTATTTTGGTTAGTAAAACAATATATACAAGACTAAAACATGGGTGCTTGATGATTCCCTTGCAGATGGATTGAGCACAACATCACAAGCAGATCTCTAAGATGAAACTCTTGATTGATGATTGGTATACAAATGATGTGTAATATTAGGGTCAAAAATTGGGGTATGACACCCCCAAGCTTAAGTTTCAATTTTTGGAACATACGCCTTTCTCCCGTCATGTTTCGCAAGCATCCACTCTTGTTCATCATCAGAGTGATTCATTTTCTATTGTCAGTTCACTTACTCAAATATTTTTCCTTGTATTAGCTTCTACCATGAATGCCATATACCCTTGCTCCTCATCAGAAAGGAAAGAACAGGTTTTTTTTATATTGGTTCACTTAAGAAACCCTTAAGCTAGTCCAGCCCACCCTTCCGAGGTGATTTTGCCTCTCTCAATCGAGGACTTAAGCCACTATAACCGAACCGATTACAATCTCATGTGCAATAGCCTCTAACTAACGTTTGCACAGACAACCCCGGTGACTAACGACCTGCACGAGCAACCCCTGCGACTAACAACCTGCACAAGAAAAAACTTGTGACTAAAAACCTCTAAGACTCTCTAGTCCAGGACTTCTCGAGGCAACATACATTCACTCGGTCTCTCAAGGGACGATCAAACAACCTTTGATCTGGTTTTGATAGGAGCGTCCTTTTTTTCCTGGAATCAGTTCTTCAGGATGTGAGTATGTCAGTCCGATCTTCTTTTGTTGTGAAGGATCAGAAGGATCCGCATCTTCTTTTTCAACTGATGCTTCTGGTTCTTTTGTTTCTGATTTCTTTGCTAATGATTCTTTCTCTCTAGGTTTTACAAAGGTGATCTCCAGATCTGCAAACTTTCAACTAGCTTTGACCTTTCAGGATCAAGCTTATCATTGAATCTTACATGAATTTATTCTTCCACAATTCGTCCCTTAGTGTTATAGACTCTGTAGCGTTTTGAGCATTCAAAATATCCTAATAGCAAACACTTCTGTGCTTTGGAATCAAATTTACTCAAATTCTCCTTAGTGTTTAACATAAAACATACACATCCAAATGGATGGAAATAGGATGTGTTTGGCTTTCTATTCTTCCATAGTTCATATGGAATCTTACCCAAAATAGGTCTTATAGAAGTCCTATTCTCAACATAACATGCTGTATTCATAACTTCTACCCATAAATGCTTTGCCATGTCAGTCTCTTGGATCATAGTGCAAGCCATCTCTTGTAGAGTTTTATTTTTCCTTTCTACAACATCATTTTGTTGTGGGGTTCTAGGGCAGGAAAAATCATGTGAAATACCATTTCTACCAGAGACTTTCAAAATCTTTGTTTTCAAATTCTCCATCATGATCACTTCGGACTTTGACTATTTTGCAATTCATTTCATTTTGTACTTGGGAACAGAAGGTGGAAAACACAAAATGTGACTCATCCTTGTTTCTCAAGAATTTTACCCAAGTCCATCTGCTATAGTAATCAACAATAACTAGTCCATATTTCTGTCCATTGATAGACGCAGTTTTCATTGGTCCAAATAAATAATTGTGAAGAAGTTCTAATGGTTTAGAGGTAGATACAACTTTCTTAGCTTTGAAAGAGGTTTTAGTAAATTTTCCTATTTGACATTCTTCATAGAGAGCATCTGAAAAAAATCATCAAATTTGCCAAGCCTCTGACTAATCCAAGCTTGTTTAGTTGAGATATCTTTCTCATACTAACATGACCCAGATGTCTATGTCAGACCCATTGCTCTTCATTGACAGAGAGAAGACATTTTTAATTCTAATCCTTCAGATCAGACAACCTTATTTTGTAAATATTTTTCTTCCTCGTACCATTGAACAAAACTGAGCCATCCTTTTGACTAACAGCTTTATAAAACTTTTGATTAAATACAACATCAAAACCATTGTCACTAAGTTAACTAATCTATAGTAAGTTATGCATTATATCCACTACAAAAATTACATTATTAATACAAGGAAGCTTACCATTACCTATGGTTATGTAACCAAAAACCATTCCTTTTTTATTAACTCTGAAACCGATGAAGCCCCCAAGCTTAAGTTTCAATTTTTGGAACATACGCCTTTCTCCCGTCATGTTTCGCAAGCATCCACTCTTGTTCATCATCAGAGTGATTCAATTTTCTATTGTCAGTTCACTTACTCAAATATTTTTCCTTGTATTAGCTTCTACCATGAATGCCATATTCCCTTGCTCCTCATCAGAAAGGAAAGAACAGGTTGTTTTTATATTGTTTCACTTAAGAAACCCTTAAGCTAGTCCAGCCCACCCTTCCGAGGTGATTTTGCCTCTCTCAATCGAGGACTTAAGCCACTATAACCGAACCGATTACAATCTCATGTGCAATAGCCTCTAACTAACGTTTGCACAGACAACCCCCGTGACTAACGACCTGCACGAGCAACCCCTGCGACTAACAACCTGCACAAGAAATAACTTGTGACTAAAAACCTCTAATACTCTCTAGTCCAGGACTTCTCGAGGCAACATACATTCACTCGGTCTCTCAAGGGACGATCAAATAACCTTTGATCTGGTTTTGATAGGAGCGTCCTTTTTTTCCTGGAATCAGTTCTTCAGGATGTGAGTAGGTTAGTCCGATCTTCTTTTGTTGTGAAGGATCAGAAGGATCCGCATCTTCTTTTTCAACTGATGCTTCTGGTTCTTTTGTTTCTGATTTCTTTGCTAATGATTCTTTCTCTTTAGGTTCTACAAAGGTGATCTCCAGATCTGCAAACTTTCAACTAGCTTTGACCTTTCAGGATCAAGCTTATCATGGAATCTTACATGAATTTATTCTTCCACAATTCGTCCCTTAGTTTTATAGACTCTGTAGCGTTTTGAGCATTCAAAATATCCTAACAGCAAACACTTCTGTGCTTTGGAATCAAATTTACTCAAATTCTCCTTAGTGTTTAACATAAAACATACACATCCAAATGGATGGAAATAGGATGTGTTTGGCTTTCTATTCTTCCATAGTTCATATGGAATCTTACCCAAAATAGGTCTTATAGAAGTCCTATTCTCAACATAACATGCTGTATTCATAACTTCTACCCATAAATGCTTTGCCATGTCAGTCTCTTGGATCATAGTGCAAGCCATCTCTTGTAGAGTTTTATTTTTCCTTTCTACAACATCATTTTGTTGTGGGGTTCTAGGGCAGGAAAAATCATGTGAAATTCCATTTCTACCAGAGACTTTCAAAATATTTGTTTTCAAATTCTCCATCATGATCACTTCGGACTTTGACTATTTTGCAATTCATTTCATTTTGTACTTGGGAACAGAAGGTGGAAAACACAAAATGTGTCTCATCCTTGTTTCTGAAGAATTTTACCCAAGTCCATCTGCTATAGTAATCAACAATAACTAGTCCATATTTCTGTCCATTGATAGACGAAGTTTTCATTGGTCCAAATAAATAATTGTGAAGAAGTTCTAATGGTTTAGAGGTAGATACAACTTTCTTAGCTTTGAAAGAGGTTTTAGTAAATTTTCCTTTTTGACATTCTTCATAGAGAGCATCTGAAAAAAAACATCAAATTTGCCAAGCCTCTGACTAATCCAAGCTTGTTTAGTTGAGATATCTTTCTCATACTAACATGACCCAGATGTCTATGTCAGACCCATTGCTCTTCATTGACAGAGAGAAGACATTTTTAATTCTAATCCTTCAGATCAGACAACCTTATTTTGTAAATATTGTTCTTCCTCGTACCATTGAACAAAACTGAGCCATCCTTTTGACTAACAGCTTTATAAAACTTTTGATTAAATACAACATCAAAACCATTGTCACTAAGTTAACTAATCTATAGTAAGTTATGCATTATATCCACTACAAAAATTACATTATTAATACAAGGAAGCTTACCATTACCTATGGTTATGTAACCAAAAACCATTCCTTTTTTATTAACTCTGAAACCGATGAAGCCCCCAAGCTTAAGTTTCAATTTTTGGAACATACGCCTTTCTCCCGTCATGTTTCGCAAGCATCCACTCTTGTTCATCATCAGAGTGATTCAATTTTCTATTGTCAGTTCACTTACTCAAATACTTTTCCTTGTATTAGCTTCTACCATGAATGCCATATTCCCTTGCTCCTCATCAGAAAGGAAAGAACAGGTTGTTTTTATATTGTTTCACTTAAGAAACCCTTAAGCTAGTCCAGCCCACCCTTCCGAGGTGATTTTGCCTCTCTCAATCGAGGAATTAAGCCACTATAACCGAACCGATTACAATCTCATGTGCAATAGCCTCTAACTAACGTTTGCACAGACAACCCCCGTGACTAACGACCTGCACGAGCAACCCCTGCGACTAACAACCTGCACAAGAAATAACTTGTGACTAAAAACCTCTAATACTCTCTAGTCCAGGACTTCTCGAGGCAACATACATTCACTCGGTCTCTCAAGGAACGATCAAACAACCTTTGATCTGGTTTTGATAGGAGCGTCCTTTTTTTCCTGGAATCAGTTCTTCAGGATGTGAGTAGGTCAGTCCGATCTTCTTTTGTTGTGAAGGATCAGAAGGATCCGCATCTTCTTTTTCAACTGATGCTTCTTGTTCTTTTGTTTCTGATTTCTTTGCTAATGATTCTTTCTCTCTAGGTTTTACAAAGGTGATCTCCAGATCTGCAAACTTTCAACTAGCTTTGACCTTTCAGGATCAAGCTTATCATTGAATCTTACATGAATTTATTCTTCCACAATTCGTCCCTTAGTTTTATAGACTCTGTAGCGTTTTGAGCATTCAAAATATCCTAACAGCAAACACTTCTGTGCTTTGGAATCAAATTTACTCAAATTCTCCTTAGTGTTTAACATAAAACATACACATCCAAATGGATGGAAATAGGATGTGTTTGGCTTTCTATTCTTCCATAGTTCATATGGAATCTTACCCAAAATAGGTCTTATAGAAGTCCTATTCTCAACATAACATGTTGTATTCATAACTTCTCCCCATCAATGCTTTGCCATGTCAGTCTCTTGGATCATAGTGCCAGCCATCTCTTGTAGAGTTTTATTTTTCCTTTCTACAACATCATTTTGTTGTGGGGTTCTAGGGCAGGAAAAATCATGTGAAATACCATTTCTACCAGAGACTTTCAAAATCTTTGTTTTCAAATTCTCCATCATGATCACTTCGGACTTTGACTATTTTGCAATTCATTTCATTTTGTACTTGGGAACAGAAGGTGGAAAACACAAAATGTGACTCATCCTTGTTTCTCAAGAATTTTACCCAAGTCCATCTGCTATAGTAATCAACAATAACTAGTCCATATTTCTGTCCATTGATAGACGAAGTTTTCATTGGTCCAAATAAATAATTGTGAAGAAGTTCTAATGGTTTAGAGGTAGATACAACTTTCTTAGCTTTGAAAGAGGTTTTAGTAAATTTTCCTTTTTGACATTCTTCATAGAGAGCATCTGAAAAAAAACATCAAATTTGCCAAGCCTCTGACTAATCCAAGCTTGTTTAGTTGAGATATCTTTCTCATACTAACATGACCCAGATGTCTATGTCAGACCCATTGCTCTTCATTGACAGAGAGAAGACATTTTTAATTCTAATCCTTCAGATCAGACAACCTTATTTTGTAAATATTGTTCTTCCTCGTACCATTGAACAAAACTGAGCCATCCTTTTGACTAACAGCTTTATAAAACTTTTGATTAAATACAACATCAAAACCATTGTCACTAAGTTAACTAATCTATAGTAAGTTATGCATTATATCCACTACAAAAATTACATTATTAATACAAGGAAGCTTACCATTACCTATGGTTATGTAACCAAAAACCATTCCTTTTTTATTAACTCTGAAACCGATGAAGCCCCCAAGCTTAAGTTTCAATTTTTGGAACATACGCCTTTCTCCCGTCATGTTTCGCAAGCATCCACTCTTGTTCATCATCAGAGTGATTCAATTTTCTATTGTCAGTTCACTTACTCAAATACTTTTCCTTGTATTAGCTTCTACCATGAATGCCATATTCCCTTGCTCCTCATCAGAAAGGAAAGAACAGGTTGTTTTTATATTGTTTCACTTAAGAAACCCTTAAGCTAGTCCAGCCCACCCTTCCGAGGTGATTTTGCCTCTCTCAATCGAGGAATTAAGCCACTATAACCGAACCGATTACAATCTCATGTGCAATAGCCTCTAACTAACGTTTGCACAGACAACCCCCGTGACTAACGACCTGCACGAGCAACCCCTGCGACTAACAACCTGCACAAGAAATAACTTGTGACTAAAAACCTCTAATACTCTCTAGTCCAGGACTTCTCCAGGCAACATACATTCACTCGGTCTCTCAAGGAACGATCAAACAACCTTTGATCTGGTTTTGATAGGAGCGTCCTTTTTTTCCTGGAATCAGTTCTTCAGGATGTGAGTAGGTCAGTCCGATCTTCTTTTGTTGTGAAGGATCAGAAGGATCCGCATCTTCTTTTTCAACTGATGCTTCTTGTTCTTTTGTTTCTGATTTCTTTGCTAATGATTCTTTCTCTCTAGGTTTTACAAAGGTGATCTCCAGATCTGCAAACTTTCAACTAGCTTTGACCTTTCAGGATCAAGCTTATCATTGAATCTTACATGAATTTATTCTTCCACAATTCGTCCCTTAGTTTTATAGACTCTGTAGCGTTTTGAGCATTCAAAATATCCTAACAGCAAACACTTCTGTGCTTTGGAATCAAATTTACTCAAATTCTCCTTAGTGTTTAACATAAAACATACACATCCAAATGGATGGAAATAGGATGTGTTTGGATTTCTATTCTTCCATAGTTCATATGGAATCTTACCCAAAATAGGTCTTATAGAAGTCCTATTCTCAACATAACATGTTGTATTCATAACTTCTACCCATAAATGCTTTGCCATGTCAGTCTCTTGGATCATAGTGCAAGCCATCTCTTGTAGAGTTTTATTTTTCCTTTCTACAACATCATTTTGTTGTGGGGTTCTAGGGCAGGAAAAATCATGTGAAATACCATTTCTACCAGAGACTTTCAAAATCTTTGTTTTCAAATTTTCCACCATGATCACTTCGGACTTTGACTATTTTGCAATTCATTTCATTTTGTACTTGGGAACAGAAGGTGGAAAACACAAAATGTGACTCATCCTTGTTTCTCAAGAATTTTACCCAAGTCCATCTGCTATAGTAATCAACAATAACTAGTCCATATTTCTGTCCATTGATAGACGCAGTTTTCATTGGTCCAAATAAATAATTGTGAAGAAGTTCTAATGGTTTAGAGGTAGATACAACTTTCTTAGCTTTGAAAGAGGTTTTAGTAAATTTTCCTTTTTGACATTCTTCATAGGGAGCATCTGAAAAAAAACATCAAATTTGCCAAGCCTCTGACTAATCCAAGCTTGTTTAGTTGAGATATCTTTCTCATACTAACATGACCCAGATGTCTATGTCAGACCCATTGCTCTTCATTGACAGAGAGAAGACATTTTTAATTCTAATCCTTCAGATCAGACAACCTTATTTTGTAAATATTGTTCTTCCTCGTACCATTGAACAAAACTGAGCCATCCTTTTGACTAACAGCTTTATAAAACTTTTGATTAAATACAACATCAAAACCATTGTCACTAAGTAAACTAATCTATAGTAAGTTATGCATTATATCCACTACAAAAATTGCATTATTAATACAAGGAAGCTTACCATTACCTATGGTTATGTAACCAAAAACCAATCCTTTTTTATTAACTCTGAAACCGATGAAGCCCCCAAGCTTAAGTTTCAATTTTTGGAACATACGCCTTTCTCCCGTCATGTTTCGCAAGCATCCACTCTTGTTCATCATCAGAGTGATTCATTTTCTATTGTCAGTTCAGTTACTCAAATATTTTTCCTTGTATTAGCTTCTACCATGAATGCCATATTCCCTTGCTCCTCATCAGAAAGGAAAGAACAGGTTTTTTTTATATTGGTTCACTTAAGAAACCCTTAAGCTAGTCCAGCCCACCCTTCCGAGGTGATTTTGCCTCTCTCAATCGAGGACTTAAGCCACTATAACCGAACCGATTACAATCTCATGTGCAATAGCCTCTAACTAACGTTTGCACGTACAACCCCCGTGACTAACGACCTGCACGAGCAACCCCTGCGACTAACAACCTGCACAAGAAATAACTTGTGACTAAAAACCTCTAATACTCTCTTGTCCAGGACTTCTCGAGGCAACATACATTCACTCGGTCTCTCAAGGAATGATCAAACAACCTTTGATCTGGTTTTGATAGGAGCGTCCTTTTTTTCCTGGAATCAGTTCTTCAGGATGTGAGTAGGTCAGTCCGATCTTCTTTTGTTGTGAAGGATCAGAAGGATCCGCATCTTCTTTTTCAACTGATGCTTCTGGTTCTTTTGTTTCTGATTTCTTTGCTAATGATTCTTTCTCTCTAGGTTTTACAAAGGTGATCTCCAGATCTGCAAACTTTCAACTAGCTTTGACCTTTCAAGATCAAGCTTATCATTGAATCTTTCATGAATTTATTCTTCCACAATTCGTCCCTTAGTGTTATAGACTCTGTAGCGTTTTGAGCATTCAAAATATCCTAATAGCAAACACTTATGTGCTTTGGAATCAAATTTACTCAAATTCTCCTTAGTGTTTAACATAAAACATACACATCCAAATGGATGGAAATAGGATGTGTTTGGCTTTCTATTCTTCCATAGTTCATATGGAATCTTACCCAAAATAGGTCTTATGGAAGTCCTATTCTCAACATAACATGCTGTATTCATAACTTCTACCCATAAATGCTTTGCCATGTCAGTCTCTTGGATCATAGTGCAAGCCATCTCTTGTAGAGTTTTATTTTTCCTTTCTACAACATCATTTTGTTGTGGGGTTCTAGGGCAGGAAAAATCATGTGAAATACCATTTCTACCAGAGACTTTCAAAATCTTTGTTTTCAAATTCTCCATCATGATCACTTCGGACTTTGACTATTTTGCAATTCATTTCATTTTGTACTTGGGAACAGAAGGTGGAAAACACAAAATGTGACTCATCCTTGTTTCTCAAGAATTTTACCCAAGTCCATCTGCTATAGTAATCAACAATAACTAGTCCATATTTCTGTCCATTGATAGACGCAGTTTTCATTGGTCCAAATAAATAATTGTGAAGAAGTTCTAATGGTTTAGAGGTAGATACAACTTTCTTAGCTTTGAAAGAGGTTTTAGTAAATTTTCCTTTTTGACATTCTTCATAGAGAGCATCTGAAAAAAACATCAAATTTGCCAAGCCTCTGACTAATCCAAGCTTGTTTAGTTGAGATATCTTTCTCATACTAACATGACCCAGATGTCTATGTCAGACCCATTGCTCTTCATTGATAGAGAGAAGACATTTTTAATTCTAATCCTTCATATCAGACAACCTTATTTTGTAAATATTGTTCTTCCTCGTACCATTGAACAAAACTGAGCCATCCTTTTGACTAACAGCTTTATAAAACTTTTGATTAAATACAACATCAAAACCATTGTCACTAAGTTAACTAATCTATAGTAAGTTATGCATTATATCCACTACAAATATTACATTATTAATACAAGGAAGCTTACCATTACCTATGGTTATGTAACCAAAAACCATTCCTTTTTTATTAACTCTGAAACCGATGAAGCCCCCAAGCTTAAGTTTCAATTTTTGGAACATACGCCTTTCTCCCGTCATGTTTCGCAAGCATCCACTCTTGTTCATCATCAGAGTGATTCATTTTCTATTGTCAGTTCACTTACTCAAATATTTTTCCTTGTATTAGCTTCTACCATGAATGCCATATTCCCTTGCTCCTCATCAGAAAGGAAAGAACAGGTTATTTTTATATTGGTTCACTTAAGAAACCCTTAAGCTAGTCCAGCCCACCCTTCCGAGGTGATTTTGCCTCTCTCAATCGAGGACTTAAGCCACTATAACCGAACCGATTACAATCTCATGTGCAATAGCCTCTAACTAACGTTTGCACAGACAACCCCCGTGACTAACGACCTGCACGAGCAACCCCTGCGACTAACAACCTGCACAAGAAATAACTTGTGACTAAAAACCTCTAATACTCTCTAGTCCAGGACTTCTCGAGGCAACATACATTCACTCGGTCTCTCAAGGAACGATCAAACAACCTTTGATCTGGTTTTGATAGGAGCGTCCTTTTTTTCCTGGAATCAGTTCTTCAGGATGTGAGTAGGTCAGTCCGATCTTCTTTTGTTGTGAAGGATCAGAAGGATCCGCATCTTCTTTTTCAACTGATGCTTCTGGTTCTTTTGTTTCTGATTTCTTTGCTAATGATTCTTTCTCTTTAGGTTCTACAAAGGAGATCTCCAGATCTGCAAACTTTCAACTAGCTTTGACCTTTCAGGATCAAGCTTATCATTGAATCTTACATGAATTTATTCTTCCACAATTCGTCCCTTAGTGTTATGGACTCTGTAGCGTTTTGAGCATTCAAAATATCCTAATAGCAAACACTTCTGTGCTTTGGAATCAAATTTACTCAAATTCTCCTTAGTGTTTAACATAAAACATACACATCCAAATGGATGGAAATAGGATGTGTTTGGCTTTCTATTCTTCCATAGTTCATATGGAATCTTACCCAAAATAGGTCTTATGGAAGTCCTATTCTCAACATAACATGCTGTATTCATAACTTCTACCCATAAATGCTTTGCCATGTCAGTCTCTTGGATCACAGTGCAAGCCATCTCTTGTAGAGTTTTATTTTTCCTTTCTACAACATCATTTTGTCGTGGGGTTCTAGGGCAGGAAAAATCATGTGAAATACCATTTCTACCAGAGACTTTCAAAATCTTTGTTTTCAAATTCTCCATCATGATCACTTCGGACTTTGACTATTTTGCAATTCATTTCATTTTGTACTTGGGAACAGAAGGTGGAAAACACAAAATGTGACTCATCCTTGTTTCTCAAGAATTTTACCCATGTCCATCTGCTATAGTAATCAACAATAACTAGTCCATATTTCTGTCCATTGATAGACACAGTTTTCATTGGTCCAAATAAATTAATGTGAAGAAGTTCTAATGGTTTAGAGGTAGATACAACTTTCTTAGCTTTGAAAGAGGTTTTAGTAAATTTTCCTTTTTGACATGCTTCATAGAGAGCATCTAAAAAAAACATCAAATTTGCCAAGCCTCTGACTAATCCAAGCTTGTTTAGTTGAGATATCTTTCTCATACCAACATGACCCAGATGTCTATGTCAGACCCATTGCTCTTCATTGACAGAGAGAAGACATTGAACATTCTAATCCTTCAGATCAGACAACCTTATTTTGTAAATATTGTTCTTCCTCGTACCATTGAACAAAACTTAGCCATCCTTTTGACTAACAGCTTTATAAAACTTTTGATTAAATACAACATCAAAACCATTGTCACTAAGTTAACTAATCTATAGTAAGTTATGCATTATATCCTCTACAAAAATTACATTATTAATACAAGGAAGCTTACCATTACCTATGGTTCTGTAACCAAAAACCATTCCTTTTTTATTAACTCTGAAACCGATGAAGCCCCCAAGCTTAAGTTTCAATTTTTGGAACATACGCCTTTCTCCCGTCATGTTTCGTAAGCATCCACTCTTGTTCATCATCAGAGTGATTCATTTTCTATTGTCAGTTCACTTACTCAAATATTTTTCCTTGTATTAGCTTCTACCATGAATGCCATATTCCCTTGCTCCTCATTAGAAAGGAAAGAACAGGTTATTTTTATATTGGTTCACTTAAGAAACCCTTAAGCTAGTCCAGCCCACCCTTCCGAGGTGATTTTGCCTCTCTCAATCGAGGACTTAAGCCACTATAACCGAACCGATTACAATCTCATGTGCAATAGCCTCTAACTAACGTTTGCACAGACAACCCCGGTGACTAACCACCTGCACGAGCAACCCCTGCGACTAACAACCTGCACAAGAAATAACTTGTGACTAAAAACCTCTAATACTCTCTAGTCCAGGACTTCTCGAGGAAACATACATTCACTCGGTCTCTCAAGGAACGATCAAACAACCTTTGATCTGGTTTTGATAGGAGCGTCCTTTTTTTCCTGGAATCAGTTCTTCAGGATGTGAGTAGGTCAGTCCGATCTTCTTTTGTTGTGAAGGATCAGAAGGATCCGCATCTTCTTTTTCAACTGATGCTTCTGGTTCTTTTGTTTCTGATTTCTTTGCTAATGATTCTTTCTATTTAGGTTCTACAAAGGAGATCTCCAGATCTGCAAACTTTCAACTAGCTTTGACCTTTCAGGATCAAGCTTATCATTGAATCTTACATGAATTTATTCTTCCACAATTCGTCCCTTAGTGTTATGGACTCTGTAGCGTTTTGAGCATTCAAAATATCCTAATAGCAAACACTTCTGTGCTTTGGAATCAAATTTACTCAAATTCTCCTTAGTGTTTAACATAAAACATACACATCCAAATGGATGGAAATAGGATGTGTTTGGCTTTCTATTCTTCCATAGTTCATATGGAATCTTACCCAAAATAGGTCTTATAGAAGTCCTATTCTCAACATAACATGTTGTATTCATAACTTCTGCCCATAAATGCTTTGCCATGTCAGTCTCTTGGATCATAGTGCAAGCCATCTCTTGTAGAGTTTTATTTTTCCTTTCTATAACATCATTTTGTTGTGGGGTTCTAGGGCAGGAAAAATCATGTGAAATACCATTTCTACCAGAGACTTTCAAAATCATTGTTTTCAAATTCTCCATCATGATCACTTCGGACTTTGACTATTTTGCAATTC